>NW_022436992.1:15774850-16079672 GCF_009761245.1 Sapajus apella | reverse complement strand
TCTTGGCTCACTGCAACCTCTGCCTTCTGGGTTCAAACAATTCTCCTGCCTTGGCCTCCTGAATAGCTGGGATTACAGGTGCCTGCCACCATGCCTGGCTAATTTATTTTTTATTTTTATTTTTTGAGATGGAATTTCACTCTTGTCACCCAGGCTGGAGTGCAATGTCATGATCTTGGCTCACTGCAACCTCTGCCTCCCAGGTTCAAGTGATTCTTGATTCTTCTGCCTCAGCCTCCCGAGTAGCTGGGATTACAGGCATGTGCCACCATGCCCGGCTAATTTTTTGTATTTTTAGTAGAGACAGGTTTCTCCATGTTGGTTAGGCTGGTCTCGAACTCCCGACCTCGGGTGATCCACCCACCCACCCAAAGTGCTAGGATTATAGGCGTGAGCCACTGTGCCTGGCCGCATTATACATTTTTTATGTTAGAGTTAATTGACAAATGTTTTTGATAAGGATTTTTGTGTGTATGTTCATATGGAATATTGATTTATAATTTTTTTACTTGAAATTTTCTTGGAAGTTTTTGATATCTTCCAAGAAAATGTTATATTTGTCTTCATAAAAGAAATAGGAAAGTTGTCTCTTCTCCTCTATTTTTCTTAAGGAGTTTATATAAGATTGCTCTTATTTCTTTCTTAAATGCCTGATAGTATTTACTAACATGGTATGGATATGGGTTTTTTGATTTTTTTATTGGAAAGTTTTTTTTTGTTTTTTTTTTGAGACGGAGTTTCGCTCTCGTTACCCAGGCTGGAGTGCAATGGCGCGATCTCGGCTCACCGCAACCTCCGCCTCCTGGGTTCAGGCAATTCTCCTGCCTCAGCCTCCTGAGTAGCTGGGATTACAGGCACGCGCCACCATGCCCAGCTAATTTTTGTATTTTTAGTAGAGACGGGGTTTCACCATGTTGACCAGGATGGTCTCGATCTCTTGACCTCGTGATCCACCCGCCTCGGCCTCCCAAAGTGCTGGGATTACAGGTGTGAGCCACGGCGCCCAGCCTATTGGAAAGTTTTTAATGACTTTATTAATTTCTTTAACAAATATGAGTCCTTAGTCTTGCCAATTTCTTCTCTTGCCAGTTTTTCCTCTTGTCAGTTTTTTTACCCTGTATTTTTTGAGGAATTTGTTCTTTACTAATTTGTAAAATGTAAATGTTAATAATTTTCCTTTTTATAATATTAATGTCTGTAAGATCTGTGTCAATGTTACTTCTTTAATTTGGAAAAAAATTTTTTTTGACTTCTTTTTTTTTCTCTGCCAATTTTGCTAGGTATTTATCAGCCTAGTTAATCTTTTCAAATAACCTACTTTGCCTTGGATGCCTTTCTTAAATTTTTTTTTTATATATACTTTGAGTTCTGAGTACATGTGCAGACCTTGCAGGATTGTTGCATAGGTATACACATGCCGTGGTGGTTTACTGCCTCCATCGCCCTGTCACCTACATCAGGCATTTCTCCTAGTGTTATAAAGATGTTCTTCAAAACCAATGAGAAGGAAGACACAATGTACCAGAATCTTTGGGACACATTTAAAGCAGTGTCTAAGGGAAATTTATAGCTTTTCTTAAATTTTTGTTCATTTTCTGTGTTACTGATTTAAGTCCTTGTCTATTCTTTTTTCACTTTTATTTTCTTGGATTCTATTTCTGGCTTCTGAAAGTGGAAGCTTAAGTTATTGATCTTAAACATTTCATTCTTTCTAAAATAAAAATTTAATACTGTGTATTTCATATATCATAATTTCATAAGTCAAATATTTTTCTATTGTTTTTAGTTCTTCTTTGACCTATGAGCTATTTAGAAGTGTGTGGTTTAATTTTCCAATAATAAGGCATTTTCCAGATACTATTTTGTTACTGATTTCTAACTTAATTCTACTTTGGTCAGAAAACAAACCTTCTATTATGTCCACCTGTGGAAAATGGATACTTGTTTTATCTTCATGTGTGATCTGTATTGGTAAGTATTCCTTGTGTACTAAAGAGCACATAATAAACCCTTGTTGGATGTAAGTTCTACAAATATAAAGTAGATCAAGTGGTTAAAATGTTTTTGGAATATTCTATATGCTAACTGATTTTTTGTATTTTTTATATCCTTACTGATTTTTTTGTTTGCCTACTGTAACTGTGAGAAGAATGTTAACATTTCTAACAATGATTGTGATCTTGTTTGTTGTTTTCTATTTTTGTTATTTTTCCTTTGTGTACTTTTAAACTTCATTACTTAGCATATATAGATTTTGGATTATTGTGTTTTCTAGAGGAATTTAGCTTCTCATATTTGTTAAATGTCTCTTTTCATTTCTGATAATTTCTCTCTTTTCTTGAAGTCTACATTCTTTGCTATTGATATAGACATACCATTTTTCTTATGCCTCATCCTTTCATGGTATATCTTTTAATTTTAATGAAAGAAATTTTAATAAACAGCATGTGATAAGATTTTGCTGTTTACTCAGTCTGATAATCTTTTAATTTGGAGTGTTTAGCCCATTTTAATTTACTATAAATTCTCATTTGGTTGCATTAGGTCTACCATTTTGCTCCTTGCTTTGCATTTGTTCTGTATTTTCATAGTTTATTCATTTTTTTTTGTTCCTTTTTAGGGATTATTGAGTATTTTTAGAATTCCATTTTATCTTCTCTCTTGGCTTTTGTATTTTATTTTTTTAAGATCTAGCATCTTGCTATATTGCCCAGGCTGTTCCCAAAATTCTGGCCTTAAATGATTCTGTTGCTTTAGCTCCCTGAATAGCTGGGATTGTAGATGTGGGCCACCACACCCAGCTCTCTTGCCTTTTACTTGTACTTCTCTGCTTTTTCTTTTTCCTTGTGAATACTCTAAGTATTGTAATATTTATATTGTCATTATCCACCTTTAATTGATATTTTACCACTTTATATACATTGCAAACTTGTAAGAATAGAATTTCATTGATTGCTTTCCATTCTTTGTACTACTATTGTCATATATTTTTCTTCTACATATATTAAAAACCACATAGTACATTGTTATTGTTTTTATTTTAAGCAGTCATCTTTGCTTTAACATCTTTTTTTGAAATACTTTTAGCCTTATAGAATAATTGCAAAGAATACAGAAGGGTTCCATATGTTCTTCACTCAGCTTCTCTAATGTTATCATTTTACACAATCATGGTAACAATGATCAAAACAAGGAAATTAACATTTATACAATATATTAACTTAATTACAGTGTTGATTTGGATTTCCCCAGTTTTTCCACTAATGCTACTTTTCTATTCCAGGATCCAGTACAGAATACCACTTTACATTTAGTTGTCAGGTGTCCTTAGTCTCCTCTAATCTGGAAAAAAATCTTAGTCTTTTATTGTTTTTCATTTTCTTAACACAATCTTTTTTTAATTTAAAATTTTTGTGGTACACAATAGGTATATATATATATATATATATATATATATATTTACAGGTTACATATTTTGATACAGTCATGCAATGCACAATAATCACATTAGGGTAAATAGGGCATCCATCACCTCAAGCATTTATCCTTTATGTTGCAAACAATTCAATTATACTCTATTAGTTATTTTTAAATGAACAATTAATTTTTTTTTTTTACTGTAGCCACTCTGTTGTGCTAGCAAATACTATGTCATATTTATTTGTTTATTTTTGCCTTACCCCTTTGAAGTGTACTGGCAAGGTATTTTGTTTGGACCTATGTGGTGTTTTCTCATCAATCAAACTGAGATTATGAATATTTAGAAGGAAAAGCACAAAAATGATGTGCCCTTCTTATCACTTCATATTCTGGATACATGATATCAGAGTGTCATATTACTGGTGTTAAGCTTGATCACTTGGAAAACACGTTAGCAATTTCTTGTAAAGTTAAACATAGACTTAACATTTGACCTACCAGTCCTGCTTTTATGTATTTGCCCTAGTGAATCAAAACCTTATATTCACACAAAAACTTGTTGAGAATAGTTTTTAGCAGTTATTTATAATTGTGAAAAGTAGAAACAATGACATATTTCTCACCAGGTAAATAAACAACCTATGGTACAGCTACACAATGGAATACTCTTCAGCAATAAAAAGTAGGAAATTATTGGCTCACACAATGACATGGATGAATCTGAAATGCATTTTGTTAAGTGAAAGAAGGTAGATCCAAAAGGCTACATATTGTACAATTCTGTGTGTATGACATTCTAGAAAGGAAAAGCTATAGGTATGAAAAACAGGTTGCTGAGGGTAAGACTGTGGGAAGGAGTTGACTATAAAGAGACAGCACAAGGGAATTTGTGGGGAGGTGGAACAATTTTGTTTGATACTGAAGTGGTAGACAATTTTGTGTTTTTATCAGTGATGTATAAGAGTTGCCGTTGTCCTGCATCCTTGCCAGCCATTTTTATTGTCAGATTTTGTTTGATTTTTATTTTCTGTCTTTCTGATAGTTTTCTTTAATAGTTTGTAGTTTTACATTTTTACTACACTAGTAACTAATAATGTTTAGTGTCTTTTCATGTACTTATTTGCCATCTATATATCTTCATTAGTGAAGCATCTGTTCAGGTCTTTTACCAATTTTTCATTTGAGTTATTTGTTCTCTTAGTGTTGAGTGTAAGAATTCTTTATAGGTTATAAATAGAGTTTTTTGCATCATATTTTTATTTTTATTTGCAAATGTTTTCTCCAAGTTTATCATTTTTCTCTTAAGAGTGCCTTAATAAGAGTAATAGTTTTAAATTTTGATTTGGTTTAACAGCTTTAAATTTTGATTTGTCTTGAAATTGGGTAGTGTCAGTTCTGTAACATTGTTCTTTTATGGGAATTGTTTTGGCTATTCTTTTTTTTTTTTTTTTCGTCCTTGTGATTGTGAGGCCTCCCCAGCCACTTGGAACTGTGAGCCCATTAAACCTGTTTTTCTTTGTAAATTACCTAGCCTTGGGTATGTCTTTATCAGTGGCATGAAAATTAACTAGTAGAGTAAATTGGTACTGATAGAATGTTGTGCTGCTGTAAACACATCCAATGACTATGGAACTGTGTAACAGGCAGAGGGTGGAACAGTTTGGAAAGCTCAGAAGAAGAAAGGAAAATGGGGGAAAGTTTGGAACTTCCTGGAGACTTCTTAAAAAGGTTTGACAAAAATGCTAATAATGATAGAGACAATGAAATCCAGGCTGAGGTGGACTCAGATGGAGATCAGGAACTTACTGGGAACTGAAATAAAGGTGACTCTTTCTATGTTTTAGCAAAGAGACTGGTGACATTTTGCCCCTGCCCTAAAGATTTATAGAACTTTGAACTTGAGGTAGATGATTTAGGGTATCTAGCAGAAGAAATTTCTAAGCAGCAAAGCATTCAAGATGTGATTTGGGTGCCGTTAAGAGCACTCTGTTTTAAAAGGTAAACAGTTTAAGTGTTCAGAAAATTTACAGCCTGGAGATGCAATAGAAAAGAAAAACCAATTTTCTGAGGAAAAATTCAAGCCTGCTGCAGAAATTTGCATAAGTAATGAGGAATAAAATGCTTATCCCCAAGACAATGGGGAAAATGTTGCCAAAGCATGTCAGAGACCTTTGCAGCAGCCCCTCCCATCACAAGCTGGGAGGCCTAGGAGGAAAAAATGATTTCATGGGCCAGGCTCAGCGTCCTCCTGCTGTGTGCAGCCTACAGACTTTGGGCCCTGCATCCCAGCTGCTCTAGCCATGGCTAAAAAGGGCCAAGGTACATCTGGAGGCATGGCTTCAAAGAGTGTAAGCCCTAAGCCTTGGCTGCTTCCATGTGGTGGTGAGCCTGCAGTTGCACAGAACTCAAGAATTGAGGTTTGGGAACCTCTGCCTAGATTTCAAAAGATGTCTGGATGTCCAGGCATAAGCTTGCTGCAGGGGTGGGGCCCTCATGGAGAACTTTTGCAAGGGTAGTGTGAAAGGGAAATGTGGGATTGAAGCCCCTACACAGAGTCCCCACTGGGATACTGCCTAGTGGAGTTTTGAGAAGATGGCCACCATCCTCCAGACCCAATAATGGTAGATCCACTGACATCTTGCACCATGTATCTGGAAAAGCCATACTCACTGCCAGCCTGTGAAAGTAGCTGGGAGTGGGGGCTGTACCCTACAAATCCAGAGGGGTGGAGCTACCAAAGACCATGGGAACCTACCTCTTGCATCAGTGTGACCTGGATGTGAGACATGGAGTCAAAGGAGACCATTTTGGAGCTTTAAGATTTGACTGCCCCACTGGATTTTGAACTTGCATGGGACCTGTAGCCTCTTTGTTTTAGCCAATTTCTCCCATTTGGAACAGCTATATTTACCCAATGCCTGTACCCCCATTGTATCTAAGAAGTAACTGACTTGCTTTTGATTTTACAGGCTCATAGGCAGAAGGGACTTGCTTTGACTTGCTTTGTCTGAGATGAGACTTTGGACTGTGAGCTTTTGAGTTAATGCTGAAATGATTTAAGACTTTGGGGGACTGTTGGGAAGGCATGATTAGTTTTTAAATGTGAGGACATGAGACTTGGGAGGGGCTAAGAGTGGAATGATACAGTTTGGCTGTGTACATACCCAAATCTCATCTTGAATTATAGCTCTCATAATTCCCACGTTATGGGAGAGACTCAGTGGGGGCTAATTGAATCATGGGGTTGCTTTTCCCTGTACTGCTCTTGTGGTAGTGAGACTTACTCGCTACCACAAGAACAGTATAGAGAAAAAACCACCCCCATGAGATCTGATTGTTTTATAAGGGGTTTCCCCTTTCACTTGGGTTTCATTCTCTCTTGCCTGCTACCATGTAAAATGTGCCTTTTGCCTTCCATCATGAATTTGAGTCCATCCCAGCTATGTGAAACTGTGAGTCCATTAAACTTCTTTGCTTTATAAATTACCCAGTCTCAGGTATGTCTTTATCAGCATGTAAAAACAGACTAATACAGTTCTAATACTTTGTTTAACCTGTTCTTTGAGTGGATGCAACCCATAAACAAATACCTTTCATTTCTTGAAACATCACCTAGTAAGTAAACATGTTTAGAAATGAGAAATAATTTTGCCTCAAGAATTTCTATTTCCTAATTTGTCTTTTGGGCCACCATGGGTTTCTTATATCAGAATTTCCTAAGACATGCTCCTCCTGTACTCTAAAACACACTGAACATGAAAGACTTCCCAGACTCCTTTGTTAAACAAATATAAGGGTACAACAAAGAGCAAGAGCCACTGGTACACCTCTCCACCTGGCAGTTGGAAGCTTGTCTGCAGTTTCTCACAATCCTTTTCTTAAAGACTATTTATTTCTTATTTCCCACCTATTTCCATCCCTGGGAAATGGGGAGAGATGGGTGTGTGTGAGACTGGAGAGATTAGTGGGGAAATATGTATACATTTTAAAAAATGCCCATTTCTGAGATTCTCTGAGAGTCATTGTATTATAGTCACAGCACGGAGCATGGGTGATGATACTATAGCAAAGATAAAAATGCCACAAACTCACGCCTGTAATCCCAGCACTTTGGGAGGCTGAGGCGGGTGGATCACGAAGTCAAAAGATCGAGAGCATCTTGGCCAGCATGGTGAAAACCCGTCTCTACTAAAAAATACAAAAAAAATTAGCTGGGTGTGGTGGTACGCACCTGTAGTCCCAGCTACTTGGGAGGCTGAGGCAGGAGAATTGCTTGATTCCGGGAGGCAGAGGTTGCAGTGAGCTGAGATTGCGCCACTGCACTCCAGCCTGGTGCCCAGTGACACAGTGAGACTCTGTTTAAAAAAAAAGTGCTACAAATTTGCTTAGGGCAATAGCAGGAACATTATTTATAATGAAAAGAGCATGCTATTTAGGAATAGAGAGCCCTGGGTTTAAATTCTAGCTCTGCCCTCATGCATGTGGGACCTTGACCGAGGTATGTTTACCTCAGTTGAGCCTCAGTTTTCCCAACAACCCTATGAAACAGGAAATTATATTTCCATTTTACAGATGCAAATTCAAACTATAAGGAGATACCATTACATATACACTAGAATGACTGACATTTAAAACACTGTAAAGACCAATTTTTGGCAGGAATGTAGAACAACTGGAATGTTTATACACTGCTGGTAAGAATGTAAAATTGCATAACCACTTTGGAAAATTATTTGGCAGTTTCTTAAAAAGTTCAAAATGCATCTACCATATGATTGAGACATTTTACTTCAATATATTTACTCAAGAAAAATGAAGACATGTATTTCCTCTGAGAATTGTACGTTAATTTTCATAACAGTTTTATTTGCAGTAGTCCCAAACTGGAAACAACCAAAATGTTCATCAACAAGTGAATGCATAAATGAATGTGATGAGTGCATTACGTAGACTAGATTACTACTGGCAATAAAAAGCAACAACTACAAATACATATTGTAATGTGGGTGAATTTCAAAACAGCATGCTGATTGAAAGAAGCAAAACACAACGTATAATCTGCAATTCCATTTACATGAAATACATCTCATCTATAGTATCAAAGAACAGATCAGTGGTTGCCTTAGGGTGGGAGTAAAGAAAGGAATGCACTGCAGAAAGGCATAATGCATTTTGTTCTGTAGCTTGATTGCAATACTATTCTTCTGGGCATGTATCGTTGTCAAAACTCTTCAAGGGGTGCACTTTGAATGAATGTGTCATTGTTTTGTTATTCCTCAACAATGTTGATTAGGGAAAAATAATTTGTTTAAAGCAAAAGTAGCAATGAGGTTTATAACACATGTAGAAGATCTGTGTCAATATCTTATATATAATCTATATATACATATCTTTATATATAAAATCTCAACAGTACCAAAGTGGATGGGGTAGTGGAATTGAGGTATACTGTATTGTTGTAATGTGCAGAATTTCCAATGGAAGTGGAATTAAAGTTACAAATACAAGAAGCATGTAAAACTTTTTTGTGTCTGGATAAAAGAAAATAATTTGGAACATGATCCTATGTGTGTAGACCAAAAGAAGACGAGAGTTGAGCATAGTGCCCACTTTTTGCTGGGTCAAGGGGTGCCTAGACAGATGTCAGTGTGAGTGATGAGGCCTATAAATGAACTGAAAGAAAAGTAAACTTGGACAGAAAGCAGAGGAGAGAATGTTGTGGTGGAGACTCATGGTTGCTTTGTCCCGCAGGTATGCTGGGGCCCTCCTGGATGAGGATGTCTTCCAGGGAAAGGAGCTGGTCAGCAGTCGCTCGCTGCAGGCTCTGGTGGCGGGGCTTAAGGCCTACAGCACCTGGGAGAACATCAGCTGCCTGCAGGACTGCCGTGAGTGCACCGGAGGAATGGTGAGCCCCAAGGCCTGCAGCCCTGCAGGTCCCTACGATATGGGACACACTGGGGGAGCACTGTGGGGCGGGCAGAGAACATGCTTCAGAGTCAAATGGAAATCCCAACTAGCAGTGACTCCAGGTTCCTTCCTTACCAGACTTGTAGTCTTGCGTGTCTCCCTCATATGATGCTGCCAGGACTGCTAGAGCTCGTGTCTGTAAAACGGTTGGCCTGGCAGGCAATACGTGTCATGAAACTTGGTGGGGCAAAGGTAGTCCACCAAAACTTGATGAACAGAGTGGGAAAGGGCCACTGAAGGTTCAGATGATCAAAGCTCCGCTCTAATGTTTGAATACCTTGGGGAGAACACAGGAAATGACCTGTGTTCGAGGTCATTTCCCACCCCTGGTGAGGGCGCATCAGGCGGAACATTCAGAGACTTCCTGGTGTGCCCCCAGCCCCAGTCTCAGAGTGGACTGTGCGGTGAGAAGCACAAGGTGTGAGAAATCCCAATATGAACATTTGGGGGAGTTGAGGGAGGCTCTGAGAGCACCTGGATTTGTGTGCAATTGTGACAGCAGAGGCCCTACAGGACTCTGCAGGTTTCCACACCCATGCAGGGGTCCAGAGCCTGTGGCAAAGTGAACCCAAGTTGGGTGTCTGAGAACAGGGCAAGCAGTATGAGGCTATGGGCCTGTGACGCAGTGGCACGGCAGGACTGCAGGACCTGCTCTGTGCTTCATTCCAGTGCGGGCCAGAGGCAGCCGCTCCCGGAACTCCAGACCACACCCCAGAAGAGAATGGGAGGAGGGAGCCCTGTTGGCTTTTGGTCTGTATTTAATGCTGAACTTCATCAAATATTTGCCTAAAAACAGCACCTCTGAACATGAAGTGGAAGATGAAGAGTTTTAGCCTCAGTAGAAATGGGTCAAGGGCAGCTGTAGAAAATAAAAGGGGAAGGATAAATTTCTGGAAAGCCAATTCCCTTAGTGTGGAGCTAACAGATTGTACAGAGGGGCCATGGTGAAGATGGGCGGAGCCTTCATAAGAGGCAGAGCTGAGGGCAGAGCCTGAGGGATCCCCCATGTGATCCATGGTGTTCGTCCATCTGAAAGCCAGTGTGATCATTTCTTTTAGGTGGCTGAGTGAAGATGTGTCCCTGACAATGGTGGCAGGTGGGGCATGTCTGCTTCATTCCTATGCAGATGCTGCGTGGGGTCCACATGGAAAAGAAAGGGAATGGAGAATAAAATAATAGCTGGCGTAGGGTGCAGCTGGCCAGGAACTGAGGTTCTCCAAGGCAGCTGGGGCAATGGTTCAATGTATCTCTCCTTAGCTGAGGAGGGCCCTGCCAGGGGGTTAGTTTCCATCTGCATCTCCAGGAGGTGGCTCTCCCTTCAATCAGCAGGCTGGCAGTAGCTGGGAACACAGCCCAGGGATTTGGGGGTAGAGTAAGAAGGTTAGGTCAGCAGGTGGGGGGTTTGATCTAAAGTGGACCTGCAGGCAGGGGCAGCCCACATAGAGGGGGATTGGGGCATTGCTGGGGGCCCTGAGCTCAGAAACCATAGCCTTGACAAGTGACTCAGCCTAAGGGCTCGCTCAGAACCCTCTGCAGGCTCCTGGTCCTCTGTGCTCCCATGGCTCTTTCCATTTCTCACAGTTCATGGGCAGATAGGCCCAAGGCTCTCTTACCCCCAGGCCTTTATAGCCTCCCTGCACAGAGACCCTCCTGTGTGCCTCTTGTCATCCTAACCCTCGTCTCTCTGTCCTGGCTCCAGTGCTCATTATGGGAGGCCATATTTCCCCAGGGTCAATGCTGAGCCCTGGAAATACCACCCGGAACAATCACCCTTGCCTGCTCTCCAGTGGTCTGGCCTGTCATGCTCACCTGTGCTGCCCAGGACCACCCAGCAGTGCAGAAATGGCCCCACCCTGTTAGAGAAGACACAGTCCATGCTGGAATGCCAGGCCCCCAGGCACGCTGCCTCACAGCTCTGCACCCGGTAGCTCCTAAGCAACCTAGGGCAGAGGGCCCTAAAAGGCAAATGCTGTGTCCTCTGCTCACAATACTTCCGACACCAGATGTGTGGCTTCTCCATAACAAGCAGTTCTCTAATTCTCTGTGGACACTAATGGGGTGCTCTATAACAGTAGCCTTCAACCTTTTTGGCACCAGGGAATGGTTTTGTGGAAGACAATTTTTCCATGGGTGGTGTTGGGGGTCAGGGGGGCAAGGTAGGGGGGATGGTTTCGGGATGAAACTGTTCCACCTCAGATCATCAGGCATTAGATTCTCATAAGGAGTGCACAACCTAGATCCCTCACATGCACAGTTCACAATAGGGTTCATGCTCCCATGAGAATCTAATGGTGCCGCTGATCTGACAGGAGATGGAACTCAGGCAGTGATACTTACTCCCACGGCTCACCTCTTGCTGTGTGGCCTTGTTCCTAACAGGCCATGGTCTGGTACAATCTGTGGCCTGAGGACTGGGGACCCCTGCTCTACAATTTAATTCATTCTGACACTGGCTACCTGGAGATCTGCAGATTAAGGCTTCAGTTCCATGAATCTTCCCCCAACTTTGGATGCTAGTCACAAATAGTGTTTCTCTAGGTTACCCCCACTGGTTTTATTATTATTGAGACAGGGTCTCACTGTCACCCAAGCTGGAGTACAGTGGCACAATCACAGCTCACTGTAGCCTCAAACTCCTTGGCTCAAGAAGTCTTCCCTCCTCAGCCTCCCAAGTAGCTGGGACTACAGGTGCATACCACTTTATCTGGCTAATTTACTTTTGGTAGAGATGGGGATCTTACTATGTTGCCCAGGCTGGTCTCAAACTCCTGGCCTCAAGTCATCCTCCCAACACACCCTTCCAAAATGCTGGAATTACAGCTGTGAGACATTGTTCCTGGTCTACCCACAGTTTTGCCTAATTTGTGTAAAATTTAGGAATTGCCATGACCCTCTCCTTAGCTTCAATAATTTGCTATAATAGCTCACAGTACTCAGGGACACACTTAAATGTTTGCTGGAAATAATTAAGGATAGAGATGAACAGCCAGATCAGCTGAGGTCCAGAGAGGTTCTGAGCACGGGAGCGTCTGTCCATCTGGAGTTGGTGTACACCACCCCACCCAGTACAGGGATGCAATTACCAACCTGGAAGCTCTCTGAACCACATATTTTAGGGATTTTTATAGAGGCTTCTTCACGTAGGTATGATCAATTATTAACTCAATCTTTAACTCCCCTTTCTTTCCTGGAGGATGGTGGGGGTTTCAGGGAGGGCATAAAAGCTCTGAGTTTCTAACCATGGCTTGGCATTTCTGATGACCAGCCCCCATCCTGAAGCTGTCCACGTGCCCACTACGAGTTGCCTCATTAGAACAAAAGATGCTCCAACACCCAGGAAATTCCAAGAGGTTTAGGAGCTCTGTATCAGGAACCAGGATCAAAGAGCAAATTTAGAACAAAGAATGCTTCTAGCATCCCTCTGGAAATTACAAAAGTTTTAGGAGCTCTGTGCCAGGAACAAGGGATGAAACAAAATGTGCATTTCTTATTAGATCACAATATCATGACCCTGATTTCTTTGTTCCTTCCCTTCTCCCCACCTCCAATCCACCTGATACCTAGGATGGGGATATTTGTAGAGACACAAATATTTGTTGAAAGAAAAGAATAAGCATCTATTAATTGTTTTAAGCTCATATGCACACACACTGCATATTTTTCAGGATGGAACTCCCTGCGAGTGAAATGTATGCTTGAGCCTGGGGCTACTGAGAGGATACTGAAGACCATCTCTTTTTTTTTTTTTTTTTTTGGGGGGGGGGGCTTGTAGTACTAGGCAGATCTTGCTTTAAAAAAAAAAAAAAAGTGTTTCAACACATATTTACTGTCTTTAAAGCCAGTAATCCTGGGCGTGACTTTGGGCCAGTTATTCCCACCCTGTTCCTCAGTTTTTCCATATATAATATGGAGATAAGCCTTCCCTTGTAGAGGTTGTGGGAGTTAAATTCTATGAGACAAAGAGCATAAAATGTTTAACACATGGACTCAGGAAGTAGAAGTTGATGTTTTCTTGATGTGCCCAGGCTGGGGATTTGGAGAAAAAAGATGCCACATGGTCTCTATTGCTTGCCATTGTACAAGGTAGACAGGTGGTTGCAGAGCCCAGCACAATGAGACAGGCCCTGTGCAATAGCAGGAGCTCAGAGTACTGAGCGTAAAGTGGAGAGTCCACAAGCAATGCCACTTGAGCAACTTAAAGAATGAGCAAGAGCCTTCCAGGTGGGGCTGGAGGACCTGCCAGGCAGGAGAACCTGAACACAGGATGATGGTGTGGGAGTCTGTGGTACACTGAGGGACACATGATGGGCATGGCTGGGTCTCAGTGAGGATGCAGGGGAGGAAAGAAATAAAGGGAAAAAGCAGGAACCAGATCTAGAGAAGGGGCTAGCCCTGTCTGCACTGCTGCCTGCAGCAGGTGCTTTGTGGTGCTGTCAGGCCCAGCACCACATAGTGCAGTTGATTTAGTGCACAGAGGCTCAGGCTGCAGCACTGCAGCATGATGCCTGGCACTTATGGACACTTCATGTCAACTATTCTCACTTATTGCCATTTTACAAATGAGTAAACTGAGGCTAGACTATAAGGGCAGTGAGGGCAGGGACCAAGTCCTTGATCACTACAGCCTAAGTCTGACTGTTATGTGGAATATTCAGAAGGTAGTTGTGGACTGAGTGATGACCAGCTGACAGACAAATGGACAGAGAGAATGAAAGAAAGAATGAATGAATGAATAAATGCCCTGTGCATCTGTTTTCTTTCTTACCGTTAGAACTTGGAATTAATCCACAAAACTTGGCTCGCTGATCTTTTCTTGCTTTATTATTTTTTTTTACCCTGAACGCTTTTTTTAAAAACAAACAAACAAACATAATTTTGTTACTTTTGGAGGGAGAAAGAACAGTGATTTTGCCTACAGACTACTCAGAAACAGAGCAGTGATGATATTCATTAGCTCTAAAACCTGCATAACCCATCTTGACAGCTTATTTGTTGGGGACAAATTTTTATGTCAGTGTGCATAGTTTAGGAGATGGGGGACTTGAGAAGAGGGGAGCATGAGAAATTATTGTACAGTTTACCAAGATAGGGGTGCATCTTGCACCTAATTTTTGCTGCTACTCTTACCATAGGCCTCTGTTGAAATCCTTTTCCTCTCAACTGTTAACTTCAGTGTTTGTTACCATTGTCTGAAGTGAGCATCATCCGTGGAGGGCATTTCTTGCAATATTTTTATCCATTACAAAAGTAATGCATATCCATTGTAGTAATTTTCGAGAATAAAGAAAAGCACAAAAAAGTAAAGATATTCCAAAATTGTGCTTCTCAGAGATGATTCTTATTGTTTGCAGTATATTCTTTCTGTGCAGTACGTGTGTGTGTGTGTGTGTGTCTCTATTTGAAATGTTATAACCTCCCCTCTTCACCTAAGACTTGATATGGATATTGCTTCAACTCTTTACTACCACCTTACCTTGAAGTAAAATTTTCATAGCTGGTACCATTTATCTTGTAGGTGTACCACAATGCATTCAATCAATCCCTCAGCTTATGCCAAATTGTTTCATTATTATAAACAACACAATAGAAAACATTCTAGTACCTTGGTACCTAACTTATTTTTGCGCATACCTGGGATTGTTTTTTGGGAATCAAGTATTTAAATCAAGCCTGTCCATCCCATGGCCCTCAGGCCTCATGTAGCCCAGGATTGCTTTGAATGCAGCCCAATGCAAATTCGTAAACTTTCTTAAAACATTTGAGATCTTTTTGAATTTTTAAAAAATCTCATCAGCTATCATTAATATTTGTGTGTTTTATGTGTGGCCCAAGATAATTCTTCTTCCACTGTGGCCCAGGGAAGCCAAAAGATTGGACACCCCTGATTTAAATGATGAGTGGCATTGTCAATATAGGTTAAACCAATGTCCACTCCCACCAGCAGCTGAACACAGAATGCTTAATTAGTTTCTAGACCAGTGGTTTTCAAATTCTTTTGACCTTAACCCAAAGTAAAAGGTGTGCTTTTCTTTACAAATCTTTACAACCTAGTATTTACACACACACATATATGAAATTGAAAAAAGAAATTTTATGAAACAGTACTGCCTTACTTTTGTGAGGCACTTTCATATTTTTTTATTTTGTGTCATTCTTTAAAAAGCAAGTCATGATACAGTAAACTGATTTCATGACCTGCTCATGTGTTGTAGCCTACTGTTTGTAAAACACAGCCCAGACTCACTGATCAAACAGAAAGGATCTTGCTATATATAGTTGAAAGCTGCAGGTCATCAGAGTGTGTGGTGATCAAAGGAAGCTGGAATTTCCAGGACATACATTTTCTAGCCCTGCTAGAAACCAAAATCTGGCTTCTGTTGAGACCAAAATATGATAACTTAGTTTTCACTGGAATGTTATTAATTCGACCCTTGAGACTTAAGATTTTGTATTTGAAAGTGGAAAAGAGACAAAGGCCTGCAATGTCTCCTGAGCACTGACACAGAAAGTGATCAGTTCTTTCTAACTGCTTGGTTTATCTTGGATCTGGAAGGAATGAGTGCACACAGCAGCCCCGCAAGTTTGGCCTCACTGAGAACTCATGATCCCACCACTGTTGCTCTTGAACTGCTCTGTGGTTTCAGACCTTTGCATTCTAGGATTCTTTCTCTTCACAAATTGATGTTTCCATAACACTTGGTGGTCAGTTTAATAACATTATCACTCTGTGTTAGGAAATCACGAGACAGTCTTAAATTGGCTATTTCTACAGGAGTCTTGGCAATTTGTGCTTTCTTTGGGCAGTGGGCTGAATGTTGCAAGAGTAATATTCTGTTACTTAAAGAACATTCTTAGCAGTGAGGTAGATACATGCAGAGTACAAATAGAAGGGAAACTTTGGAATTAAATCATATTTTAATCTTTTACTTCTTTGTTTCCGAGTTACAATTTTTCTAACTATCTTTACCTTTGTGGTATAATCTGTTTCTTTTTGTGCATAAAACCTGGGATAAATGAGATTTTACACAAAAAAGAAAACTTGTTCACAATATGATCATTAAACGGACGGTACGGGTTCAAATTTCCATAATTTATTTTCCTGCAAGCACTTCGAAGCCTCAATGATTGCTGATTAAGAATCATTGCTAAGTATCACTAAGTTCTCGTTATGTACAGGACAGTGTACTAGGTACATGTTCCTAGGAAGCCAGGTAATGTGAGGGGGCACTGTACGCTGTACATGGAATTGAGAGGAGGCCCTGAGTTTTCAGCATTAGGAGACTTCTGATCAAGATGCAGTAACGGGCGGCAGATCTACCCTTCTGACAGAAACAATAAAATAATGGACTGTATATTTAGGCTAAACAGTTTGGAAGACACTGGATATCAGGCATTGAAGGACAGTGATCTTTGAGACGAAGGAAATAAGTCAGATGAGCCTATGACTGCCCCAGTTTACTGCCTTAAGAGAGTTTATAATTTATATATGTGTATATAAATATATTACATATGATTTATAATTTTATTTTTTAACTTTTTAAACTTTTTTTCTAGGTTCAGGAGTACATTTGCAGGTTTGTCATATAGGTTAATTGTGTGTTATGGGGGTTTGCTGTACAGCTAATTTCATCACCCAGGTAATAAGCATAAGTTTTTTGATCCTCACCCTCCTCCCTCCCTCCTTCCTCAAGTACACGCCAGTGTCTGTTGTTCCCCTGTATGTGTCCATGTGTACTCAGTGTTTAGCTCCCACTTATAAGTGAGAACATGTGGTATTTGGTTTTCTGTTTCTGTGTTAGTTCACTTAGGATAATGGCCTCCAGCTCCATCCTTGTTGCTGCAAAGGACACAATCTCATTCCTTTTTATGGCTGTGTAGAATTCCATGGTGTATATATACCACATTTTCTTTATCCAGTCTATCACTGATGGGCATTTAGGTTGATTTTATGTCTTTGCTATTGTAAATAGTGCTGCCATGAACATATGTGTGCATGTGTCTTTATGGTAGAATGATTTATATTTTTTGGGCATATACTCATTCATGAGATTTCTAGGTCAGATGGTAATTCTGTTTTAAGTTCTTTGATAAATTACTAAACTGCTTTTCACAGTGGCTGAGCCAATTTTACATTCCCACCAGCAGTATATAAGTGTTCCCTTTTCTCTGCAACCTTGCCAATATCTGTTACTTTTTTACTTTTTAGTAATAGCCATTCTGACTTGTGTGAGATGGTATCTCGTAATTTTAATTTGCATCTCTCTAATGATTAGTGATGTTGAGCATTTTTTCATATGCTTGTTAGCTGCATGTATGCCTTCTTTGAAAAGTGTCTTGTTCATGTCCTTTGCCCACTTTTTAATAGAATTGTTTGTTTTTTTCTTGTTAATTGTTTAAGTTCCTTTTGGGTATTAGACCTTTGTTGGATGCATAGTTGGCAAATATTTTCTCCCATTCTGTAGGTTGTCTGTTTATTCTGTTGATAGTTTCTTTTGCTGTGCAAATGCCCTTTCATTTAATTAGGTCTCATTTGTCAACTTTTTTTTTTTTTTTTTTTTTTTTCAATTGCTTTGGCATCTTTGTCATGAAATCTGTGCTAGGGCCTATGTCTGGAATGGTATTTCCTAGGTCATCTTCCAGGGTTTTTATAGTTTTAGGTTTTATATTTAAATCTTTAATCCATCTTGAGTTAATTTTTGTATATGATGTAAGGAACGGTTCCAGTTCCAATCTTCTGCATATGGCCAGCCAGTTATTCCAGGACCATTGATTGAATAGAGTCTTTTCCCCATTGCTTGTTTTTGTCATCTTTGTCAAAGATCAGGTGATCATAGGTGTGTGGCTTTATTTCTGGGCTCTCTATTCTGTTCCATTAGTCTATGTGTCTGTTCTTGTACCAGTATCATGCTGCTTTGGTTACGGTAGCCTTGTAGTATCGTTTGAAATTAAACAATGTGATATCTTCCACTGTTCATTTCGCTCAGGATTGCTTTAGCTATTCAGGCTCTTTTTGGTTCTGTATGAATTTTAAAATAGTTTCTAATTCTGTGAAGAATATCATTGGTAGTTTGATAGGAATAGCATTGAATCTGTAAATTGCTCTGGGCAGTATGGCCATTTTAACAATATTGATTCTTTCAATCCATGAACATGGAATGTTTTTCCAATTGTTTGTGTCATCTCTGATTTCTTTGAGCAGTGTTTTGTAATTCTCACTGTAGAGATCTTTCACCTTCTTGGATATCTGTATTCCTAAGTATTTTATTCTTTTTGTGGCAATTGTGAATGGGATTGCCTTTCTGATTTGGCTCTCAATTTGGACATTGCTGGTGTATAAATGCTACTGATTTCTGTACATCAATTTTCTATCCTGAAACTTTGCCGAAGTTGTTTATCAGCTCTAGGAGCTTTTGGGCAAATATGATAAGGTTTTATACATCTAGAATTATGTCATCTGCAAACAGAGATAATTTGACTTCTGCCCTTTCTATTTGGATGCCTTCTATTTATTTCTCTCATCTGATTGCTCTGGTTAGGATTTCTAGTACTATGTCGAATATGAGTGGTGAGAGTGGCATCCTTGTCTTGTTCTGGTTCTGAAGGGGAATGGTTTCAGCTTTTGCCTACTCAGTATGAAATTGAAAGCCATGTCTTGAACCCAGGGACTATGTCCAGAGCTCATGCTCTAAACCACTCTGCCATATGCAGTAAATGTTAGTATATGTTAATAGAGAGCATGGAATAGAAGTCAGAGACCACTCTGCCATATGCAAATTGAGCTGTGCTGGCTTCTGCCCTCTCTGCTTCAGAAAATAGCAGAGTTCTCCTTAAAGGGATGAGCACAGTTTGGATCTGACTTGTAACTTTCCAACTATGTGAATTTGGGTAGGTCCTCACCTTCCAAGACTCAGTGTCCATAGACATGTCTTGCTGAGCTGCCCAGTGGTTAGCATTAGTTGGAGTGGACCTTCCCATGGTGGTGGAAGTCAGCTACCAGGACCAGACCCTTCTTTTCCTATTAGTCTTTCTGACATTTCCTGCTGTTTTCCCCTGTTGTACAGTCGAGAGAAGTGAGGTGGGATTTGGTCAAATTACTCACCCCAATCCCCTTTGGTGAGTCAAGGAGAGGCTGGAACAGGAGTTGGCAGAGCTCTGCTCTTGGCATGCAGCTGTGACATTCCCAGTGGCCACTGCTTCGTGCTTACACATGTTCTACATTTCAGCCTCTAATCTTAGTATGTAAGGGGAGAATCAAAGTGGCCTCATTTGAACGTGATGAAAACCCTTCACCTGCCCATGTGGGAATTCTCCCTGAAAGCCGAACTCTGCTGGCTCTGATTAGTCATGTGACGCAGGCCTGGCAGCTTCGCTTCGATTCCCACCTTCTTGCTTTAAGGATTGGGTGGGGTCAACCAAGTTCTTCAGACTGTTGATATTTAGTTCTGCTTTCACATTGCCTCTTTCTCTATATTCAAGCAAACCTAGACTGAATTTCTAAACTCCTCTGAGAGAGTAATAGGGGAAGCAGCCCTGGATCTTGCATTTCTGCCTTATAATGGAGAGGGGGCATTCTGGGAGACAAGAGGTTCCTTGTCATGAAAAGGGAGCTGCTGGCTTTGGTGTGGTTGGAATCTCAGGGTCAGGGCTCTGTGACCTTGGACTTTACCACTGGGAGCCTCAGTTTCCTTCTCTCTTAAGGCCCAGAACATGGTAGATATTCAATAAAGCTTGATTCTCCTTTCCTTGCCTTTTGCTGAATGTAGTAACAGATCACACTGAAAGATCTGAACTCTCTCCCCTTCCCTTCTTCCCCTCTGCCACCAGGACCCATTAGACACACGTGGGAGCTGCCCAGTTGGGGTTCCTTGGGGTGTGGCTTTGGACCCTGGAGGAAAGCCACTTTCTCAGCCACTGCCGACACCAAAGCGTGGGGGTCTACAGGCCCGGGACCTAAATACACCACAGGGTCTCTACCAGCCCTCCACTGGGGAGAGCTGGAGCTCAGCTCTGATGGCCTTGGCCCTGCAGAGCCACACTCCTCAGAAGGACCTCCTGCAGTGTCTCCTGGCCCTTGTGTTACCTGAGCCCGGATGCCCATGGCCAGGGCCTGTGCCCTCCATCTTAGCTCCCTTGAAACTAACACCAGAAGATGCCACTCTCGTGTCACCATGCCCTTAGGGCCAGTCTCCACAGCAGGACTTTATGTCTCCCCACATCAGTGGAAGGCCTTCTCTTATCTGGCCCCAGCTTCCCTGTTTCTCCTCAGTGTGTTCCAGAATGTCACAAAGAAGAACAGAAACAGCCAAAGCAGAGTGAAAAAAAAATCTACAAAATTGGAGTGCAGTGAAGTCTCAAAAAAGCTCTGCAACCTAGCACAATGATAAGGTTATCAGCAAACACGTGCTGATCCTTCTTTTCACATTAGATGCGGAGCTGCTCTTTGCTGCTTGGAGATGTAATCCAGCCGGGCAGTGACTGAGCGATTATATTTAATGATTGCATAAGGGAACACTGAAACAATTGCAAGTGTTTGTAAATTTTTTCAGAAAGTGATGTGAGGCAGAGCCCCCTGCTTATTCAGTAGATTTTGTCCCAGGACTAACTCCTCAGGGAGATTCAACACCACCTCATTTATCTGGCATCAACCAACCCTTGGAACAGAGCCAAGGCCTGAAATAAACAAATCAGATCTCTGGGAATCCCAAAGAGTTGTTGCAAAGCCTGCATGCTGGAGCTCAAGCCCTTACTCCACTCCTGAAGGAGCTCGTGGCCTCTGTTCATGCTTGTTCCACGTGGCTCCTGGTTTCTGTGGGCTGCAGAGGAAGGGCACAGGGATTGTGAATGCAGACAGCTAAGAGCTGTCAGGAGCCAAAGACCAAGGAAGATCCAGAAGAGCTGTGAAAAAAAAAAAAAAAAAAAAAAAGACCAGATTGAGGCTGGGCGTGGTGGATCATGCCTGTAATCCCAGCACTTTGGGAGGCCGAGGCGGGCAGATTACAAGTTCAGGAGATCAAGACCATTCTGGCCAACACGGTAAAACCCCGTCTTTACTAAAAATACAAAAATTAGTTGGGTGTGGTGGCGTGCACCTGTAGTTCCAGCTTCTTGGGAAGCTGAGGCAGGAGAATCACTTGAATCCAGGAGGTAGAGGTTGCAGTGAGCTGAGATTGTGCCACTGTACTCCAGCCTGGGTGACCAAGTGAGAGTCTGTCTGGAAAAAACAAACAAACAAACAAAACAAAACAAAACCCAGCCAAACAAACAAACAAACAAACAAAAAACAGACTGAAAAATACAAGAGCACAGTGGGCTCCTGCCCAGCCCTAGGTGGGACTCGAAGCTCATCTGCAACAATCCTCCGGGCACAGTGGGCACCAGGCAGGCAGCAGGCTGGTGCGAGCAGAGACAGTCACTTGAGGATCTCCCCTCCAAATGGATGCTGCAGACACTGTTCCCTGGAATAACAGAGATGGTGTTTGTTTAAATACTTAGCTTCTCACAGCAAACCCCGAGACATGTACATTTCACTGCAGACCAGTAGGTCAGCCTGACGTAGATCTGATATGGCAGAGGCTCTTTTGCTTCCTATACAGTTTCTTAAGATGCAGAACCATGAAAAATTCTGGCTAGTGCTTGGGTCATGGATAGCTGAGTCCAGCTGGCTGGGATTGTGTTTCTGGGCAGGACAGGGTCGAGCTGAGCTTCACCATAATGCCAAATGACTTGTGGGTAGGTGGAAGGAGTTCAGGCACTGTCCATACTCAGAGAGTCCAAGGCTGGATCTGGCAAACTTCCCAAGAAGGATCTGTCTGGGGTCCAAGTGTCAATATGGCCCCCTAGTAGAAGGGCCTTCTCAGTGGTTACTAAGACAACTATATCAGCCAGACTCTTTGCTCAAGAGTCTCATTTTTCCAGGGAATCAACTGGTTTCTGACCAACTCCCTTTCTTTTTGTTTTATTGGTCAGAGATATGTTTCTCTGGAAGGGTCGAGACCCTTCAAGAAAAATCCCAAAGTCTGGTGCTTTGGATTAAAGCCTAGGCTTCTCCTCTCCTGTGCTGTCACTTTCTGAGCATTCTGCTGACCCTAACCTATTTGGCTGTAGGGATTTACAAAGACAGCACAATAAAAATCACCTTGTGATTATAAATGATTCAACTTTGAAAGAACCTTGCTCCAAGATTAGAGGAATCAGCTCTTATTTTTTGGAAAAAAAAAAATCATTTTTGACTCCTTGACATTCTCTGAGTCCCTGCTATGAAGAAGCACTAGGGACATATATAGATGTTGTCACATTTAATCCTCCAATAGTCCTGTGAGTAGGAGTTATTTTCCCATGAAAGGACAAACAAGGCCAGAAGTAAGATGTTATTTCTCCAGATCTACTAAAAGGCAGAGGCAAAGGTTCTACAGGCCTTCCAATTAAGGCTATTATCCTTAATTCAGGACTTTGCCCCCTTTTTTTGGCAGGTGATAACTTTCTTCCCTGGCGCTCTGGGTCCCGTGTTAATGAATGTTCTACACTTAACCCTCATTTAACATAAGACCATGGCTTTTAAACAAGCCTCTGTCTTTTGATGTTAATCTGTGGTTACTGGAAAAAATCGCTCCCCAGTGAGAAAGTCCATATGTCATCTTTGTGAGTGTCCTAGGTTAGTAGGTCCTATCTTGTCAGGCAAATTAGAGGGGGAGAGTAGCCAGCAGTAAAACTGACGCTCATCACTGATAAGGAAAAGAGAGATTGCTAAAATGACCCAGGGATAATCCATTTTATTTGGCAACATTCCTTTGAGGGTCTCAGCCCAAAATTTTTAAGGGCATAAACAAGGAGATTATAAATTTCATAAGGAATGGATAGCAGCCAGACATATGAGAGAATAATGGACAGAACTGGCATAGATTTTGGGCCAATTTGCCAAATTTTGAATCCACTGTATGTTGTTTAGCTTTCTTATTTTACTCTCCCTCGAGACAGTTCATAACTCTCCAGAATGATTCACCCCACATCCCAGCAAGAAACACGAAGGTTGGTGGTGGGGAGATGAAGTTTTGCAAGTTGACTTCTCAATGTGTGACCTTCTCAGTTAAGATTATTTTGGATGCAGGTAAAAGAGGTCAATTATAAACTTTCTCCAGCAATAATGAAGAATCAATCTTAAGGAAGAAGGGCAGAGAGAGAACGAGAAATGGAGAGAGAGAGTGGGAGAGAGAAGTTCTGGAATTTAGGTCTCATGAGAATCAGGGACTGGGAAGGGGTCTGGAGTCCTCGAACCTGTGCTAGGGAGTCTCTCCATCTCTTGGGACCCATAGTCTCAGCCTTTGCATCTCTTGGTGTCTGCCCATTCTCTTTGCTCTTCTCTGCATTTGAAACTGTCTATTGCTATGGAATTTATAGCATCTCTTTTCCAGCCACACTCTGAGATGGTGTTTCTCAGATCAAATGCTGAATCCCCATCTCAGTTGAGTCAGAGTCCTTTCCAACTCAGCCATTTCTGGTTAGGGAATGGGGCCACGTGTCATGAATGTGTTGGTGGATGCCCCATCTCTGTGGGTGCTAAGAGAGTTCCCAAAGAATAACAGCTGAGCAGGTATCTATTATAATGTGTGTGGTAGTTTTTAAAATACTTTCTAATACTTTGAAGCTGGCATATAGAAATGGAGTTTGATTTTATATGTTGATCTTATATTCAACAGCCTAGTTAAATTGCCACATTAATTCTGACAATCTATTTGTAGCTCTTTTGGGTTTCCTATGAAGATAGTCATATCATCTGAGAAAAATGTTAGCTTTGCTTCTTCCTTTTCAATCATTTACCCTGGTTTCTTTGTCTATATTATTGAAGTGCCAAGAACTTCCAGTGCAATGGTTAAAGGAAGTTGTTTGTAACAGGCACCTGTATTTTATCCTTGACTTTACTATTTCACCATTAAAGATATTATCTGGTGTGGGACTTGTGCAGATAATCTTTATTATGTTAAGGAAAAGCCTGTTTTACTCTTCATTTATAAATAGTTTTGTGCATGTGTATATTTATTTGATTGGTTTTAAAATTTAAATATATTCATTTTATGGAATTATCTGCATTTATTTTATTGAGATGATTGCACATTTTCTTCCCTTTAATCTGTTAATGTGGTGAATTTACATTAACAGATTTTCTAATGTTAACAAATCTTGAGTTTCGGGATATATACAACTCAGTCATGATGTATGTTTGTGTATCTAAAAAGCTGCTGATTTCACTTGCTAACATTTGTTTAGGGTTTTCTGCTCTGTAATTATGAGTGAGGTTGGCCTCTGCTATTCTTTTCTAGGGGTGTCCTTAATCTAGTTTGGATATCCAGGCTCTATCACCCTCATTAAATGACTTGAGGGTGTTCCTTATTTTTCTGTTCTCTGGAAGAGTTTGTATAGAACTGAATTATCTCTTCCTTGAATATTTGGTACAAATATAACTACAAGGCTAAACAGAGCTTGTGGTTTCTTTCTGAGAACGTGTAAAGTGATTGGTTCTGTTTCATTCCTGGTCATAAGCTATTCTGTTCTTCTTGAGTCTGTTTTGCCAATTTGTACATTTCTTCTTAGTTTTAAAATGTATCAGCCATAAAGTCTATGATACCCTTTTCTCTTTTTAACCCTCGCTGTATTGTTAGTTACGCACCTTTGCCATTCCTAATATTGTTTATTTTCCACAGCTGTCTTGTCACTTGATCTATTTTGTATATTTTTTCAAATAATAAACTTTTGGCTTTGCTCATCCTCTCCACTATATCTGGCTTTTCTATTTTATTGAACTTTATTACTTCTTTTCTTTTGAGACAAGGTTTCACTGTGTCACCCAGGTTAGAGTGCAATAGCACGATCACAGCTCACTGCAACCTGGACTTCTTAGGCTCAAGTGATCCTCCCACCTCAGCCTCCTGAGTAGCTGGGATTACAGGTGCATGCTGTCATGCCCAGCTAATTTTTTAAATTTGTGTAGAAATTGGGGTCTCACTACGTTGTCCAGGCTAATCTCAAACTCCTGGGCTAAAACTGTCCTCCTGCTTCAGCCTCCCAAAATGTTGGGATTACAGGTGTGAGCCACCATGCCTGGCCATTACTTATTTTCTTCCACTTTCTTTGGGTTTATTCTCCTGGTCCTCCTATAATATCTTAATTTGAACGTTATCTCATTTTCTCCATTTCTCTTTTTCTATTATAAGCATTTAAAGTGGTAACTTTTCTTTTTAAATGCTGCTTTGGTTATATCAACCATGATTTGATATATAAGATTTTCAGTTTATTGATTCTAAATTTATTTTAATTTTTATGGTGACTCATTTGACCCACGAATTAGTTGAGTATGTTTTTCAGTTTTTTAATGTCTGGTGTTTAAAAAAATAGCCAACATTTGTTGAATTCTTATAATATGTCAAATATCTGTCTTTACACTTTACATTCATCAACATAAATTCTCACAATGGCCCTATAGAGAAGGACTGTTCTGACCCCAATATTATGTATGTGAAAAGTGGGACACTGGGAGTTTAAGCAAGTTGCCCAAGATCACACAGCTCCTGAGTTGGTGGAGCTGAGCTTCAAATCCAGGCTGTTTGGCTAGGGAGTATAACTACTGTATACTAGTGCCTTTTTTTAAGTTACAGTTCTTGTTGTTATAATTACTGGTATATACATTCACTTAATTTCACATAGTCAGAGGAAATGGCTGATGTCATAAAGATTTTTTGAAAATTTTTTATGGCCTGTTCTGTGGTCTGAAGCCTGGTCAGTTTCCATGTGTGCCTCAAAGGAGTGTGTCTTCTGTAATTGGATGCAGGGTTTCAAATGTGACCAATAGATCAAGCTTCTTAGTAGCATTATTCAAATATGCCCTGTTCTTACTGAGATTTTGGCCTGTCTGATCTATCAATTATTGAGAAATGTGTGCTGAACTCTCCCACTGTTGATAGTGGATTTGTCAGTGTATTAGTCCATTTTTACACTTCTGTAAGGAACTACCTGATACTGGATAATTTATGAAAAAGAAAAGGTTTAATTAACTCACAGTTCCACAGGCTCTACAGGAAGTGTGGGTTGGGTGGCCTCAGGAAACTTATAATCATAGCGGAAGGTGAAGGGGAAGCAATCATGTCTTACTATGGCAGACCAAGGGTAACAGAGAGAAGTTGTGGGGGAGCCACACACTTTTAGATGATCAGATCTCATGAGAACTCACTTGTTATCATAAAAACAACAAGAGGAAATTCACCCCATGATCCAGTCACTTCCCACCAGACCCCTGCTCCAGTTGGACATGAGATTTGGGTAGGGACACAAATCCAGACCATTTCAGTGTCTCTTTGAAATTTTATCAATTTCAGTCTCATTATTTTGACATTGCATTATTAGATATTTATAAGCTTAAAATTGTTATGTTTTCCTAGTGAATTGAGTCTTCGATCTTTAGTTAGTGACTCCCTTTATCAGTAGCAATGCCTTAAAATTTATTTTGTCTGATATTAATATAAGGACAAAAACCTCCATTTGGTTGGTATTTACCTGTTATATCCTTATACTTTCAACTTTTCTGTGCTTATATGTCTTATAAACAACATTTGCCTATTTTTAAAATTAAATTTACCTTGACAATCTCATGACAATCTCATTGATACTTTGACAATCAATCAATGTGTTTAGTCTTAAGTAATTATTGTCATCACTGATACATTTGAGTTCATGTTTTCTATCCTACTCTTATTTTCTGTTTGTTGAGTCTTATCTTTGCTTGTTTGGACTTACAGCTTTCAGCTTTATGGTGTTTATGTTTCCTTTCCATTTTTCCCTTTTCTGGTTTTCACTCTACTTATGCTCATTTTGTGGTCACCCTAACAATTTTAACATGCACATTTAACTTACAAAGCCTAAAGTTAATTATTAGCATTCTTTTCCCCCAACAACAGACGAGCTTAGATTGCTTTAACTAATCACCAGCTCCCATCCTAACTGTTGTTGTCCACTACTTCAGTACTGTTTTTGCTTTCCACAGTTTTCAGTACTGTGTTTTTTAATCCCACAAATTACCCATCATATTTATTATTATATGGAATCATTTTTTCTTTAGAGTTGCCACCATTTACCAGTTTATTTACTCACAATTCCTTCTTGCATCTCTGTAGTCATTTCCTGGTTTCTGGAGCACTTTCTTCTACAAACCATTTCTTGCGGGTCTGTAGTTTTTGTCTGAATCTGTCTGTTTCATCTCAATCTAGAAAGGTTACATGTTGTTCAGTATAGAATTCATTGTTGATAGTTATTAACTCTCAGCACGTTGAAGTTTTGCCTCTCTGGATTTTCTTGTTGCTGAGGAATCAGCCTCTAATAGTAATTTTTCATGGCAATCTATTTTTTCTTTCTGTTTCTTTTAAGATATTTTATTTGCTGTCATGACCTATGGTTTCACTACAATATTTATAAATATAAATTTGGTTGTATTCTTCTTGGATTCATTTGAGGTTGATAGATATGTGGATTTGTGTCACTAACAATTCTGTAACATTTTATTCAAAACATTTTATTTAGAATATTCAAAATGACATTCTGCCATTGTCATTTTGAATATTGTTTTCCATGTTCTTTACCTTATCTCCTTCTAGGTATATTAGGCTATATCAATATCTGCTGCCTCTGCAGTTTTGATTCTGTTGATTTTTTAATCTTCTGCTCATCTTTTATTTGCTCTTGTGAATAAGTAGGTGAATAAGCCTGTGAATAAGTAGGTGGATGGTGCAGTGCTGATTGCCTCTTTCATTCTCAGCCCTCAGAAAACCCTTCACTGTCTGCCCCATCCCCCACCCCCAGCTAGTCCACCTCCCTCTCCCTCTCCGTCTCTCTCTCTCTCTCTCTCTCTTCCCCACCCCCGCCTCTACCTATGGTCTGTGCTCCACTCAGCAGCTGGAGTCATCTTTTAAAATCACAAGTAATCTTACTCCAAAGCTTACAATTTATTTTTAACTTTACATTGCACCTAAACGAACATAAAATAAATCCCCAAGATGGCTGATGAGGCCCTGGGTGACTTGACCCCTGTCTGCTCCCAAAGTCTTTTCTTTGGGCCCCTCCCCCTCACTCACCACCTCCAGCCCAGCCTTCTTTCCAGGCCCTGGACATTCTGTGCCCCTTCATGCCTCAGGGCGTTTGCACAGGCTGCTCCCTCAGCTGGAACAAGAGTCCTCCCATTCCCAGATTAGCTGAATTCCCTTCTTTACATTTCCAAATTAAGCAAGCCCTCTGAAAACCTTTTCTGGCATCCAGGTTGGAGGTGGTTTCTCTTAATATTTTTTTTCTCACAGAACCTCCCTGCCCCCACCTTTTCCTTTCTGGAACTTGCCACAGATTTTTAATTACTTATTTTATTTGTCTACATGACCAATGCCTGTCTCTCTCCTGAGGACAGGGCCATGGCTGTAGTTCACTATGGGTAGCGTAGTGCCTAAGATGGAGGGAACCTTGGCATGCATTTGGGGACAGGATCCATGAAGGAACTCCCTCCTGTCCTGCCCACTCTGTCCAGTGAATAAATCCTGAGAACGCAGGGCATTATCGACAGGGTCCCCTCAAAGCATGTGGCAGGATGGAGCAACCTGCCATCACTCCAGTGGACTCAGAATTCTGAATTCATGAGACCCAACCCAGATCTCAGCCGTCACAGGATAGGTTGCAGTGAATCTCCACACTCACAGGTCCCCTAGCATACGGGTTCTGCACCGCTGGGCACGGTGGAGGTCATAGGCGTAAAGTTAGTGCAACTCGGAGACACGGTGCTTCCTGGTTGATGGGTCAGTCTCTGTATTTTTAATTGGCATCCTCTAACAAATAAGATTGATTTCATCTGTTTCATCTTCTTCAGATTAACAGAATATACCCTCATTTGTTTAAAAAAAGGAAAGAACGCCTGTTTCTAATTTGTTCGGATACATTTATTAAATGCAATCATATAGTAAAAAATTCAGCAATGTTAAAAACAGCAGGAAAATATTAAACTTTCCATGTACAAAGTTTGGATCATAAAATATGTTTCGTGGGGCTCTCACTGAAACAGGACACAACCTTAATGACATTCACAATTAGTTGCTAAGAGGCTCGATGTAACCCAGAAGGCAGAACGCGGAGGAGCTGTCTACGGAGCCTGCGCTTGCTTCCCAGAGCCCAGGTTCTGGCTGCTTCCCTCTCTGAGGATTTCGCTGGCATTTGGAACGTGGGTTTAGAGTTCCCTCTGTCTAGCCTGTATTTCTTTCTCTCCTTCTTAGGAATAAAGTAAGCTCACGGAAAATCTTCTTCACCTTTTTTTCGCAGATGAAACCTGTTTATTCTACCCCTGCCCTTTTATTCCCCACCGCCCATAGACCCCACCAAGAATATACAAATGAATATCGCCACTCAGGAGTCCAGTGTAGGAAAGAGAAAAATTTCATTTTGTGATGAAAACCTAAGGTGCTACTTACTGAGTGTCTTGAGTTGATGGCTTAGACTCCAAAAGATTTGTTCATATTGGAGAAGTAATTAACATTGATTTATTTCTGGTCACGAACAGACATGGTTTGAGATAATACCTCCCACACTCTGTATTCGTCAGTGCTGGCTGCTATACAAAGTGCCATAGACTGGGTGGATTAAACAATAGGAATTTCTTTTCTCACAGCTCTGGAGCTGAAGCCTGGGATCCAGGTGTGGGGAGCGTTGGTCTCTTCTGAGGCTCTCTTCTTGGCCTTATGGATGACCATCTCTTGTCTGTGTCACGTCCCTTCGTGTGTGCCTGGGTCCTGATGTCCTCTTATAAAGACACCAGTCAATATTGGATTAGGGCTGCCCATTTACCTCCTTTAATCTTAACTGCCCCTCTTAAGTTCCTTTTTTGAAATACAGCCACATTCTGAGGTTGCGGGGGTTAGCATTTCAACATAAGAATTTTGTGTGGGCTCATGCCGGTAATCCCAGCACTTTGGGGGCTGAGGCGGGCAGATCACCTGAAGTCGGTAGTTTGAGACCAGCCTGGCCAACATGGTTAAACCCCATCTCTACTAAAAATACAAAAAAAGCCCAGCACAGTTGCAAGTGCCTGTAATCCCAGTTACTTTGGAGACTGAGGCAGGAGAATCTCTTGAACCTGGGAGGCAGAGGTTGCAGTAAGCCGAGATTGTGCCACTGCACTCTAGCCTGAGTGACAGAGCAACACTTCATCTCAAAAAAAAAAGAAAATTTTTTTTGAGGGGACACAATGTAGCCCATAGTGCCTGTGTACGTGCATGTATGCTCTCTCTCTCTCTCTCATGCATACGCTCTATACTTTTCTATAGGCCTCTTCCAACTACATGTTTAGTTTTAACCTGAGATATAGCAAGGCCCCAGTGATTAGGTCTTGCAATGAAGAGATTCCCAACAGAGACACAAGAGGTGAGAGCCCCATGCACCATTAGCAAGGCATCATTGGCCACGTGTCAGCCCTGGGAAGACACACACAGGCCAGTCTGTGTGTGGAATGGTCTCTGACAACTGGAACCACCGCTATTGGTTCAGGGGCCCTCACACTGTAATCAGCACCATCTCAGCTGGGAAGGACAGGGATGTGCTTTTAGGAAACTGAACCCCCAGGCTTCCATTCAGTTGGCAGCTCCAAATGGACACAGAAGCCTGTGGATCATGTGTGATGTGGCAGCCTCTGCTGAGCAGGCATCCGTGGCACCCTGGTTAAAGCCAAGACAATTCAGAGGCTGATAGAAATGAAACCGAATCCCCAGGGGACTGAGGGAGCCCGTGGGCCACAGATGGAAATAAAATACCTCGTGGCAGGAGTGGGAGTGGAGAGCATGAAATGCAAGCATGGCAATTTCACAAGAATGCTTTGGATTCCTCTGGATAATGCCATGGAGGACCCTGGGCATCCTGGGACACCAAGGAGCCTCCGCTTCCTCTGGGACAGATGCAGGTTCTCATCTGTTGACTCCTGGAGGGCTGCACTGGAGAGGAAAACATTTGGCACCTGGCCTGACTCCCTGCGTAGCAGTCCCTGCCCTGCCCTGCCCTTCTCTACCCTGCCCTGGGAGCTAGTGGGTCTTTTCTATCTGTGGCAAAAATAGACTTGGTCGAGATAGCTCATCCTGAGATTGGCTTGCCCAGGCCTACATGGCCCCTTCAGGCAGACAAGACCCCTCATGTGTTGCCTCTGAATCAAACACAGGGCCCAGGCAGATGGAGCTCCAGGGACAGAGTAGGGAAAACCTTGGAATCTTACTTGACTGAGTGTGGATGGCCTTTTGGGTTGACTCAAGGTTTGAGGGAGATGGCAGAGGGTTAATGGAGGACCGCAGGGCAACTCCGTGTGGCTCTGCACTCAGCCCTCTCTCTACTGAACCTGAGGCCACAGCTCTGCCCTGCACCATGAGCCCCAGGCAGGAGGCTGTCGGCTCTTGACCCAGCTCCCCTGGGGCCTGGGGTGACATTCAGCTTCAGAGGTCACCCTGTTTTTCTTGGGCATTGACTCTAAGTCCTTTTAAGTGCAAAGTCTTTGTTCCTTGTTTTCTCCTTCTCCACTTCCTCCCCATGAAAAAAGCTGATGGCCAATTGTCACTGGGGCCCAGGAGTGGCTTCTTCTTTCCCTCTCACCTCTTTGTCCTTAGCTGCACCTTTCCTGGTCTTTATGAGGTGTGGCCATCTCCATGCTGGGCTGATTAGGGGTTCACTTCACATCCTTTGGGAGAGCTTGAGTTACCCCTAGTTGCCATTTCTAGCCTACCTCCCCATCCCCCCTGAGAATCAGGGATGCTGGGACACTGCTAAGTATCACCATTCAGCAGCCCAGGCTATAGAAGCTGAGGCAAGGTTTACATTCATCATTCTCTACCCACTCTTTTTTCAGCCATGACTGCATATATCATTAGCTGTGTTCAGTAAGGGCCAGGCAAGACCAGGATCTCAGAGTCAAAGTTGGGCACCATGTAGAGGCCAGAGTAGCACACAGCAGGGGATGGGGACAGGTGGGAAAATTGCTACCCAAGGCCACAGGTGATCCCAGCCCAGATCCAGGGGCTAGAAGGGAGGAGTATAAGGCTGCCTGTCTTAAATAAAGGGCAAGGGGCTAGAAAGTGAAGGTGGTGGGTGGGACAGCTATTTTAAGCAGAGAGGTAGGGACACTTTCCTTGCAGTAAAACTACTTTGGACGTGAGATGAAAATGAAACCAGGTTGCCCCACGAAGGTCTGAGGGGAGTGTTCCAGACAGGGGGAACAGGATTGCAAAACCCCAGGGAAGTAGGCAAGCCAGTATGGCCAGAATGAACCCCAACAAGGTTCAGGTAAACCTCACTGAACTTCAGCTTTCTCATCCTGAAAACTGCAGTGATGCGATGTGAAAAGTAGAAATGACACATTGTATGTGGCGCATATGAAAGCTGACCCTCGGCAATGGCCTCTATGACCGTGCTTCTCTGGGCACACACGGTGATGCTGGTCTGTAAAGACTTGTGACGTCTTCTCTAACTGTTCCTTCCATGTGCAGTCATGGCCTCCTCCTCTCAGAACATTCCATGGCTCCCTTTTACCCAGATCAGCTCCATTGTTGGCTTCTGGGTCTTTCATTTCCTCCCCCACCAATCCTGCCAACTCCTCCCTCCGTCCTTGTGATCCTTGGTCCCATCCCGAGCATCTTTCTTGGGGTTTTTCTCAGACACCCATTTACCTTCTGCCTTGGAAGGTTGTGCATGACATTTTTCTTTCTTTCTTTTTGAAATAAATTTCCTGGTTGTTGTTGTTTTTACAGTGCTTGTATATTGCTTTTAGTAATTAATTAAAAAAAAACAAAAAGTTCATTTTTTTTTCCATAAATCAGACTTTTTATTTGCCACTATTATAAGTCTGAACTTTAAACAGATTCTTGGACTGGTGGTTCATATCCATCAGGTCGTTCAACTTTAGCACCTGTCACGTCCCCAGTGTCTTTTCCAGAACTACTGCTCACCATGAAGCTCCATGAGTTTTCCCAATTTAAACTTGGGCTTCTTCAGCATTTTTACCTTTCTAATGAAGACATCATGGAGAGGATAAATAGATTGGCAAGCCTTTTCTATCTTTTCCAATGCTGTCTGGAATCAATTTATTGACCACTTCTTTCAAGTCATTTGTCTGCACCTCTCGGGTCATGATTTCCATCATCTTCTTCCGGATTTGGCAGACCTGTTGGTGTTGAGCAAAAGAGGTCTTCTGTATCTGATTCTTGCGTTTTTTAGTAAAACCAACACAAAACAGACGAAGCAAATAACCATTGGTAGTCTTGATGTCAACATGAACTTCAATCACTCTCTGCCATTTTTTGACCATGGAACACATTTTGTCATGGATAAGATCCATGCCTGAAGTTAGTCAGGCACTTTTTGCCCTGAACACCTTCAGTAATCAACTTGAATTTCCTAAATGTAACTGCATCATTCTGCAAATCAGCAAGACTAACTTCAAACACATGACCCTTGAGGCCATCAGGTGCAATTTTGGTTCCTTGGGTCCTGGTGACTAGCGTCTTTCCAATCTTTCTTATATTGAATGTAGCGGGTGATTTCACATCATAGCAATCTTTCTTAGAAAATGGATCAACCACTTTCTTCTTGGCTCCCTTTTTGCCGCCTTTCATAAGGCACTTGTTCTTGCCAACCACCATGGTGCTGCTCCAAAAAGTTCATTTTTAATCAAAAAACGATGCAGACACACATGCACAAACTGTTTATAATCATTTGTTCCCAAAGAATTTGAGGCCTCAGCTGTAGAATTTAAGTCACTCAAGAAGATGGCTGCAAGCCCCGTTTAGTGACTCCTCTGTGTCATGGGTCCTTCTGTAAGCCACATACACATTTACCAAGGACGTGAAGTCTAGGACTTTCTAAGCCTGGCTACTTTCTAAATGGATCACCTCAGGGTCCCAAGGATTGAGACTTCTGTGAGGCCAGGCGTTTCTGTCTTATTCCAAAGAAATTAGATCATGAATACACCCTTGTTGTTTTCAGGAGGTGGGAAGCAACATGACAACCACAACCCTGCCTCGTGCGTGGTTGCACTTTTATTTTTCTTGTAGCTGTTTCATTTTCAGTTGCCCACAAGTTGTTTGAGGGCTGTGAGCCTTGTTACCTCAGCTCTCAAGGGCCAGGTAGAGTCCAGAATCAACACACAGTTTCACTTGACTTTCAAACTAGAAGAGGGGCTCAGAGCGGAGCTTCACCACGCAGGAGAGAAATTAATTATATTTCATGGGAAGAGCTGATACAGTACATCTTTGTGCTCCTGGAAATCCATTGCCTGTTTTCTGAGAGACTGTTTTCCGAGTGTCTTTTTGCTGGTTCTGCCCTTTGAGTAGATTCTCTCTCCTGTCATGTTAAAGCCCAGCTGCCTGGCTTTCAGGGCAGGGTACGAGTAAGTTTAAAAAGTGTCACAGAACAACAAAGAGCCTGTCGCCCTCTCCCCTGCTGGAGGAGAGCAGAGCAAAATGCTCAGTAAAAAAAAGCACTTTGTTTCTTCAACATTAGTATTTTGAGTGTTTTGCAGCTGGGCTTCTTGCGTATAACCTCTACTTCTCAAGACTGAGGTGGTGTATTAGTCTGTTTTCACACTGCTTAATAAAGACATATCCGAGACTGGGTAATTCATAAAAGAAAGGGGTTTAATGGATTCACAGTTCCACATGGCTGGGGAGGCTCCACAATCATGGTGGAAGATCAAGGAAGAGCAAAGTCACGTCTTACATGATGGCAGATAAGAAAGCATGTGACAGGGAACTACCCTTTATAAATTCATCAGATCATAAGAACTTATCCACTACTGGGAGAGCAGGGCAGGAAAAACCTGCCTCCATGATTCAGTTACCTCCCACTGGGTCCCTCCCATGATATATGGGGATTATTACAATTTAATATGAGATTTGGGTGGGGACACAGAGCCAAACCATATCAGGTGGTATATTTAGTGTTAATCTTCTTCTACATCAGAACTTGACAGATGATTCAAGAACATTCCAACAATCCTGAACCTCACTTGCTTCATCTGCAAAATGGGAATAATGGCTACTTCACAGGGCCATTGTGAGGATAAAAGGGATTCTGTGAGGTAAAGGAAGTCTATGTGACATCCCAGCACAGTATCTAGCATAGATAGAATGAGAAGGGTGAAAATGACTCCACTGTAGCCTTATGGGGAAATCACTCTGTGGCAGGACCACACTTCATCAGAACCTAATTTTATGTGGTTTGCCCACAAGGCAGTTTTAATTCTGTGATTATTATTGGGTGGGAGAAGTAAACTTATGTTTGGAAATGTTACTGATTTACTTATCCGTAAACAAAATCAGTTTAACCTTATGAAGGTAATTAAGGCTTCTGCTGGGAACTCCTTTGCTTCTGTCAACTGCAGGTGGTAACACAGCCCAGATAGTCTTGATGGGGAAGAGGGAAAGGTGGCCCGGCCTTCCAGGGTGGCTTTCCCCACAGGAGCAGGGCTGATGCTCACAAGTTTTCAGGGCTCTGAGGGTGGCAGGACCCCAGAAATCTAGGATTCTAGGACTCCTGTGGCTATTTTCAGAAGTGAAGCAGGTCTCCCAGACATGAAGGGTACCCATGGGCCTTTGTGGCTTGAAAATGTTATTGGGGCAAAACTTGTCATTCCACATTCAGAGCTAAAGTGCTTACTGCACATACTCCTGGGGGAAGTAACAGGACAGTCAGCTTTGGCATGACAGACAGAGGCAGAAGTAATTTGTGGAAGCAGGCTTGGACAGTGGGAACAATTCTGGAGATTTCATGGGGAAGACAAAGTGCTGGAAGACGGAGGTAATGCAGAGGCCCTCAGTGGGGAAGGGCCTGGGGCCACACAAAGACAGGCTTTGCTTCCTTCTTGTTTTGCTTGGGGCTGAACTTACTTTCTCCTGTGTAGCTGATTCTCTGGTTTGTGTGCAGAAACACTGCCAACGCTGCCATTTAAATAAGGATTTCAGGAAGTACAAGAAAAAATAAACTGCAGGAGTGAGAATTTATGGTGCAGAGTATTTAATGATACTAAGATGCAGAGTGGCAATTTAAGATGTTTATGCTGCCTCCCAGGGAATTTTTAGGTATACAGGCTAATTTTCAGAAGGGTTACTGGGGGGTGGGGAAGCATCTTTCCCCTACATACAGTGAGATATAATCACTAGTACCTTGACATTTATTAAAATTTGGAAGAGAGATGGAAAAAACTCAGTCTACTTTATTGAAATCTTTTGCAGAAATATGACATGACCATTTTCAAATTGTTTTTTTTTTTTTCCACCAAAATAATATTCTTGAACCAAAAGTTAATGTAAGGAATCAAAATTCTTACAGTGGTTATTCTGGTTAGGAGAAATATGACTGTTTTCCTCTTTTCAATTTTCTGTATATTTTTTAATTTTAAAGAAAATGTTAGTCCTGTATAATGACGGGGTTGCAAATTTGAAATGTGTTCTTTTTTTCTTTTTTCTGCAATAGGGTTACATGATGGAAAATCGAATCTCAGGCTTAAAGTGTGACACTGATGTGCTTGCCACTTTTGAAGGTGACAATGTTGTTATGCTTCAGGTAAGATTCGGGAAATGTTTTCAAGATCAAAAATTATCCAGAAGTCTGAAGTGTTTCACAGGTTTTGTCTTTATCTGATGGCTTTATTTAATTGGCAGGTGCTTCCTGTTAGGCACTTGATATTTGTTGCAGCTGAACAGGGAATGAAATTATTTCTCTCTTAGCTGATCGTTGACTTTGAATTTTATCTTTTTGGTTTAAGAAAACCACTTGAACATAGTGAGTAAGATTCTTCTACTAGGATGGCTATGCCCCAGAAGATGAACAGCAAAAGACATGAAAATCCAATTTACAAAAGAATGGGTTAGCCTCCTTATGATCTAGGAAATGCATGTTAGACTGTTCTGCAATACTGTTTTCCATTCCAATCAAATCGGCTCATGTTTTAAAGTATGTTGAAGTCCCCATGTTGGCACAGTGGGGTCCTCTTGCATGTTGCTGTTGAACTGTGTATAATTCTACTTCTGGGCTGTATTTTAAGTTAGTAACAACCTGAAATACAGAAAACTTTAAGGCACAAACATTTTCACCAGTACATTATTCATTACAGCAATAATGTTGGAATCTAAATTTTCAACAATAGGAAAATTATTATACAGTATAAATCATGTTCTGGCCACTCAGTGGGGAATTATATAGCTTTTAAAATAGTGCTTTCAAAGAGTGCTATTTTAACAGAAATTAAAAACTTATGATATGGTAAGTAAAAATGATACAAAAACATACAGTCATGCATTGCTTAACAACAGGAACATATTCTGAGACATTTGTTTTTTGGCCATTTCACTGTTGTGAACATCGTAGAGTTCACTTACATAAACCTAGATGGCACAGCCTACTCCACACCTAGGCTATTTGGTGGAGGCTGTTACTCCTAAGCTGACACCTGTACGGCATGATACCGGGCTGAACACCGTAGGCTACTGCAACATAATTTTTGTTTTTTATTGGTACATAATATTTGTACATATATAAGGGATACATGTGATGTTTTATTGCATGGCTTGAATGTGTAATGATCAAGTCAGAGTTTTTAGGGTGTCCATCGCCTCGAGTATTTATCATTTCTATGTGTTGGGAACATTTCAAGTCCTCTCTTCTATGTATTTTGAAATATGCAATATAATGTTAACTATAGACACTCTATTCTGCTATCAAACATTAGAACTTATTCCTTCTGTCTGACTGTATCTTTGTACTGATTAATCAACTTCTGTTCATTCCCACAGCCCCTCCCACACTCCTTTTCCAGCCTCTGATATCTATCATTCAACTCTTTACTGTGATGAGATCAACATTTTTAGCTCTCATGTATAAGTAAGAACACTCCATATTTGTCTTTCTGTGCCTGACTTATTTCACTTAATGTAATGACCTCCAGTTCCATTCATGTAGCTGCAAATGCAATGATTTCATTTTTTTATGGCCAAATAGTATTCCATTATGTATATATACCATATTTTCTTTATCTATTTCTCTGTGTGATGGGTATTTAGGTTGATTCCACATCTTTGCTATTATGAATAGTGCTGCAGTAAACATGTGGGTTCAGGTATACCTTTGATATATTGATTTATTTTTCCTTTGGATAAATACTCACTCATGGAATTGCTGGATCAAAGGGTAGTTCTATTTTTAGGTTTTTTTTTTTTTTTTTTTTTTTTTTTAGTTTTTGAGAGACCTCCATCCTGCTTTTTATAGTGGCTGTATTAATTTACATTCCCACCAACAGTGCCTAACACAATTTTTATGTTTAAGTATTTGCATATGGAAGCATACTGAAGCATAGAAAACGTAATGTGTTGTGCTATGACATCACGATGGCAAAGATATTCCTAGGTCATAGGAAATTTTTACCTGGGGCACATGACTATATAAAGAATGTGATCATGATTTGGGGTTTTTAAAAAAGGAGAATAGGGACTTCCAGCCTGCCAAGATGGAATAGCCCCATTCCTCACAGATCTTCCTCTTCACAATTAAACTTCCTGGACAAAACACAGCAGACAAGCATGGGAGGAGAAGACCCTGAAAGGGCGAAGAAGAAGGAGGCCACCTAGGGACTTTGGGACTTGAAGAATGAAACAGAAGTAAGGTCTCTGGATTTCCTTGTTGCCTCCCAGACAGGATACACATCTCCTGAATCTCTAACAGGTGCACACAAAATATGTTCCAAGAAAAACCCAATCCCCTAGCCAAAGGACCAGGAAGATGGTACCCTGATAACAGAAAATCTTTCTGGTGATAACCATGCTACACCAGCCAGACACAACACAAAACATAACCACTCTCCCCACCCCATTGACAATTTCAGCCTCGCTGAGAGCTGATCTTCCGCTGGATCCCTGACGTAAGGAAGCAGGCAGAAGCAGTACTCCCATCCCCCACCCAGTGGCCTTAGTGGGGCTGAGCAGGGAGCTCATCTTTCCTCCCTCTCCTGGTGGAAGCAGATGGCGCTCAGATGCCCCACCAGAGTAGTGTCAGCCAGGCCCAGTGGTAAATCCACCTCCATTCAGCAGCAACAAGAGCCAATGAAGTGGCTTATGGTGGAGCCCATCAGCAGTGTACGTCAGCTCCCACCTTGGGTCAGCAGGGGTCCAGCAGGTAGCTGAGTCCCTACTCCCATCTGACATTGATTAGACTAACCAGGAAGTATGAGTAGGGACTAGTCCCCACTCTGTGTTCTCCCCACCGCTTGTGTCAGTGGACCCAGTGAGGAGCTGAAGCTCTACATCCACATGATGACAAGAAACTAGAGCTAGTGGATGCTCTTCCCTCCCTGCCCCCCTCAACCTCCAAAGGGAATTTAGTGGGGAGTTGAGCCTCTAGCCTCACCTGGCATCAACGGAATGAAATAGGATGAAGTGGGGGAGTTAATATCCTTCTTCCTCCTCCCCTATTTTAGCAGAAGCCAGTGAACAGTGGAGCTTTCACCTCATCCAGCATCAATGAGGCACAGTGAAGTGGTGGGAAATGGGGGTAGCTGGCCCTCTGCTTCCCCACTCCCTTTTCTGATGTCAGCAGGGCCAAGAGGGAACTGAACTTGCACCTCACCTGTCTGCAGCAAGGGAATATGAGTCAGTACTCTTTTTTTCTCCAGCATGGTGTTGATGAGACCCAGTAGGAAGGTGAACATATACCCAAAAGGACCTTTTACTACACTTCATGATTAAATATCATCTCATAATATTAGATCTAAATACACTGGGTACAACAAAACATCACTTATTATAAAGGAACCAAGAAAATCACAACTTAAATGAGAAAATTAATAGATGCTGATACCAAGAAGAATCCAATGTTGGAATTATTTGATAAGGATTTTAAAGTACCCGCTATAAAAGTGCTTCAAAGGTACATAAAAGTGCTACAAATGATCTTAAATTTTAAAATGGAAAAAATATAAACAAAAGGGGACCAAATTGAAATGATAGAATTGAAAATATAATAACTGAATTAACAAACTTGCAGTTTGACCCTAATAATAGAGTAGATATGATAGAGAGTGGAATCAGTGAATTTGAGTCCAGATCAACAGAATTTACCCAATCTGAACAGTAGAGAAGAAAGAAAATGAACAGAATCACAGGTATCAGTGGAGCAAAACCAAAAGAGCTAGCATTTGTATCATTAGAGTCTCAGAAGGAGAGAAGTGTGTTGCTCAATGTATGTAAATGAAATATTTCAGACAACTATATTTAAAAAGTTAGGAGGGCAAAGAAACCTAATGGAGGTAAGGTTTCTCCACTTCACTCAAAGTAGTAAAACATCAGTTCCACCAGACTGTGATGACATATATTACAAATTTCTACATGTAAAAAATAATAATGTGATACAGTGATGTTCTGGGGGAAAACCTGATAGAAATGAAAGGAGAAATAGACAAATCAATAATTATAGTTGGATATTTCAACACATTTCTTTCAATGGCTAACAAAACTACTAGACAGCAAATCAGAAAGGGTATGAAAGAATTGAAAAACAGGCACTGCTGGGCCTTCAGGTCCCTGTCAAGCTGCGGACGTGCATCTCTGTTCTGCAGGATGGGATGTGTTAAAGTTGTTAAGAATAAAGCCTACTTTTAGAGATACCAAGTGGAATTTGGAAGACAACGAGAGGGTAAAACTGATGACTATGCTCGGAAACATTTGTTGATACAGGATAAAAATAAATGCAGCACACCCAAATACAGAATGGTAGTTCGTGTAACAAACAGAGATATCATTTGTCAGATGCTTGTGCGCGTATAGAGGGGGATATGATAGTCTGCACAGCATATGCACACGAACTGCCAAAATATGATGTGAAGCTTGGTCTGACAAATTATGCTGCAGCGTATTGTACTGGCCTGCTGCTGGCCCACAGGTTTCTCAGTAGGTTTGGCATGAACAAGATCTATGAAGACCAAGTGGAGGTAATTGGCAATGAATACAATGTGAAAAGCATTGATGGTCAGCCTGGCACCTTTACCTGCTATGTGAATGCAGGCCTTGCTAGAGCTACCACTGACAATAAAGTTTTTGGCTCCCTGAAGGGAGCTGTGGATGGAGGCTTTTCTGTCTTTCACAGTACCAAACGATTCCCTGGTTATGATTCTGAAAAGCAAGGAATTTAATGCAGAAGTGCACCAGAAGCACATCATGGGCCACAATGTTGCAGATTACATGCACTGCTTAATAGAAGGAGTTGAAGATGCTTACAAGAACAGTTCTCTCAACACATAAAGAACAGCATAGCTCCAGACATGATGGAGAAGATGTATAAGAAAGCTCATGCTGCTATACGAGATAATCCAGCCTATGAAAAGAAGCCCAAGAAAGAAGTTAAAAAGAAGAGGTGGAACCATCCCAAAAAGTCCCTTGCTCAGAAGAAAGATGGGGTAGCTCAAAGGAAGGCAAGCTTCCTCAGCGCTCAGGAGCGGGCTGCTGAGAGCTAAACCGAACAATTTTCTATGAGGATTTTTCAGATAAAGACAATAAACTTATGGACTGCAAAAAAAAAAAGAAGAAAGAAAAAGAAAGAAAGAAATAGAGAGAGAGAGAGGAAGGAAGGAAGGAAGGAAGGAAGGAAGGAAGGAAGGAAGGAAGAAGGGAAGAAAGAACGAACTGAAAAGCATAAGCCACAGGATTTAATTAACGTGTATGGAACATTGTTCACCCGGAATAGTATACATGTTTTTCAAGCACTTGTGGAACTTTCTTCAAGATGGCCTCTATCGTGGGCCATTTTTTAAAAAATTGGCAAATTTAAAAGAATTAAAAAGATACAGAATATGTTTTATAATCATAATAGAGTGAAATGAGAAATCAAGAACCGAAAGAAGAATATCTCTAATTACTCGGTGTCGATGTGACTTCAAATAATACATAGGTTTATAGGAAATTTTAATGGAACTTTAAAAATACATAGAAATGAGTGAGCATGAACACACAACACATGGGATGCAGATAAAATAGTGCTGAAAGGAAAAGTCATAGTACTAAATGCTTATTTTAGACAAGAGGAAAGGTTTCAAATTCTTCATCTAGATTCCTACCTCATGAAAATTGAAAGAGAAGAGCAAAATAAGTAGAAACCAAATATAAGAAAGGAAATAATAAATGTAAGATTATAAATTAATACAATTGAAGCCAGGAGAACAATAGAGAAAATCCATGGCTCTGAAAAGAATCCACAAAGTTGACAACACTCTAGCAAAAATGACAAAGATATAAATTAAGAAGGCTCAAATCACCAATATCAGTGAAACATAATATATTTCTAGAGTTCAGGCAGTCATTAAAAAATAATGAGGTTGCCAGACATGGTAACCTCTAATCCCAGCACTTTGGGAGGCTGAGGTGGGCAGATTACCTGAGGTCTGGAGTTCAAGACCCGCCTGAGCAACATGGTAAAACCCCATCTCTACTGAAAAATACAAAAATGAGCTGGGCGTGATGGGGCACATCTGTGATCCCAGCTTCTCAGGAAGCTGAGGCAGGAGAATCACTTGAGCTTGGGACACAGAGGCTGCGGTGAGCTGAGATCATGCCACTGCACTCTGGTCTGGGTGACAGAGTAAGACTTTGTCTTAAAAAAAAAAAAGGAATACTAGAAAACAGCTTTACATTTATAAATTGAGAACTTAGAAAAAATGGACCAGTTCCTCAAAAACTGGAAACTATCTGACTCAACAAAGTTTAAATAGACAAACTGAATGGTCTTAAATCTTAAAGTCTATAATAAGATTATAAGCCTATATCTTAAAAAAAATAAACCCTTCATAATAGTATAAAAGTTCCTGAAAAAGAAGCCTCCCAGCCTTGAAAGCTTGGAGAATTCTATTTACCATTTAAAGGAGAATTTTACATTCTCCTCTTCTGTTTCCAGAAAATTCTATTTCCAGAAAATAGAAGAAGAGAGGGTACTCCTTAATCATTTTAGAAAGCCAGTATTACTTTGATACTAAAAGTAGACAAAGATAGAAGAAAAAAACAATAAAACTACATACTAGTATTACTCATGAATGTAGATATAGAAATGTTCAATAAAATATTAACAAATCGAATCTGGTAATGTATAAAATGAATTACACGTGGCAACCTAGTGGAATTTGTCTCTGATATGCAGGTATGCTTCAACATTCAAAAATCAATCAAATGCAATCCACCACATGAACAGCTAAAGGAGAAAAAGTCATATGATCATGTCAGTTTACACAGAAAAAGCATTTGACAAAATCCAACAACCATTCATGATAATCAGCAAACTAGGAAAGAAGGCAATTTCCTCAACTTCAAAAAAAAGGGTCTATAAAACTTATAGCTAACATCATGCTTAATAGTGGAACTATTAATAGTGAATGATTTTCCCCTAAGATTAAGAAAAAGGCAAGAATGTCCACTGTTATTCAACTATGCTAAAAGTTTTGCTAGTGCTATAAGGCAGTAAAAATAAATTTAAAACATAGAGATTAGAAAGGAAGAAATAAAAACTGTAGCTTTCTGACAAAGTTGCAAAAGCAATCCAGTGGAGGAAGGATAGCCCTTTAAGCAAATAGTGCTAGAGTAATTGGACATCCACAGGCAATAAACTGAACCTCAACCTAAGTCTCACACGTTATAAAGAAATCTAACTCAAAATGAATTACTAACTTAAATATAAAATTGTAAAGCTTTTAGAAAAAAAGTTAGGAGAAAATCCTTGAGACCTAGGGATAGGGAAAAAGTTCACAGGCTTGACATCAAAAACACATTTCATAAAAGGAAAAATTGATAAGCTGGATTTCATGAAAACTAAAAATTTTTGTTTTATGAAAGACCCTGTGAAGAGGATGAAAAGACCAGCTACAGCCAGGGAGAACGTATTTGCAAATGATACCTTCAGCAAAGGACTTGAGTCTAGAATATGTAAAGAGCTCTCAAAACCTAACAGTGAAAAACAAACAATCCAGTTAGAAAGTGGTCAATAAACATCAACAGGCATTTCACTGAAGAGAATATACCCATGGCAAATAAGGACATGAAAATAGGTATATCATTGTAGCCATTATGGAAATGCAAATCAAAACTCCTATGAGATATGACTACATTTCTATTAGAATGGCTAAAGTAAGTATTAATAACATGAAAATTCAATAAGCTTGGTGGATTGCACCGACATTGTTTTTCTGGTTGGGATTCTGTTAAATGTTGTGTAAAGTGTTACGTGTGGGAGATAATAGATAAAGTGTGCATAGGATCTCTCTGCCTTATTTCTTCTGCTTCATTGCTACAGTTGTATTCGTGCAAATCCTATAATTGTATTTAAAGAACTTTTTTAAAAAGATATAAAACAAAAACCTATGCATGAGTAAGTTTAGAAAGAAATAGAGCAAAAATATTGGTATACCTATGTTGTAAGGGCTCTTGATTTAAAAAGATCATTCTTTCCATTGTTATGTATCTTAAAAAGTGTATTAGAATGAGGACAGCTGCATGGTATGTAGTGAAAGCTCCTCCTTCCCTCTTAGCTTTTAGCAATATCTATAGGAAAGTACATTATTTGGGGGAGAATTGAGACTCATAATTTAACTTGGGCTACATTAAAAGTTGTCTGGTTTCTTTGTCTCCCTCCTGTTTAAATGTTGTAACAAAAACACTTCTTAAGAATAGTCAGTAATTCAGATGTTACACTAATTCACATTCTCCATCTCAGCTTGTGATCCAAGTGAGATTTTTTGACAGCTTTCTCTTTGGGAGTATATTTTAAACACAAGCATGTGATTCAACAGCACTTGACCCCAAAGCTGTGATTTAGTGCTTTAATTGCAAGCTCTAGCTTGTGAGTATTGTGGAAAGGCTGCTTAGTGTGTTGTGGGAATGCTCACAATTTCTGAGAACTCCAGTGGAATCATGGGGAAAAACAGGGACTTGTTTATCACATAACTGGGAGTGTGAAAGGAGGAACTCTGGACCACGAAGAGCAGGAATGTGCAGGGATGCTGGACTGCAGGGAGGCTGACACCTGGTTGGGAGAATGGATATCAGCACAGAAAGCAGGACACCCTATGCATTAAGAACACACACAAGTGCTCCAAGGCCTACGCTGAGGAAGGAACCAGGGCATGGTCCAGTTTCATGGTCTGCTAAGAAAGAGATCACCAGAGACCTTACGTCCAGACTGCAAGCCGTTTTTTCACCATTTTGCCAGACAGATATCTTCCAGACACATACTGGAAAAATGCTATCTCAAGCCATGGTCCAGCTGGAAACACTTCTTGTATAAGTGGTATGTGTCAAGGGTCCCCAAGATCATACCCCCAGGATGGATGATTCACTAGGAGAACTCGCAGGACTTGACATATAGTTGTACTCATGGCTATGATTTATTACAGCAAAATCATATGTAAAAAACACACATATATATACACACATACGTTTCTCTCTCTCTCTCTCTCTCTCTCTTTCACACACACACATACACACACACACAAAATGCAAGATCAACAAAGGAAAAAGTCACATGGACTGAAGTCCATAGGAAGCCAGAAGCAAGTTTCCAAGAGTCCTCTCTCAATGGAGTCACGAAGGTCATGCTTAATTCCCCTAGCAACAAATTGTTGCAGTAACAGGTGAAATGTTGTTTACCAACGAAGCTCAGTAGAGACTCAGTGTCCAAGGTTTTTATTGTAGGCTGGTCATGTAGATACCCTGTGCCTAGCACATATCAATGCAGACTTTCAGAAGGAAAGCTAGTGTTCAGCATAAACTACGTTGTGTGCTCAAATGGCTTAGGCACAGTGAGCCACCCTTATCAGTCAGGGAATGGTGGGATCTTCCCAAACCCAAGTTCCCAGATGCAGTCTCAGGATAGCAGTCTCAGGCCTTTCGTGCTAACTTTATTTTGCACATGGTGCCCTAAGATAAAGCATATGCCCTTCCTGATTGGCATTAGCGCTCTTCCCTCATTAAGGTCAAATAACTGGAAGAAATAAAAAGCAGAAATAAGTAAATGACAATGTCAATGACATCGACAGTGGGAGAGGAACCATCAGATGAGCAAGAATTTTATTACTTTCTGAAGAATGCAAACTGTGGAATGAAATTGAAATGAAATTGACAGGTCAACCTTCTACAGTCTGAATGTTTATGTCTCTCCATGATTAATGCGTCAAAATCTACCAAGGCGATGGTATTAGGAGGTGGGGTCTTTGAGAGCTGATTAGGTTACCACGGCTTTGCCCTCACGGTTGGGGTTAGTGTCTTATCAAAGAGAGCTGCATTGCCTCTTACACCATCTGCAGACCCAGCAAGAAAATGCCATTCATGAACAAGGCAATTAGTCCTCACCAGACACTGAATCTGCTAGTAACTTGATCTTGGACTTCCCAGACTCCAGAACTGTGAGAAATCAATTTCTGTTGTTTATAAGCCACCCAGTTTATGGTATTTTGTTATAGCAGCCTGAGGTGACTAAGACACAAACTGACTGGACACAGCCAGAGGCGGGGGTTGTTTCTTCTGGATGACCCTGGAGAGACACTGGGTCACAAGGATTGAGAGCAGGAGAGGGATTCAGTCAGAGAGCCATGCATTCCCAGAAAGGCCTATTTAATAGCAGGATGCCCTGTTCCCCACATCAGAGCACCTGACTACAGTAATAGCATCTGCCACAGCTCCAGAAATCTGCACTGGGAAGAAAAATTAACAGCCTGGCTATGCAGTGCTTGATCCACTGGGGTGAGAGACTGAGACCCCTGAATGCATAGCTTAGTGCTGGGGAGGGCCAGCCTGCTTGTTTGCCATCAGTCAGCACCTGCTCACAGGAAGCCTGCCAGATGATTGCCCTGTGTTGGACCCAGAGTTTTCTGCTGCTGGGCAACCAGGGGTGATGCTTCCACAGTGATGGGAGGTGGTACTGGCTGCTTATACTGATCCACTTGGCCTTCCACTTGTGTGTTGGAATCTCCCCATTTTGGGGAGGCCATTTTTCTCTGGGCTGGATCCTGCTTTGATTCTCCTTATTGAAGTAGAGATGGAAAGTTCAGGAGACACAGGGGAGAAACTGGCCAGTGAGTTTCACAATATTCTGATATTACCTACAGTGCCTTCAGCCCTCTACTGGAAGGTGAAACTCTCTTGAGATCCTGAAGGTGCTAGGTTGCTGTCTCATGATTAAGGGGATGTACTGTGGCATTTCTGCAGGCTTACCATGTTTCCCTTTAAGCAAGATGGAAAGTTTTCTGACCCTTTTATTATTTGCCAGGGCAGAGGTTGTAGCCCCTTGGTGAAATTTAATTACACCCTCCACCAAATCCAATTACTACCCACACCCATGAAATCCCATTATAGCTTTCTTTTGCTTCATTAGAGATACACCAAGACAGGTCCCTTCCTAATCCATTCTGGCAGATTCCCTAAAGAATGTTAGTTAGAGATTTTGCTTATATCGTTCGTTACCTTGCAGTGCAAATACACAAAGATGCAAATGACCTGCCATTAACTTGCTTAAAGACCAGGCAGGGGTGTCCACTTCCTGAGCGGTCTGGGTGGCTTCTGTCACAGAGACTTCTGTCTCAGAACTGTCTCTGGCAAGATGTGTGCCTGCTGACGGGAAGCCTGGCAGTAATACCATCAAGTCTTGTGTCCAGAAGAGCACAAAATATTTCTCCAATCAGAAGGGAGCATTGGGTTGTTTTGGTGCCAGGCTGCGGCGGGTGGCCAAGAGAACAAAACCCCTTCTGTACTTTTTCTGTGCTTAAAACACTAGACTCAGCTGAGATGTGGTTTGGGGTAGGACAGACCTTTCCTGAAGGGGTTGGGGAGCCCAGCTGTTCTTCCCCTGGCAGGAATGCCTGAGCTGTGCTGTGGGGCTTGCTGGCTGATGTGTACTGCATACCAGCAGTGGTGTATCAGCCCAGTGTAGTTTCTATCAAATTTGAACTAAGGAAGAAAATAAAACAGACCAAGTACATATCAGTTTTACTGTAAGAAAGGTGATTCCTTAGGGATTTCAGATTCCTGAGGGTATTTTTCTAAGGATAAGCAGAGAATGAACAATCAAGCATCATCAGACATTTTTGTTTTGTTTTTATTTTCAACTTTTACAATCAAAAATTTCAAACAGAAATTTCAAGACAGATGTTGAAAGACTAGTACAGTAAACATCTGGGCACACCGTCCACCTGGTTTCATCACACGCTAACACTTTGCCATGTCAAAATTTCTCTTTTTACCCTCTATGCGTATGTTTGTGTGAGTGTGTATGTGTGCATGAAATCATTTGAGAGTAAGTTGCAGGCATCAAAACACTTCATCCCTAAAAAATTCAATGTTCATTTTCTAAAAATAAGGATCTTTTCTTATAAAATCATAATAACCATCATCACACCTAAAAAAAATGAACAATAGTTTTGTAGTATTATCTAAAAAAGTTTAGAGAAAAATCAACAGTATGAAAAAGGAGCAAGAGGAACAAACATAACGACAGGCACTGGAGGAAGCAAAATAGAGAGACAAAAACCAATTAGTAACCCTAGGGATGTGTGGCCACATTGCATCCATAAAGCAGAAACAGCCTGCTATGAGAAACAAGCATTCAGAGATCCATAAAGTGCCTGGAAAATTAAAAGTATACATTTGCAAAAAAAAAAAAAAAAATCCAATGTAAGGGCTAAAGAATGAATTTGAGAATACTTACCAGAATAAAGATTAGAAAGATAAAAAAAGGAGGGGGGGTGGGATTTTGATGGAACTCCCTCCATCAGAATAAAGGGAAATTTCCATTCCATCCATTTTTTTTATGGATAATCAGTCTAAAATCTGTAACATTTCCAAGAAAGGGAGCAGAGAATACAGAGAAGCAGGTAAATCAGGGAAACAGAAGAAAATTCTCAAGATCTGAAGAAAGGCAAAAAAGCCTGGAGATTGGCAGGACCCATTGGAAAAGATTAGAGCCTGAAAACAACCTGGAGAATTTCAGAACATCAAGCAAGGACAAAGAAAGGCCTCAAAACCCTCAGGCCGGAAAACATGAGATTATTTACTAAGGGCTAAGAGTCAGATTGACCACAGATCTCTCAGGCAGCACTGAAGGAGGCAACAGCTTCTCAACTGTAATGTACCCTTATGTCCCTGGAGGTCTTGTTCATTTCAGATTTTGGGTGGGGGAATTCTGTATTTCCAGCAATCTCTTAGGTGATATTATGGCTGCTGGCCTATGGACCACACTGAGTGGCAAGGGCCTACAGGTTTACAATAAAATGGAATAATACCTTTGAAGTTCTGAAGAAGGTTGCTTTGAATGCAAAATTTCACAGCTAGCCAAATTATTGATCAAGCATGAGGCAAGCTAAAGACGGATATTCAAATGCACTATAAGTTTATTTGCCATGCATTTTCTGAAAAATGTTCCTTGTGGATGAACTACAGAAAGCATTAAAGAAATGAGGAATTTAAAAGACATGGATGCTTTCTGGAGCTAATCCAAGAGGAGTATGTGTAGAGAAATATCTGGGTGGTAGTGACATGACAAGCCGAGAAAACAGTCCAAATTTGAACAGGAAGTCAGAGAGGTCAAAAGAATGACTTCAAAAAGGAAAAAAAATCTGTTCAACAAAAAGAAGCAGGAGATTCTAGTGATATGATGGAAAAGGCATGTTTCTTCTTGAAACAAGAGAAGGAAGAGTCCATTAAGACTCCAGGAAAAACAAAACCACTCAAGAAAAGCATGCTCCAACTACAGGCAAACTAAAGCATGACATGAGAATGTATTTGACCTTCACACTGGGAAACTTCTCCTAGCAGAACAAAAACTACTTAAAAATGGTTATTTCTGGAGTGACTTTTAAAGGTAGAAGATTGGGTAGAGATTTTTGCTTTTTATTGAAGACTATTTAATAGGCCTTTTACTGTTTAAAGATCAAGTATATTTAAAACCATTAAAAATATTCTCTCCCTTTGACATAAAAAGTCAGGGAGGAAAGAAAAGGAATAAAAATTGACAAAGAAAGGAAGGGCTCTTCAAGAGAACAAACCAACTCATGATACACACAAACCTACCCCATCCTCCAACATAACAACCCCCTTCACTCCCACAACTGGGAAGAATTCCAAATTATTCCCCTAGGCAAGCAGGCCATCAAGTATTAGAATGAGACCCCGGGACCAGCCTGTGAAAGGCAGTGGATATGGATATGGACTGAACCTTGGGCTAAAGAGCTTGGAATCCCTGTGCTCCAGCAAGGAACCACGTAGTAGACCTAAAAGAACATTCTCACTGAAGCCCTAGCCTTCTGGCTGTAGGGTGAGCCCCAGTGATCAGCAGGTGAAGATGTTGAGATGCCAGAAGGAGAAAGTGCAGATACCCCTAAAGCAGAGGTGGAGGTTGGGTCCACCCAATCATGTGACATAAAGCATCAATTTTAAGGCCTGAGATTTGAATGGCAGGAGCAAGGGATGAAGGAGCGATTGGTGCAGGAGTGACAGGGCTGTGGGTAACAACAGCTCTGCTTCCCTGGAAGAGCAGCTACCTTCCTCTTCTGAGGGCCACCTGAAGAGAGGGAGCAAGCAGAGGGCTGAGGGCCTCACCCAGCAGAACCAGGGCAAACAGTTCAATGGACCTTGCCTGAGACCGGCAGACAGGAACTTACACCCAGAATTACCTCTGATGATGGCAGAAAAAAAAACTACAGGGAGGTGTATAAGTGTGTGAAATGAGGCCAGAGAAGCAGGCAGAGGCCTGGCGAGTGAAGGCTGTCAAGGCTACGGGAGATAGGGGGGCAGCCAAGCATGGGCCTGGGCCCAACTCTCAGCCTGGAGGAGGATGGTGGTGCCCAGGCCAGGGTGGTGGCATTGGAAATGAAGTGTAGAGGAGGGCTGGAAGATCAGTTGGGGGACAGAATTGAACAATGCATTCCCAAAATGTGAGCATTCTATTTTGGGGATGTGGAGGAACTTTTGATTTTAGAAAAGCTGACAAAGATAGTTTGAACAGACAAGTTCTGTTTTTCTCTTTCCAAATCCATTGACCCATATGCAAAGCTGGCATTAATTTTTTCAAAACCAGATGTTGCAGCATCTAAATATTTAAATTTTTCCTTAGGACTCCATGTATGAGATTCTGGAGAAGGGAGCCTTCTGGATCTGGCGCCTTTGTTTGTCTTTTCTTCTCTGCTCCCCAGAATTTGATTTTAATGTAGGTTTTCAAACTGGGGACTATGAGTTCTTGACAAGAATGTGTTAATTTTGTGCCTTAATTTTGATGATCATCTAAACAGAAGTAGCCTAGGCAGTATATACAGATCATCAGGATAACAACCATATGACCAGAGATTGCTGTGGGGGTTCCAGCCTTTGTCTTGCACTGCTAAGCCTGTCAGCACCAGAGAACACCTTCTTGATCAGGAACCAACCAGGAAAGAACAGATATAGGTTTTCTAGGATTAAAAAATATGTGTTTAGTGAAGACCAAAGATTGGTATGATGTGCTTGCTGCTTGAAGAGGTGTCTTAGTCCATGTCTTCTTCTGTAACAGAATACCACTGGGTCATTGATAAAGAACAGACATTTATTTCTCACAGTTCTGGAGGCTGGGGAGTCCAAGAGCAAGATGCTGGCCTCTGGTGAGAGCTACTCTCTGCTTCCAATATGGCGCCTTGAATATTGTGTACTCACATGGCAGAAGGCGGAAGGGCAGAAATGGGTGAACCCCCTCCATCAATACTTTTCTAAAGGCACCTAATCCCATCCACAAGGGAGGAGCCCTCATGGCTTAATCACCTCTGAAATCTCCACCTTTTAATACTATTACATTGGCAATACCTAAATTTTGGAGCAGACACATTCAAACCACAGCCGAGAGTTTTATAGACCACAGGGAGATGTGGGAGAGGGACCTCTTTGCCCAGCCCTCAGAAGTATGAGTATAACTCCCCCAAAGGAACCGGCACAGGCTGGAAAGGACCAAGTTCATGCTGCAAAACGCAGTCTGTCACATGTTATTAGGGCTGTTGATTTGAATCTTATTGGTTTTGTAGTTTTGCTTGTATTTAATTTCATAGTTTAGAGTTGAATAAGAGCTATAAACATAAGGTGTTTATATCTAGTTTTATGTTTGAACATGTTTGAGTAATGTTATAATTTGAAACAACTTAAAACAACATTGGGAGTTAAAGAGAATTGTTTTTCTTTCAGAAAGGGCTTGCACGGTACTCCATTTATAAAAAAAAAAAACTTTGTAGGGTTTCTTTTTTAACATTCTGCCCATTGCCATTTAATTCTTTATTTTGTCACAGATTTAAGACCAGTTACTTTCTCTTTTCAATTGGAAAAAATTTCACAAGTAACATGTATTCCACCAACACTGGACAGTTTGTTGTCATCACGGCTTGTGTGTATGAGGAAGCTTGCTGGAAATGAGGGCAATTTGGGGGTGAGGGAGAGGACAGAGGGAGGCCAGGGGAGGTGAGAATCGGATGGGAAAACACTTGGGAACAACAGCCACACCCTGCACTTGCGAAGGTGGACACATCTGCTTCCTGGAGTTCAGTTCAGACACAGTCGCTAGTGGGGTTAGCAGTCAGGACATGTTTGTGTGTAATAAATACACATCTTAAGTGGCTGAAACCATAAGAACACCAACCATGCTCCTTGGTGACTCCATAGCTGGGCCTGTCTGCCCTTGAGTCCCTTGCCCCTGTCCAGCGTCTGGTTCTACTGACACTGGAGTGGTTTCTGGGCTGTCTCATCAGTGTCTTAAAACAACTGCCACAATTCTGGGGGAGACAACACAAGGGAAAACCTTCCCCAGAAACCTTCAGCTGAACTCCTTGGAGGTCCCATTGGCCAGGACGGTGCCTGTGGCCCAGCTGTATGAGAGCTGGCGTTTCTACCTCTTTAGTGAGAAATTTGGGCCACAATGAAAAGTCTGTGTGGGAGGCGAGGGCCGGGCTGCCTGCAGGAGTGGTGAGCTTCTGAGCTGGACTCCTCTGGGCCAGCTACAGATGGTGACAGGAAGGGCGCAGGGGTGTGGGGCAAGGGTACACTCCCAGGCTCTTTATACCATCTGCATGGGATCCATGGACTAGGCCCACAACAGGGATCACCAAATCAGTCACCTTCAGGGCCAGGAAGAGGTCTTAATAACTGTAGTGGTCCCCTGAGTCTCAGAGGATGGGGACTGGTGCAAACGGAGGGCCTTCGCCCTTTCTGAGGGGCTGTAGCTGCTCCTCACTTCCCACTCACCATTGCGTTGGGAGAGCATTGGTTCAGGCTTCCCAGAAATTCTAAGTTTTCAACAGAAGGTAAAACAATTTGTTTTTAATGTGAAATGACCATGGAGGTTGAAGGAGATATGTTTAACAAAACTGGTCTGTGGCATGGGGTGAGCCGCAGAGCCTTGCACACAATAGGCTGCAAAGGAGGGGACTCTGGAGGAAGATGCATGCTCAGGCCAGGGTGGCCTCGTAGCCAGATTGCCCAGGCTCTGTTTCACTCACATCGAGGAACTGTGAAATCCTGTGCTTAGCCTCTCTGAGGGTTACAGCCCTCACTTGTAAAACTGGGAGCATCACCTATACCTTGTAAGACTGTTAGTTACTCCTGTAGAGCGGCCCGCACACAATAGGGGCTCAATTAAGGCTGTGTTCTGGCCATTAGAATAGGCTCTGGGTTCTGCATATGGTGATGGTTTCTGACACCGGGGCCTAGTGTGCCATGAAGTGGCCTGGGCAAGTTCCAGCTGGGAGAGCCAAAATGTGTGCAGGAGGCTGATTAAATGTGGTGCAAGTGTGTGGGATGGGAAGTGAAGGGAAGAAGAGATCCCAAGAAGGGAGACACGGACCAGAAGAGCTCCCTGTTCCTGTCTACTGTGGCATAGCAAACCACCCCAAACTTCCAGACTTCCAAACTTAGGGGCAGATAACCACAACCACCTTGCTGGGCCTGTGGACTCTGCTTCTGATCAGAAATTCTAATAGGAAATCTCAGAGGTGGCTCATCTGGCAGCCTCCTGTGTCTCCATGCCAAGCTCCAGGTGCTGACCCTGTCACTCAGTTCCCCAAAACGCCTGGATAAAGGCAGCTCTTCAGACAGCAGCCAAGTCCCTGGTGTCTAGCCCTGCCCCTGCCCCTGTCCCTTTCTGCTGCATACCCTGGCTGCCCAGGCTTCTCCATGCTGCTGTGTCTTTAAAGGCGCTGTGCCCACAGCCCTGAAAGCCTTTGTTGCTGCTATTGTTCCTTTTTGGATTCAGAATTTATGTCAAGTGTGAGTGTGCAGCCCTTCTCTGTGCCCACCGAGCTTTGCATTCACCTTTCACCTCATCACATTATCCTGACATGCTCTCTGCTCTTGCCCCTCCCCCAGCATACCAGGGTCTCTGCATTCTCTTTGTATCCTTGGTGACTACACAGAGGCTGGCATACAGTAGGTGCAGTTTAGGTGTGGTGTTATTGAAAGCATGGACTCTGGGCTGGGTGTACGGGTTCACACTTGTAATCCCAGCATTTTGGGAGGCTGAGGTGGGTGGATCACTTGAGGTTAGGAGTTCAAGACTAGCACTGCCAACATGGTGAAACACCATCTCTATTAAAATACAAAACTTAGCCAGGTATGGTGGCAGGTACCTGTAATCCCAGCTACTTGGGAAGCTGAGGCAGGAGAAACACTTGAACCCAAGATTTAGAGGTTGCAGTGAGTCAAGATCGCTGAACCTCTCTAGGCCTTGGTTGTCTCATGCGGACAGTGGGGTGAGTGATTCCATGAACTTCTCCTAAAGTTGTCATGAAGATTAAATTAGGTATTCCACATAAAGAGTTTGGAACAGAGCTTAGCCTTAGTAAATAGATACTCAAAGAAAATGAGTAGTTGCTACTATTAGGTATTATATAAATAGAGCAACAAATGAATGAAGCTCATTTATTCCTTAAGGCTCAGGTCAAAATCTCTCCTGTTGCAGAAAGCTTTGCTTGATCCTCATAGTAAGGGATGTACTTTTGACTTGCTGTGCTTCTGTGCCTGTTGAGTTCCTTACAGATCCCCCCGAGTACAGTTGAGTGTGCATAGGCTGATGTCTCCATGTGCACTGGAAGACCCCGAGGGACGGCTGTATCTTATTCATCTTTTTTAATGTTCCCTGTACTCAATATAAACAGTAGGTGCCTTGTACATAGTAAGTGCTCCATAAATGTGGCTGGAATGAAGGAGGGAAACCAGAAAGGGGAAACCACTTTATATCTAACTGGAAAGAGACACTAAAAAAGATAAGTTAAACTTGGCCCAGATTTAACTGAAAACAACAAAACTAAACACTCTTAAGTTAGATTGAACTGTGTATGAATTTTTGCTGGGCCTAAACCACTGCTTCAGATCCGTCCATTCTTCCTGGTTTGAAGTTCAAATCGTTTTTTTTTTGTTTTGGCTTGGTTTGGTGTTTTTTTCGAGATGGAGTCTCGTGCTGCTCCCGGGCTAGAGTGCAGTGGTGCAATCTCAACTCACTACAACCTCTGCCTCCCAGGTTCCAGCGTCAAATCCATGTTTAAAGCCCAGCAATTACTTAGAGCTGCTTACATGTTGGTTTCTGTGCTAAAGTAGTCCTTCCCCTTCTCTTTCCCCTCCCCTCTCTTCTCTCCCTTCTCCTTCTCCTCTAGTTTCTCCCCTCTCTTCCTCTCCTCTATTTGCCTTCCCTCCTCTTCCCTCCCTTCTTCTTCTGTCATCCCCTCCATCTCTGTCTCTTATTTCTTCTAGCCAGGGAATTTTTAAAGATTCTCCTCAAAGAAATCTTGCCTTGTCGGGCGCGGTGGCTCAAGCCTGTAATCCCAGCACTTTGGGAGGCCGAGGCGGGTGGATCACGAGGTCAAGAGATCGAGACCATCCTGGTCAACATGATGAAACCCCGTCTCTACTAAAAATACAAAAAATTAGTTGGGCATGGTGATGCGTGCCTGTAATCCCAGCTACTCAGGAGGCTGAGGCAGGAGAATTGCCTGAACCCAGGAGGCGGAGGTTGCGGTGAGCCGAGATCGCGCCATTGCACTCCAGCCTGGGTAACATGAGTGAAACTACGTCTCAAAAAAAAAAAAAAAAAAAAAAGAAATCTTGCCTTGATGGAATGTCCAGCATCTAAAAGAGGTAAAGAGTTAAAGTGCATGATGGTGGAAATTCATATCCACTTGGTCTTTTCTTCATTCTCATACCCCTGGGTGACCTCTGAAATGCCCTTAGGAACCTAGGCTTGCCAGATGTAGGAAATAGAAATATAGGATGCCCAGCTACATTTGTATTTCAGGTAAACATGAATATTATTTTCATGTAAGTATCTCCCATGCAATATTTGGGTGTCCAAATATAAACTGGGTGTCCTCTCTTTTATCTGGCAATCCTATTAGAACCCCTAGGGCCAGGGCCAGCTTCATGGGGTGAGATTTGTGCAGTGGTGCAGAACCCTGCACTCAGAAGGGACCATGCTTGGTTTAATGCTCCATTCTCACCATCATACAATTCTTAATGCTTTTTGAACAAGGGGGCCTGCATTTTCATTTTGTGCTGGGCCCCAAATTATGTAGCCAGTCTACCTAGAGCTCTTTGGAGCATGATTTCAGGCCCACTACCATAAGTACTGCTACTTTGAGTGAATCTACCACTCTATGGTACAAACCCAAGTGCGGCCCCACTGCCTGGATTCATAATGTATATCTGGTAGATTTTCCTTAGAAACCACATTTTTCTGTTGTAATTGGCTCTAAGTGTTTCTGCCTTGGCAGCAACTTCTACTTGTCAGGCTCTTTAATCCAAGTTTCACTGTACCTAGCATAAATCAGTGAAATATTTAGTGTGTGGAAATGCTGGTTGCTTCATAGATGCCTTGAAAAGCGTTTTGACCTAAAAAATAACTTTTATTGGTATTACATAATCATGTTGCATGATGCCTATGATATTTATTGCAAATGCATGTTGATGATGTCATCTTTCTGCACAATCACTAAGACTCATAGTTTCCAAATGTTGGTCGTAGATTTGCTTGATTCCTCCTCTGAATGGGATCCTTTTTAGAAGAAAAGAACATGGATGTTTTGACTGCTCACTCACCCTAGAGTTCTACTAAGAAAGGGGCTCCTGAGCAGGTGTATATGAAAATAAAGAGTGCAGGACCAGCAGAACATGCAGAACCAGAGAACTGCAGAAGAGCCACAGAAACACCACCCACAATCACCTATCACAAGTTGTTTTAAGAAAATCTGGAATAAGTAAAACACCAGACTTAGAGGAGAATGTAATCACTTGTGTTGCCGAAAATAATGTTTCACTTTACAAAAAAATCTTCCTCTAGGTCCATTTTAAGTAATGAAATCTCTAGAATTAACACATGTAATGAATAAAAATTGTATTGGATTTCTTGGTTTTGATAGTCTCCATTATTAAGTAAGAGATCACTTTTTAATTTTATTTTTGGAGACAGAGTCTCACTCTGTCACCCAGGCTGGGGTGCAGTGAGGTGATCTCAGCTCACTGCAACCTCCATCTCCTGGGTTGAAGGAATTCTCCTGCTTCCCAAGTAACTGGGACTACAAACATGTACCACCACACCCAGCTAATTATTTTATGTTTTTAGTAGAGACGGGGTTTTACCATGTTGGCCAGGCTGATCTCAAACTCCTGACTTCAGGTGATCCACCCACCTTGGACTCCCAAAGTGCTGGAATTACAGGCGTGTGCCACTGCACCTGGCCAAGAGATCACTTTTTAGGGGAATCTGGGTGATGGCTAGAGAGAATCATTCTGTGCTGTTTTAACTTTGCAGCTTCTGTGAGTCTACAGTTATTTTTAAATATTAAAAATTACACACACGCACACACACACATGTATGTATATATATATTACATAATATAATATGTTCAGGAACACATCTATGAGATTAAACAAGCACATCTTCATTGCACACTCAGTCTAGGTGGTGACTGATCTATCTTTGCCTCTGCCTGGTAATTTATAAAATAAAGTACTAGATCTGGAGACTGTAATGCTCAAATCCCATGGTAGCTGATAGCTTCAATCACTTAATCTTTCATCAAGGGGGCATCAACAGCAGAAAATAAACTCATTTTTAAAATCACGTTTCCTTGTCTCATGACCTAGAAAAGGAGCAAAGATCCAAAGTGAGTAATCTGCTTTTGTGTTGTTAGTCAGGACCATGTTTATCTCCCATGTCTTTCTTAAGTTTAGCACCTGAACTTGATTATTGTATCATTCTAACTTTGATCCTAATTAGAGTGAGTTAGTTTTACCCAATTTTAGTTGCTTAAATGGAAAAAGTGGAAGTAGTGACTGAAGTTAAAGGAGATTATCAAGGAATTGGGCATATTGGGTGAGATGGAGAACAGGAAGGGAATGTACGTATTCATTCACTCATTCAAGGGTGAGTCCCCACCTCCAGGCTCTGTCAGTACATTGTCTGATGGCACAAGGATGGACACACTTTGACCCCCGGCACTTGCTTTCCAGGCTACAGGAAGACAGCAAGCCAGTAAACAAGTTGTGGTCTGTAGCACCAAGAAGCCATAAATGCTACGGAGAAAAGTAGAATAAGGGAAAGCTGTAGGGGTGGGGGGCGAAAATCAGAGAAAGCGATTTGTTCGTACTAGGAATGACAGTGCTTCTGCAGTGAGACTGAAATAGAGTTACAACTATCATAAATTTTATAGATTAGCAAAAACATAGGTAAATCTTAATCCTGGTGTTGTGTTAGTGAAATGGAATTGAATTGCTATATCATTTTAATTTTAATTCTAGTTAAAGTTAGGTTATTTTCTCCACTTTTCCAAATCCTGGCAGGGTTTGATTCTCACACTTATTTTGTATAGCAGCAGTCATAAAAATGTATATGTTCTTTGACCCATAATGCAGTGATTCTCAATCTCACTGGACCTAATGCCCTCTTTTTGACAATAAATATTTTTTAACACTCTCTTTACTATCCTGAATGAAATCATGGATCACATAACCTATCTAGAGACATAATTGCAGGAATTCAAGACAATACTTAAGGAAACCAAAGGGAAGTTATTTATATTACAAATATATTATTAAATATATTTATTCAGTAATAAAGTAAACACAAATACACCAAGACATACATTTCCGGCATCTATACTCAGAATTACTGTGGCAGTGTTGAATGCAGATGTCCAGGCTTATGGACCAGTCCCACCTGGGAGCATTGCAGGTTGCCATGGTGATGGGAAAGGAGAGGAGGCTGTGTCACTTGTGTGCTGGCCTAAAACACCTCTAATTTCAAGGGAACAGGGTTTAATTTTTCCATACGCCTAGGACTTGGAAAACCTAAAAGCTTTGGTGTAACTAAGTTCAGGGCTCTTAACTGCTTGCATGTATTTGACCACATGGCATTTGGCTGGACATGGGATATGGCACAGTCCTCTGTTGGTTGAGACTGTCCCATGCATTTCACACCTGGCTCTGCCCATCAGTGCCAGTAAAGCTCCCCTAGCCAAAAATGCCTTGAAAGTTTTCAGCATCCCTCTTATTGGCAGGGTGGCCCTCTTTCAGAACCTCTGTATCAATCAAGTTCACGGGGATTTATTCTTAGGTAATAATACAAAATAGCACTATGCTCTATGTCTGCCTATATTGCTATCAAGATTATTATGATAATGTAAAACTGGAAACAACCTAAGTATTCAACCAAATGGAAATGTTTCATTAGCTATGATTTATCAAAACAAAGTTATACAGCCAGTAAATAAACAAATAAAATTCTATGTAACAGTGCAAACCAAAAATGTCATTTATGATATACTCTTGATTGAAAGCATACATAACATTTTATATGATCTATATAAAAACATTCATTCATATACAGCAAAGAAGAAATATTTTGAAATTGATAGTTGAAAGAGAATGAATAAGCTATCTATTGGTTTGTAATAAACCACTCCAAAACTTAGTGTTTTGAGGCAAATTTGTTAGCATATGATTCTGTAGGATCAGCAGTTTGGGCTGGGCTCACACCCTGTGGTTTTTCTGCTGTTCTGCTGGTCTTTCCTGGGCACTCATGATGTGGCAGAAGCATGTCGAGGCTTGGTGGGGGCACACTGGTCCAAGGTGACATCACTCACATGTCTAGTGGTTGTTGCTAACCATCAACTGAGTTTCTGCAGTGGACTAGCCATAGACATCTTCTTTGAGCCACCGCAGAAAAGCAGGCAGTATTTTAGGCCCAAATTATAACTTTAAAGCTGCTGAAATAGAAGACTGATAGAGAATAGAGATTGTTTTATTTGTGCATTTCAATACTATCCCTCAAAGGGCTAATTGACCAGAGAATGTCAGGGGTGAAAAAGAGAATGGACCAGCCATATGGTTCATGAAGGCAAGCCGGTTTTACTAAAGAGTCAGCTAAAATAGTTGGTCCCAGGACCAGTGTTAGAGACTGATACAGGCAAGAAGAGAGAGTGAACAGTAAGTAGTGAGTGAAGTCAGCCACAGGGGAGGATGGGGAATGGTGTGGTAAATGCTCCACATTTGCCTTGGGGAAATAGAGGCCCTTGTAAGAATCAGGTCTTATGTTTGATTCCTTCCAAGGAGTTCTCTAAGTGACAAATACATCTTATCAGATTGCAGTATTAAGGACACTGTCATTTTTTATGCTGCTGAGACTGATGAGTGATAAACTCTTTGTACAGATTGTGGGGCAGGAACTGCTGGCCCAATACGCCAAACAGTATGAAGAAAAACCACTCTTCGACCTGCTCCAAAACTGGGCTGAGTCTATGGGGTACAAGCTGAGAACCAGGTATGTATGACTCGGGCCGTCATTGTCATCTGCCTTCAGTGGCTTATCATGAAGCCTGAGTTCATAGAGCCTCCGCGTAATTCACTCTTGCTTGAAATTTTTAATATTTGCTATATGCAAAAAATCTGTGAATATGTAAAATTAATGCTCATTCACTCACTACCAATTTAAAAACTAAAACATTGCTCATTCTGTCCCTTCTGCTTGAGTTTCTTTTTTATTTCATGTTCACTGTTCTAAGCACTTTACAGGTTTTAATCCTAAAAACCCCATGAGGTAAGTTCTTATTTCCATTTCACAGATGAGAAAACTGAGTCACCGAGATTAAGTATCTTGCTCAAGGTTACATGGCTAGTGAGTGGCAGAGGTAAGATTTGAACCCAGACAGTCTGGTTTCAAGATCCATGCTTTTGGTTGTTTGTATTGATCTTTCAGTATTGTCTGTTAGCTTTATAAATAAAGCATAATATATGTAATATTTTGTAAGTTTGTTTTCCCTCAATATTTTGTTTCTTAGAATCATTCAAATTGTTATGTATAGCTGCAGAACTCCTCTTCACAGTATTCTGTAATATTCCATCCTGTGTTCTAATCTCTGATATCTGTGGAAATTTGAGTTGTATACAGTTTTTTGATATTTTGCATGATGCTGTTATGAAAAACCCTATACATTTTTTCTGGGGGATATGCACAAGAGTTATTATAGGACTTCCAAACTTAATTGTCATCCCTTAGAATAAGAAATACCCCTTAAATCACCGTGGACACCCGTATATCCATAGGGCCTCCACCTCAAACACAACTGAAGCAAACAGTTCAAGGAGCAGTGGCCACCTCCCTATTTATTACTAATGATGCTCTCTGATATTTTTAAATTTTACTTTTAAAGAATACTGATCTTAGCAGAATACTGATTTCAGCCAGATATGGTGGCTCATGCCTGTGATCCCAGCACTTTGGGAGGCCACGGCAGAAGGATTGCTCAAGCACTTTGGGAGGCCACGGCAGAAGGATTGCTCAAGCCCAGGAGTGAGACCAGCTTGAGCAGTATGGTGGGACCCCTGTCTCTACAAAAATAATACAAAAATTAGTCTGGCATGGTAGCACATGACGGTGGTCCCAGCTACTTGGGAGGCTAAGGCAGGAGGATGGCTTGAGCCTGGGAGGCATAGGTTACAGTGAACTGAGATCATGCCACTGCACTTGAGCCTGGGCAACAGAGTGAGACCCTGCCTAAAAAAAAATACTGACCCCAACCCTTAAACTGATTTTATGACCTATTAGTTATTTGCAATCTCTTGTTTGAAAAACTCTCCCCTATGGACTGTATTACCTATGAGTGGAATTGCTGTGTTATGGAGTAATGTTCAACTTTACTAGATAGTGACAAATGACTTCACAGTGGTTGTATAAATTTATACCTCCATTAGCAGCATGTATCTTGTTGACCCGTATTCTGTTCTCACCAACACTTGGTACTATCAGACTTCTTAATTTTTGTCAATACAGTATAAGAAATGATCCCTCACCCTGACTTTAAACTGAATTTTCCTGATTACTATTAAGGATGAGCATGATTTCACATGTCCGTTTGCCATTTGTCTTTCTTCCTATGTGAAATGCCTGTTCATGTTTTCTGCCTATTTTTATTGTGTGTGTGTGTGTGTCTTGTTCTTATTGATTTTTAAGAGATCTTTATCCTTTGTTATCATAAATGCTTTAATTATCTTTTATATGTTTGTGGCTTGTCTCATATTTTCTTCTTTTCTTTTCCTTTTTCTTTTCTTTTTAAAAAAACAGAATTTCACTCTTGTCACCCAAGCTGGACTGGAATGGAGCAATCTTGGCTCACTGCAACCTCTGCCTCCCAGGTTCAAGTGATTCTCTTGCCTCAGCCTCCCGAGTAGCTGGGATGATAGGCACCCACCACCAAACCTGGCTAATTTTGTATTTTTTTAGTAGAGACAGGGCTTCTCCATGTTGGTCAGACTGGTCTCCATCTCCCAGCCTCAGGTGATCTACCTGCCTCAGCCTCCCAAAGTGCTGAGATTACAGGTGTGAGCCACCACATCCAGCCTATATTTTCTTTCTTTCTTTTTTTCTTTTTTCTTTTCTTTTTTTTGGGGGGGGGACAGAGTCTCACTTTGTTGCCCAGGCTAGAGTGCAGTGGTGCAATCTCAGCTCACTACAACCTCTGCCTTTCGGGTTCAAGTGATTCTTCTGCCTCAGCCTCCCAAGTAGCTGGGACTACAGGCACATGCCACCATTCCTGGCTAATTTTTTTTTTTTTTTGTATTTTTAGTAGAGATGGGGTTTCACCATGTTAACCAGGATTGTTTCAATCTCCTGACCTTGTGATCTGCCTGCCTTGGCCTCCCGAAGTGCCAGGAATACAGATGTGGGCCACTGTGCCCAGCCTTGTCACATTTTCTTTATGGTGTCTTTTGATTGAGATAAATTCATTAATTATACTCGAACTTATCGATATTTTCTTTTATATCCAACAATTTCTGCATCATCTATTCTGAGGTCATGAAATCTATATCTTTAAAAGTTTGAAAGTCTCACCTTTTACATTTAATTATTGAATACATAGACATTTTTGTGCGTGGTTTGAGGAAGGGATCTAATTTTATTTTTTACCTTTAGGGACAGTCATTTGTTCTGGCACCGTTTACTGAATTGGACATTCTTTGTTAGTAATCTGGAAGGTCTCTTCTGGCATTTATTAAATCTCCATCTATTTGGGAGTTCATTCTGGGACTATTATTTTCTAAGTCTTTTTGTATATTTTTGATCCAACAATACACTTTTATAATCACTCTGACTTTAAAACAAAATATTACTATAGTATTACATTATATTATTATATTAGAAATGTAATTCAGAATTGTGTTGGCTGTTCAGGATCTTTGGCCATTTCATATAAGTTTTGTAATCAGTTTGTCAAGTTTCTTAGAAATAAAACGAAGGATGAATATTGTAGGATTGTACTTATATGACATATCTACAGTAGTCCAATTTGTAGACATAGAAAGTAGAATGTTGGTTCCCAGGGGCTAATAAGAGAAGAGAATTGGTAGTTATTTGTTTCATAGGTACAGAGTTTCAGTTTGAGAAGATGAAAAAGTTGTGGAGATGAATAGTGGTGTTGGTTGTATAACGATGTGAATGTACTTAATATCACTGAGTTGTACACTTAAAATGGGCTGGCCACAGTGGCTCACACATGTAATCTCAGCACTTTGGGAGATTGAGATGGGTGGATCACCTGAGGTCAGGAGTTCAAGATCAGCCTGGGCAACATGGTGAAACCCCATCTCTACTAAAAATATAAAATTAGCTGGGCATGGTGGTGCATGCCTGTAATCCCAGCTACTTGGGAGGCTGAGGCAGGAGAATTTCTTGAACTCAGGAGTCAGAGGTTACAGTGAGCTGAGATTGCACCATTGCAATCCAGCCTGGGCAACAAGAGTGAAACTCTGTCTCAAAAAAAAAAGTAGTGAAAATGATAAATGTTTTGTTATTTGTATTTTATCACAGGCCTGAAAACCTGCTGAAAGTTTCTTTGAAACTATATTAAATCTATAGATTTGCAAAAAATTTGACATATTTATGAAGCAGGTCTTCCTCTCAAAGATTTTCATCTTCAAAGTGTCCTTCAGGGTTTTATAATTTATTCCATACATAGTATATCCTTTCATAGACTTATTACTCATTACTTTATTATTTTGTTGTTAAAAGAATATTTTTAAATTATGATTTTTATAGTTAATGGTTTATTATACATGCAGTTGGCTTTTGTGTATAAAGCTGACTGTACAGAAATTTCTTTTAAATGTGTCTATAGATTCTTTAGAGGTTTTTTTCCATAGATAATCATTTATAAATTATGAATTTTTATTTCTTCCTTTCCAACTGTTGTTTCTTTTATTCTTTTCATGTCTCACAGCAAGAGCTAGGACGACCAACACAATTTGAATAGAAACCATCTTACAGGGTGTTCTTTTGTCATATTGCTGATTTTAATTTTAGAGAGAGAGTCTTACTCTGTCCCCCAGGCTGGAGTGTAGTGGCATGAATGTCATAGCTCACTATAACCTCCAACTCCTGGTCTCAGGCTATCCTTCTACCTCAGCCTCTTGAGTAGCTAGGATGACAGGCACACACTACCACACCCAGCTAATGTTTTTTATTTTTATTTTTGGAGTCAGTGTCCGTCTTCATTGCCCCAGGCTGGTCTTGAACTGTTGACCTCAAGCTGTCTCTTTTCCTTGGCCTCCCAAAGTGCTAGAATTTCAGACATGAATCACCTCTCCCAGACTTTTATTGCTAGTTTCCTAAATAATTAGTTTAATATTTCACAACTAAAAATGTTTGCTGAAATTGATAGACACACTTTACTTCCTAAAGATGCTTATACATTTTAAAGGTATTTTTGTCATTACCAGATTAATTTTATCAAATTATATTTTTCTGTATCTGTTGAAATGATTGTATATTTCTTCTTTATTTTGTTAGTTTGATGAATAACTTTTGCAAATCATCCAATGTTAAACTACCCTTGCATGCTTAAGAAACATTCAATTTTATTTTGCTGTATTATCATATTTATGTTTTCCTGGATTTGTCTTTGTTAGTTTTTTGGGGGAATTTTATTGTATATTTATAGTTTTCCATTCGAATTGTACATTGTTGATTTAGATTTACGTCAGTGTCACAGCTCTCATAGAGTTATTTTGGGAGTGGTTTCTTATTCCGTGGAAGAATTTGATAAGTTATTTGAAAATAATCTGGGCTTAGGAGTATTTTAAACTATTTAATTAGCTTAATTGTTTAAAGACTAGGCTTTTCGTGTCAGTTTAAGTAAATTATATTTTTCGAGGAATTTATTGACTTGGTTTTGATTTTATTGGTGTAAGATTTTTTGTGTACTGTTCTATCATTATCTTTTTAACTTCTGCTAGATCTGTAGTAGTATCTCATTTGTCATTTCTAAAATGCTTCCTTGTGCCTTCTTTTTTTGTTATTGTTCAATCTCATCAGATGTTTGTCTGGTTTATTGTTATTTTTCAAATAACCAACTTTTCCCTTTGATCCTTTCTGTTGTTCCTTTGTTTTCTATTTCACTGATTTATGCTTATGAATGTATTGTCTCCTTTATTACTTTTAGAGAGCTTATTACGCTTTTTTCTTTTGTGTATTTTTTAATTGTCATTTTTATTTGGAATGAGATTATTGGTCCCCCAAATCCAAAAGTATTGAACTAGCTTCTGAGGAAACTATTCATTAGAAAATATAATCTCACAATCCTGATTAGACACATAGAAAACATAGTAAATGATGGTCTGGGATTTTTTATACCCATTGGGATGAAGTAAAATTGAGAAATCTGTAATCTATCTTTTTTTTCCTATTTTTATTGCTGCTCAGGACCTGTTTATTCAAACTGTCGTCGATCTTAAAGCTTAAAAACACAAGCTCCTACATGTTAGAACTGTTTCACTGGAGTCTCTCTTATTTTTAATGTCTCCATTTGTCCTCACACTCTAGAGTTAGTGGGTCTTCCTAATATTTCTAGCTCTGAGTGGGAAGTGTATAGTATGGATAGCTTTTCCCCCAAGGTATTAGTTTGAAAATTGTCCAATATATTAAGGAATTGAAAGAATAGTACAACTCCCCACTAGAATCAGCTCCATCGTTGCAGGAAACTTGTTCCCCAACTGGCTGCAAATCATCTACCCTTTCATTTCTTTTTCAGGTAGCAGAGCAGGGCTTGTTTCCATCATTTTGGAAGCATGACACGCTCTCACCCATATGCAAATCTATATTCCTAGCACATTTTCCAGGACAGAGTTGAGATGTGCCAAAGGCAGTATTCCAATTGTAAATATTTGGAAAGTTCCAGTCCATTTATTTTTGTCTCAGTTATTAACCTCCAAAACAGTATACATCTCTCCCACTCATCTAGGTTTTACTGATTCAGTCTCTGTGTTTATCCACTTAAATCCCCAAACTTTACTCACTCTGGCTTTTATGTGAAAGAAGGCTTTGTCATCAATGTGTTTTCAGCACTCACTGTGTACTGGGCACTTCTTAACGCATTGGTGATCAGCAGTTACTAGGGGTTCTGCCTTCAAGGAGTCTGCACTCAGAGAGCAGTAGGATGATAGACATAGTGACAGCCCTGAGAAAAGTACTCTTGAGCAGGTGGGGACCTGAAGAAAGATGGGTTGAGAACTTACTAGTACCCTCAAATCCCTCCAATGGGCACCCATTTGTCCACACAGCAACTACCCCTCATTTGGGCCTGGGAGGAGTCAGTCAGGGTACTGAAAAGCTTCCATGGGACCAGATAAGGCAGATGGAACATGGCAGGGAGAAGAGCCCTGGAAGGAAATGACTCTGAGAGGGGGCTGTACCTGGCTCTGCAGACAGCCATTCGGCCTTGGCTTGTCCCTGTAAGGGCTGCCTCACTCCCTACCACATGGAGGCCTGCCACTGGGGCCCTTCCTGTTCTCATCAGCCTGTGGACCTTTAGGAGGTGGTGGAAGGTGTCCAGAAAAGTCAAGATTTTGCCTTGCACCCAAGATGTTTTTCTACATTATGCTGTAAAATCTACAAATATTCAGCAAAGTTGAAATAATTTTATAGGAAGCGTTTAAGTACAAACCATGGAGATTATATTAACCTATTACTGTACCTGACCTATCACTATCACATCTATGGATTCGTGTATGGAACTCACCCATCCATTCATCTTCTCTTTTTGATCCATTTCAAAGTAAACTGTAGACATCAGCATATTTCTAAGTAATTTAGCATGAGCATCTTTAGAGTTACATATTTAGTTTTAATTCTTTTTCTTCTTATGTAGAAATTACATACAATAAAATGCATAAATCTTAAGTGTACATTCACTGAGTTTTTACAAATGCATATACCTATGTAACCAAACTCGTATTAAGATATGGACCATCACTCCAGAAAGTTCTTTCAGGTCCCTTCTTTGTCAATCTTACCACCCAGATACAGCCACTGTTCTGATATTTTCCCACTACAGATGAGTTTTTCTGCACTAGAATTTCACATAAATGGAACCATGCAGTATGTACTCTTTTGTAGCTCCCTCATGAACTTGGCATAATACTTTGTGACATTCACCCATGTTGTTGTGTGGATTAGTTTGTTCCTTTTCATTATTGCAGTATTTTACTTTATGGTTATAGTAGAATTTGTTTTCCATTCTCTTATTGATGAATAGACGCCTGGGATGTTTGCAGTTTTTCACTTCTGTGAGTAGAACTGCTATGAGCATTCTTATATAAACATTTTGGTGAATATATGTTTTTATTTCTCTTAGGCAAATAGTAGGAGTGGAACTGCTAGATTATAGGGTATGTGTGCATCTAGTTTTATGAGAAACTGTGACAACTTTTTGCAAAGTGATTTTACCATTTTACACTCCCATCAGCAAACATGAGAGTTCTGCTTTCTCCAGATCCTTGGCAACACTTCATGTCAGTGTATTTAATTTTAGTCATTCTGGTGGATGTATGAGGCCACCTCACCGTGGTTTCCATTTGCATTTCCCTGATGACTAATGATATACATTTTAATGTAAACTTTATTTAAAAATAGAGTCATTTGGATCTTCTTGTAAAATACGCAGTTATGGGGAGATTGCCTTTAGTGATGTTCCTGTTTTTAAAGAGAGTCCGCACACTCTTCTGCAGTAGGCGGGTTCCTAGAGCTATGTGACATGTGACTCACGTGACTCGGTGAGTGGGTGAGATCCGCTTCCTGCAGCATGTGCAGTTCACAACCTCAGGTTGACAAACATGTTCTACCATCTGCATTCCAGGAAAGCTAGTTTCCAGTAATGGCCCCTAGATGACTAAAACATACTTTTCAATAATAATATATGGAAGTTCTTTACATCTTTTATTAAGTAGACCAAGGCAGAAACCCAACCTTTTTAAAGCCCAGATGCAGAATAAACATTGACATCATTTAAATTTCCTGGTAATTGGTATGTAAATACCTCCCTCTTCCCTGTCTAAATGGAGGGTGATTATTAATTCAGCACTTGGCATCCTCAAAAGCACTACATCAGTTGCTTCTTAACGTTTCTCTCATGCCTTCTGATTAAGCAACAACAGCCACTTGGGTTTTTTATTTTTAGTTAATGTGAATTTAAGTTACTTGGGTCTTATAATAACTTATTTCCTCAGGAAGTGGGGAAAGGGGGGGGCAAGAGGCGGCCGCACTATGGGAAACCCTAAGTGTGAATTAACCCTTCCCCTGATTGTCTGTGTTATCTAAAGGTTCATGGTGGGGCCGGAAAGTCAGCATGAAATACAGAGTTTCATGATGAAAAGCTGACAAGCTTTTAAGGAGAACTTGCTTGTTTTGAGTCTGTGCTTACATCTCTTAACTCCTCTGTGCCTCAGTTTCCTCATTTGCCAAATGGGAAAGATGGGAATCGCTGCCTGCTGAAGAAAGCCACCATCTCTGTGGCACACCCTCTCCTGTGCTTGCCCACAGCCCTCTCACTTCCCTCCGGGGTGCCTCTTGCTTTAAATACTGATGTTCCTTAACAAAATCTGAGCTTGACTGAGTTCTGCCTGTGTGACCTTGAGCAGTTTATCAAATCTTGCTGAGCCTCGGTTTCCTGAACTTTACATTGGATAATTATAGTATTCTGGAATTATTGAGAAAATTGAATAATTCACAGCAAATAATGAGCCAAATTCCTGATATATAATATATTTAATAAATATCCATTGACAAATACTTTGTAACAGATATATTTGATTATTAATATCCAGTTAAAATAATTATAATAAATACCCAGCAGTGGTTATTATAGTCTCACTTGACAGAATTGTATGGTGGGGACTGGGCACGATGGCTCATGCCTGTAATCCCAGCACTTTGGGAGACCAAGGTTGGCAGATCACTCGAGGTCAGGAGTTCAAGACCAGCCTGGCCAACATGGTTAGCCCCATCTCTACTAAAAATACAAAAATTAGCCAGGCATGGTGGCTCACGCCTGTAATCCCCACTACTTGGGAGGCTGAGGCAGGAGAATTGCTTGAACCTAGGAGGTAGAGGTGGCAGTAAGCTGAGATCATGCCACTATAGTCCAGCCTGGGGAACAGAGTAAGATGCTGTCTAAAAAAAAAAAAAAAAAAAAAAAGAATTGTATAATGGTTGAGTTATACATGAATTATATAATGGCTGAGTTATGCTTCATAGAAATTGTATAGCTATTAATTAAGAAAGACTACGTAAAATATTGAACACTACTTATAATACAATAGTAAGTGGAAAAATTAGGAAACTAAACGATCTCTATACAAGGACATAGGACAACCACTTAGAATAAACTTGAGCTAAGCATTTATCAGAAAATTACTGAAAAGAATTATGAATACACTCGGTGAGAGATAGCAAGATTATGTATATTGACACTATTTTTCTATAGAAAAAATATTTTTGAAATCTATTTCTTTCAAATGAAATTCTTTGGTAAGGCCAAAATAATAATGATGGTCACTGTGCTTTTCCTCCAGTTTCCTGGCATTTAACACAGACACAGTCTGTAATCTCGCCTTTCTGTTGAAAGCAGTGAAATTTCATGAACAGGTTCTTCAGCGGAGTTTGGTGGCCAGAATTTATTATAAGGTAAAGATAAACTGTGTTATATTTTTCCTTTTGACATGTGCTTAAGGGATATCCTTGCTGGTGAACTATGTGTTAAATTTAGTAGAAGATGAGTCAGCTTAATGACCAGCTTCTGGAATTGACTAGAGCTCCTACAGGCCATTTTGCATGACACTGTTGCTTGCTGCAGAGGCCAGGATGCTTCTGTTTAACAGCCCTTAGGTCGTCTTCTAGAATTCCACCTGTAAGCATCATGTGGCTGCCATGGGAATTGATGAGTGGTATAATTTTCAGCCCTTATCAGAATTGAAAAATAATTGTTTTATATCTATGAAGAGTACATTGTTCTCTAAGGCAGGGAGGGGAACTGCATCAGGCATATGTAAAAATTAACATTGGGTTGGTCTAAGATGCATTCTATCTCCTATTAAAATCCCCATGAAGCTCTGCAAAAGCATAAAACCTTGTGTCAGCATTGATAGAAATATAGAGGGAATTTCCACCAAGTTCAGTGCCAGTGGGGTTGGTCTGAAGGATCACTGTCCACCCTAGCAATATCTATTTCATCTTCTGATCCAGCATAGAATAGCCAATGGGATCTCAGGAGAAGGCTTTGCTCCTCCCACTCTCTGTCCAGGTCAGGGGTTGAGGGCTGCTGTAATCAGAGTCCAGATTGCTTCTCTCCTTCTGCGTGCAAATTAGGTTCCAGGAAGGCCAGAATTAGGTTCCTGCAACTCTCCCCCTCCAATTCACCCCTTTTTATATCAACTTCAAGGTCACATCTCCAAGTACAAACAGCAGAGGTAGAAGGGAAGAGGATGGATGGTACATAGGGATGGATATTCTCTTAGGAAATGCTCTGGAAACAGAAGTGCCCCTAGAAGCAGAAAGCTGCCAAGATCCACCTTTGTGGAACGCAGCTACACTGGATGAGAACCTGCAGGAAGCCAGGGTAGGAATTGTGTAAATCAGTTTATCCCCCAGGCATAGATCTGAGGTGAGGCTCCAGCAGACCCCAAGAACACATTCAGGTGGGTTTAAATCATTCCACATATCCTCCACATATCAAACATGGAGCCAGCCAAAATAAGAGATGGATATATGCAAAAGGAAAAATGCTACAGTTGCAGTAAAGAGCAGAATTAACAATGCAATCTGGGAACTGTTTTCTAAGACTGTAGAAGAAAAGGCTGAAAATGATATGGAAGGAGAAGAACATAGAGACAGAGTGAAGTGGTAGAAATCTAACTTATGGATAACAAATATTTCTGGAAGTGCTGGAACAAAAGGGGCAGAAATAGTCATCACAAACATAGCAGAAAAAGAATTTCCCTTATGTAAAAAAAAAAAATCCTATGCTAATGGAAAAAAAAGGCTTATGCTTGGACATAGATGAAAAATCTAGAATAAAGAGAACAGTATGTGAGCAACAAAACAGAAAATAATAGTTTACTCAAAAAGAGAAAAAATTAGGCTACCTGCTGTCATTCACTAGCTCCAAATGGAGTAAAAGGTGTTCCTCTAAAGAGGAATCTTCATTACCTAAGCATAATATTACAAGCCAAATTTAATCCCTGAGTACAGGCTATGGAAAGATATTTTTAGATATCTAAGAATCAGAAGCAATTTCACTAATATAGCCTTCCTTAAAAAATTATTTTAAAACTTACTCCATAGGACACAGAATCCAAATGAATAACTCAAAAATAAGGAAGTCAAGATATAAAAGGATTGGTGGTCCCTGTGAAGTCAATATTATGTGTTTTCAAAAAATAGTCACAAAATTGCCTGGGCACGGTGGCTCATGCCTGTAATTTCAGCACTTTGGGAGGCCAGGGCAGGGCAGATTGCTTGAGCTCAGAAGTTTGAGACCAGCCTGGGCAATATGGCAAAACCCCATCTCTATAAAAAAATTCAAAAAAAGTAGCTGAGTAGTCCCAGCTACTCAGGAGTCTGAGGCAGGAAAATCGCTTGAGCCTGGGAGTTAGTGGTTGCAGTGAGCTGAGATTGCACCACTGTACTCCAGCATGGGCAACAGAGAGAGACCCTGTCTCAAAAAAAATTTTTTAAAGTCCTAAAATTAACTATGGAAGCTAAAAATATTTTTTTGGAAAAAAATTATTTTTTTAAAAAAACTTGATGAACTGGTTCTGTAATAGTCTATACTATTTTTTAAGGTAAGATGAAAGACAAAGTAAAAACATGCTGAATTTCTTACTTTAATTACAGGGTAAGCAATAGACCTTGTTTTGTTCTGACTTTAGTAATTAGAGAAACGTAGGTTATGTTTCTCTAGTTACTAGAGAAATAGATATGTTTTATTAAATTGAAAGTTAACCTAACTACTGAACACAGAATACTTGTTTTCCAAATCACTGCAGCAGACAAAGCAATGAAGATAAACAAGTGTCCAGAAGTTTGTGTAATCAGAGCAGAGCAAAGAACAAATCAGAAAACTTGTTCTTAGGAGACTCAAAGACACTCCAGTGTGGCTCCTTTAAGTGAACCCACACCGAGGCCAGGAGAGCTTGTTAAAAAGTTCCCACTGCGAATTGCTCCTTGGTTTGAGAATTTCTCTGGGATTGCTTCCCTAAATCTGTTTCCCATTAATTGTGATATCCCCTTTGTCTCTTCTAATTTGGCTCAATTCAAGACCCCTCTCTCTGGCCCCAAAAGATTAATGCTTTGATCTTGAACTAAGTTGATCTGGTAATTCTTTGAAAACAACATTTCCATTACAATATGATCCCTTAAGTCAGTCCACAATAAGCAGTGGAGAGGCAGCTTTTGATACATTTTCATCCTAGAGAGCCATAAATCCCTCCAGCTCCCACCTCTGGAAAGTGGGGGATTAGATTTAAAATGGACTATAATATGAAATGAAAGAGGTTTCAATCCTCCTAGTAAAAGCACAGACTCTCAGATTAGATTAGATTACACACTGTGTATAGAAACAAATCTAATTATATGCATTGATGTATAACTATACATATCAAAACAAAAATGATATTTTAAAAGATTTTCAAAAGTAAACGATGAGTAAATGTGTGTTGGCAAAAGCAAGATATTTTCAGATATCTCTCAAAAGGTTGTTATACTAGTTAGCTGGGGCTGCCATGACAAAATGCCACAGACTGAGTGCCTTAAACAACAGAAATTTATTTTAAACAACAGTTCTGGGGCTGGAAGTTCAAGATCAAGTTTCCCAAGGGGTTGGTTTTCTTGGAGCCTCTCTCCTTGGCTTGCAGTGGCTGCCCCCTTGCTACCTCTCATGGCCATCCATTCATGTACCCACACCCCTGGTGCCTTTCTTATAAGGATACTGTCGTATCACATTAGGGCCCCGCTCTAACAGGCTCATTTTAACTGAATCAGCTCTCTCAAGACTCCCATCTCTAAATATCGTCACATCCTGATGTACTAGGAGTTGGGAAATCAATGTTTGAATTTAGATACACAATCCAGCCTCTACCCGTTGGTAAGATTAATCTTATCAAAAGCATTAACCAGAAAAGCAAAATGATGACCCCATAACCATGAGCCTGTGTGTGCAGAATACATTTTGTCCTCCAAGATGGACCCCTCTTCAAGAATCCCTCCTCCTGATATTTGTACCCTTGAGTGTTCTCTCCCATGCTGTACCAGAGTTGATCTGTGTGACATACAGCAGAAATAATGGCATGTTTCTTCCAGATAAAATACATTATGACTTCCATCTTGGTCACTCTGTTGCACTCTCTCTCTTTCCCTATCTCTAATAACTCTGGGAAAAACCATGTCATAAACACGCCCTATGGGGAGGCCCAGGTGGCAAGAAACTGAAGCTTCCTGCCCACAACCACATGGGTAACCTTGGAAGCATAACCTGCAGCCCCAGTCACAGCTTCACAGACTGCAAGCATAGAACAGTCGACACTTACTACAACCTCATGAGAGTCCCTGAACCAGAACCACATCATCAGGCAGCTTCTGGATTCCCAGACTTTGGAAACTATGTGCATAATGAACGCTTGGTGTTTTAATCCACTAGGTTTGGGGCAGGTTGTTACACAGCAGCAGATACCTAATCCAGATTTGGGTACCCAAAAGTTGGGTGCTGACATAACAAAAGCCTCAGTAGGGGGTGTGACTTTGCAACTGTGCAGTGAGCTTTGAGAAGAGTCCTAGTGGAAGCCTAAAATGGCTTGAAGAAAGTATTGAAAGAAACCTTTATGGTCTTAAGCTGTAGGAGAGCACTGGTGGGAAAGTGAGGTAAAATTATTGGAAAATGAAGGAAGAGGATCCTTGTTACGTAGTGGCACAGCTGTAGCAACACTGTTGCCTGAAGTTATGTGGAAAGTCGAATCAATGAAGTTATTCAATCAATACCCAATCAATGAAGTGATCCAGCGAAGGAGATGTCCATCCTGAAAGTTGAAGATGCTGCCTGCCTTCTTATTGCAGCTTATAGTGATGTGCAAGAAGAGAGAGAGAACCTCAAGGAAAGAGCTTTTAACATGAAGGACCTGGCACTTAATATGGTTGTGAAGATCTGCAAGCTCTCCATATGGTCCATGTGTTCATTTATTAGGGCCGTTGTGACAAAGCACAACAGACTAGGTGGCTTAAAATAACAGAGATTTATTTTCTCACAGCTCTGGAAGCCAGAAGTCTGAAGTCATGAGGCAGCAGAGCCATGCTCCTTCTGAGACCCTGGTTAGAGTCCTTCCTTGACCTTCCTGGCTTCTGGTTGCTGCTAGCAATCCTTGGCTTGCAGCCACATCTCTCCAGTCTCCCCCTCTGTCATCATGCAACATGCCCATGATGTCTCCCCATATGTCTCTGCTGTTTCTTCTTTTTATCAGGGCACTAGTCACATTGATTACCTCATTTTAACTTGATTACCTCTGCAAAGACCCTATTTCCTGATAAGGTCACATTTACAGGTACCAGGGGTTAGTACTTCAACATGTCCTTTTGAAGGACACAGCTTAACCACAGCAGCAGACAATGCTAAAATTAAAATGGCTTCAGAGCAAAAATATAATCCAGGATGTTCCCAGAAATGTGTAATCTAAGGATAAAGCCCAGGACATGAATGTATAATTCTTTAAGAACTGAAAAAGATTAAAGGTAAGTTTTGCTGGGTGCAGTGGCTCACACCTGTAATCCCAGCACTTTGGGAGGCTGAGGATGGCAGATCACAACGTCAAGAGATTGAGACCATCCTGGCCAACACGGTGAAACCCCGTCTCTACTAAAAATGCCAAAAAAATTAGCCAGGTATAGTGGCCGGCACCTGTAGTCCCAACTGCTTGAGAGGCTGAGGCAGGAAAATCTTGAACCTGGGAGGCAGAAGTTGCAGTGAGCTGAGATGGTGCGACAGAGCAAGATTCCATCTCAAAATAAAGGTAAGTCTTGAGTCATGCAAAAGGCCTTCTGAGATTACAAGTATGTCTTTCAGACTGTCTTAATTACACAATAAAGCTTCTAGGAAGCTTGAGGGCATCCTCTGTCAGCCTTCTCAACACCCCCAAGGGCCTATGTCAAAGAGATTTGTGGGTGTGGCTTTTGTCTAATGGAATAAACCTCCCCAAAGATTCACAGGAAATGCACAAAGTTTTTAAAAGAACTGTATCAGCCAAAGATCTTTCAGCTTGTGCTGAAAGGTACAGAGACAATACAAAATGAATAGAGTCACTAAGCTTCTACAATCAGGGAACAAGTGGAGGAAAAAGAAAAGCACCCAGCTGCAAACAGGTACTACCTTTTATGAAAAGTCAGGATGTCTCAGAGGAAGAAGCAAGAACCCAGAGGGTGGAGTCAAGGGTCACAGAGAATCGAACCACCTGGGTGTGCATAGCACTGTGCCCTTATCAAGGAACTTCCAATGTTTGCTTAGCTGGATGTCAGAATTTATATGGACCACTGATTCCTGCATTTTTCCCATTTTCCTCCTTTTAGAGTAAGAGTATACATAGCAGTTATCCTGTCCTGTCCCACCATTGTATATTAGAGGACAACTTGTCTCCTTAGTTAACAACCTTCAAATGGAGAGGATCTGTACTTAAGGAATAACACCTGAGGAGCCTTATTTGCATCTAGACTGAATTTAGATGAGGGGATTATGGACTGTGATCTGATGCCATAATGAGGTGAAACTTTTGTGGGCCTTGGAAGCTGTATGTTTTTAGAGGAATGTGAATCATTAAGGATGATTAGGATGGGCTATGAGAGCCAAGCTCTAAGACAGCTTTCAATGATCCCTGCCTCCTGTAGTCACACCCTTATAGACTGCCCACATTGTATCAAAATTGGCCTGAAGTTGAAATTGTCTTATAAAAGGCACTGTGGCTTGTGCCTTAGTCTTAGTGTCTCTCTCTCTCTCTCTCTCTCTCTCTCTCTCTCTCTCTCTCTCACCAAAGCTTCAGAGACTGCAAGTCTGGGACAGATAGTCAACAACTTGACTGTAATCTCATGAGAGAATCTGAGCCAACCATGCACCAAGATATGCCCAGGTTCCTAACCTTCATAGACTGTGTGAGACGATCATATTTTTTGTTTTAAGATGCTAAATTTGGGAATAGTTTGCTACACAGCAATAGATAACTAATATAGCATCTAAAACAAACAAAAAAACTGTTGAAAAATGTTGGCATTGATATACACATTTTTGGAGCAAAATATGAAGAGGAATTATAATATTTTTCAGCCAATATTTCCATTTAATAATATAATGTGGCTATCTTTCTATGTCAATAAGAACATGATTGTACAAGATTCTGATGCTTCTACGTTTTTAGTTATGTGGACAATGTCATAATGAATATCCTTAACTGTATGGCTTTTAGACTTTACATACTACAAAATTGTTCTTTATAAAATGTTGAACCAAATTGTACTTTTCCAGCATGGTATTAGAATCCACAATTCTCCACTAACACTTTATTTCTCCAACTTTCTAAGTTTTTACTGTTAGGGTTTAGGAGTCTATCATCTGCTTTTCATATTTTCATTTTATTTTTCCCATTCCCCTACCCTGCGTATTTTTATTTTATTAATACAGGTTAAATGCTTTGGACAAGAAGTGTTTCCAATTGCAGATTTTTTTGACTTTGGAGTATCTGTGTTATACTTGTGAGCATCTCACATTTGAAAATCTGAAATCCAGAAAGCTCTAATGAACATTTTCTTTGAGCATCATGTCAGTGCTTAAAAACTTTTGGATTTTGAAGCATTTCAGATTTTATATTTTTGGATTTGGATGTTCAATCTGTATTAGAAAAATAGGTCCACTGTAAAATGTCTGCCTTTTATTTTATTTTCAGCATGATGTTAGATGCTGTCTGGTAGTTCTTAAATATTCCGAAGTATTTTCTGCTCATAGCTCTTCTTTGCCAGAGGCCAAATTGTTCATTTTCTCCTGTGTGTATTTTCTGATTTCAAGAGAAGAAAACATTTACACACACGTAGTATGTTTCCGAAACATAAAATAAATGTTAGGCATGTGGGGTGGTGAACAAGGGTTTTAGAATCACAGAACTAGCTTTTACCACTCTCAAGCTTTGGTTCTCGTATCTATAATTTGGGAAAACAAGAGTAGGTTATGATACAAACTTGTTAAAAGGATATATTAAGATAAAATATATTTTTAAAAGCACTAAAAATTATAAGCCTTGCACTTATGTTAAATATCTTGGTTACTACCATTCATGTAACCATCTTTATGGTCAATTCAAATAAATATTCATTGAGCACAGATAGTTTTCTAGGGCCTGGCAGGGGAAGACCACAAAGATTTAGAAAATATACTCTTGCCTTGTGATAAGTCCACCTCTGGTTTTAGCCCAAGGCAAAATAAAATATACGCTAAATTAAGGCAAAACCTACAAACTTAGAGGAAAGAATACGGACTTCTGCACTTTAGTTTGTGTTTTTGGCCCAGCTTTTTGCTCAGCTAGCTGTACGTTGGCTCATGTCTACCTGCATTAGTTTGGTGTATTTTGACATAAAATGATTCTGTTTAGCAATTTGAACATCTGACCCAAACAGAGTCTGGGCAATAGTCTTTGGACACTGTCCAAGAGAGGGTGATTTCATCTAGAATTCTGAGATCTTCTAAAAATAACCCTGTGATTTAGTTCAGAATCTTTAAATTAAGAAGGCAAAAACACAAGTGGGTTTCAGAACCCTGCTTTTGTTCTCAGCTTTTTAGTAATGATCTTTAACTTTCTTCAAAAGCTCATTTTACTTAAGAAATGCTTGGTCAATCCTTCTAAGCACATGGGAAGCCCATCTGCCCCCCACCCCGGAGCAAGTGTGAAGGGATACCAGTTCACAGAGAGTTGAGAAGACCACTGAGTTACCATGAAAGAGCAAGCCTTTGCTGTCATTCGATAATGCATTCCCCTGCTTGGTGTAGCCAGAATTTCACTTAAAATGGAGCCAGGAAATCCCCTTTCTACAATGTGTTGGTGGCCACAGGAGGAGTCCAGCCTCCTAGCTTCCCTTGCCTGCCTTGCTCTCCAGTTTTACAAAATCTTGTTGCAAACAACTCTCCATCACAGTTGCTGCATGATTTCCACATTAGTGGGAAGAAAAAATAAACCAATAAAGAATGGCTTGTCATCCAGGAACATTCTGGTAGGCTTTTGTCATTCTGTGATATAAGTCTATGGAGAAAAAAATAGATTCTCAGTAATCAATCTGTTTAACAAATGACTGTTTCTTTTCTTTTCTTTTTTCCTTTGTTTCTTTTTTTTTGAGACAAAGTCTCACTCTTGTCCCCTAGGCTGGCGTGCGCTGGCATGATCTCAGCTCACTGCAACCTCTGCCTCCCGGGTTCAAGCTATTCTCCTGCCTCAGCCTCCCAAGTAGCTAGCTGGGATTACAGGCACCTAACACCACGCCTGGCTAATTTTTATATTTTCAGTAGAGACGGGGTTTCACCATGTTGGCCAGGCTAGTCTTGAACTCCTGACCTCAGGTGATCCTCCTGCCTCGGCCTCCCAAAGTGCTGGGATTATAGGCATGAGCCATCACACCCAGCCGACTGTTTATTTTCAAATGTGCTTAACAGAAATTGGGGAAGTGGAAGGATGAGAATACAGATGGACTTAAAATAGTTCTAATTCTCCAAGGGCTGATTCCTGTTTTGTCTCTCATCACCTGTAGCATTCTCCCACCACACTGGTGGTGCCCCCCGCTTCAGGGTATATGAGAATAACCTGGGAAAGACTAGTTTTCAAAATCTGATACAGGTTGCCCTCCATCACACTGCAAGGCTGAGTCCCAGGCAAAAGGCAAGTCATTTGCAAATGAACACCATGAATGAGCCTCAAAATCCCTCAAAATCCAGGGGCAGTAACTATTTGGAAACAACTGCTCTAAGTTATTTTTCCTTATTCAGATTTGGAGGTTTGGATGGAGAATTGGTGGAGGCTGGAAAAAAGATTATTAGAAACATAACTTTCTAGATCTTCCTGTGTAGAAAACTGCCGCCCACAGATTTTATTGTTGTGGTCAGTGTGCAACCTGACTACTCTTGTGTGTGACTGTGTGTGTGTGTGTGTGTGTGTGTGTGTGTGTGTGTGTGACTTTAAAGCTCTTAGCTTAGATATTTAAAACATAATAAACCACAGTACTTTGCTAAAGCCTATCTTTCTAACAGATGCCACCTATTCTGTTTGTTATAGTTTTAGACTGACAGTGTCTTTGCTCAGGTCACCTGCTTGGGGTTTGGAGTCTCACCTTAGTTCTCTTTTGTTGAAAGTTCAAGCTGTGTATGTTGGCAACTGGATGGCACATATGTATATATCAAGTACCTGGGAAAAGGACAATAGGATGTCCACCAATCAGGGATATTGATCTAATAGCTTTGGTCAGGTGGTAGCTGGTAGATCTTGAAGAACTCAGAAAAGCCATTGATGATGAATCCAGACAGAGAAAAGTCAGTGCTGGTTAGCTGGTACTGCTCTGAGACTTTGAGGGTAGGGACAGGGAACGGAGAGTGATAGCAACCACTCTGCATTTGTAAAGTTTTTAGAAACCAGTACAGTGGCCTGAATGGCAGATGTTTTACAACAATCTCATGGCACAGAAATATCAAGAGCTTTGTTCCAGAGACAGATCATCAAAGACAGGAAGTAATATTGGTAACCAGATATTCTAAGTTCATTGTTTGCATTGAGCTTGATATATCTTCTTACTCCTGTGGTTGAGTTGAGTTGGGAAGATGACCTGATAGAGGGGCCCTCTTTGTATCTTCAGATCATTGATGGCTGCTTGTGCAAAGGCCACCTCGTGCAAAAGTGAGGTTCCCTCTCTGCTCACTGGGGCTTGAAAGTCCTGTACAGGGGGACCATATTCCCTTTGCTCAGTGAGAGATAAGGCTTAAAACACTGAAACTCCAGAGAGAGGGAAAGGATGATGTCATAGCAAGCTATGCGTGGTGGTTCAGGAAGGGATAGCTGGTGGTCTGAGGAGACCCAGGAGTGGACAAGCAGGAAATCCAAGGCCAATTGTGACCACCTCCCGGGAGTACAGTGCTCCCAAGCCTTAGCTTTGTTGTGGCTGGTCACAGGAATGATCTTATTTCGTGTTGTTTCCCTCTTTATTTTTCTTTCCTTTTTTCTTTCTTTTCCTTTTTTGAGATGAATCTTGCTCTGTCAGTCAAGCTGGAGTGCGATGGCATGATCTCAGCTCACTGCAACCTGCATCTCCAGGGTTCAGGTTTCCTCAATATCCTGGTTGATTTTAGTTATTCATTTTTTGGTTATGTGAAATATTACTAAATTTCTAACACTCAATGCTATACACAAAAGTGTCCCTGCTTCTAGGCCTACCCAAAGCTATTCTCCTGCCTCAGCCTCCCAAGTAGCTGGAATTACAGGTATGCACCACCATGTCTGGCTAATTTTTGTATTTTTAGTAGAGATGGGATTTCACCATGTTGGTCAGGCTGGTCTCAAACTCCTGACCTAAGTGATCTGCCTGCCTCAGCCTCCCAAAGTGCTGGGATTACAGGCGTGAGCCACCACGCCTGGCCTGCACAATTCATTTTTAAAATCCAAAGAATGCTTAATAATCATTTTACCTTTCAGTGTGGTTTTGTTATTTATAACAAGTTAGGTTCATTTGTAACTAATTGCATTCTACTTTGGGTTTCCTCAATATCCTGGTTGATTTCCATTATTCACTTTTTAGCTATGTGAAATATTACAAATTTCTAACACTCAATGCTATACACAAAAGTGTACTCAGAGCTACCACTCTTTTCTCATTCCAACCACCCCCTTTCCATCTATTCCCTTTTTTTCTACAGACCTCACGTAGGTGGCAATATATCTTTAATCTCTGGCTTATCCTTCCTGTATTTCTTTCACACACAGAGATCTACTTCATTCAATTTTTATAACCACAGAAGAATCTACATTATAGTTACACTGTACCTTACTCCACTCATCTCTTATGTATTTAATCATTTGATCATTACAAACAACATTACAGTGAATAACCCTATTATATAAATTTTAGTATTGTTTGAGTTATATCTTCAGGGTATGTTTCCAGAAATATAGTTGTTAGGCCCAAAGGTAAATACATTTGTAGTTTTGTTAGATATTGCCAAATTCTCCTCCAGAGGATTTGTACAGTTTTCATTCCACTGAGTGAAGTCTGTTTCTTCAAAGTCTCATCAATGGAATGTGTTCTGATACTTTTTAATTTTTGCCAGTTTGATAGTGGTAACTTCACGTGACCCTATTTATGAGTAACTTTGAACAGTTTTTCATCTGCACAAGGGTCATTTTAATATGTTTTCAATGTATTGTCTGTTCACATTATTTTCCCATTTTTCCATGAGATTTTGGTATTTGGGCCATCACTTTTTAAGAGTACTTTCTACATGAAGAATTGCACCCTTTTGTCATATTGCAAAGATTTTCTCCCAGTTTGTCACTTGTTTTTGACTTTGTTCATAATGCTTTTTGCTGTGCAAATTAAAAAAAAATTTTTTATGTAGTCAAATTCAGTAATCTATTTTTTTATTGCATCTGGAGTTTAACTCACAGTTAGAAAAAGCCCTTTCCCTTCACTTAGGTTAATGATAAATTCATTTCATGAAACCTCAGTATGGTTTTAGGGAGTCAGAAAATGGAGTTTGAGGGCATGCATGGTGGCTCACCTCTGTAATCCTAGCACTTTGAAAGGCTGAGGTGGGCAGATTACTTGAGGTCAAGAGCCCAGCCAGGCTAACGTGGTGAAACCCCGTCTCTACTAAAAATATGAAAATTAGCCTAGCTTAGTGGTGTGCACCTGTAATCCCAGCTACTCAGGAGCCTGAGAATTGCTTGAACCTGGGAGGTGGAGGTTGCAGTGAGCCAAGATAGTACCACTGCACTCCAGCCTGGGTGGACAGAGCAAGACTCCATCTTATATAAAAAAAAAAAAAAGAAAATGGAGTTTGAGACTGCCAAAATTAGTGAAAACAAAGGCGGAACATCCAAAAAATAACGAAGCCACAGAGAGGGAAGCTCCAAAATATGTGTATGAATACCACTCAAATCTGTGACTGGGCTGGGTGTGGTGGCTCATGGCTGTAATCCCAGCACTTTGTGGGCAGATCACCTGAGGTTGGGAGTTCGAGACTAGCCTGACCAACATGGAGAAACCCTGTCTCTACTAAAAATATAAAATTAGCTGCGCATGCCTGTAATCTCAGCTACTTGGGAGTGTAGGCAGGTGAATCCCTTGAACCCGGGAGGCAGAGGTTGTGATGAGCTGAAATCACACCATTGCACTCCAGTCTGGGTAACAAGAGTGGAACTCCATCTCAAAAAAAAAAAAAAAAAAAAATTACGACTGATGCCTGGAACATCCGTGAGTGAATAAGATGCCAAAAAGCTCAAGGGTTTTTTAAGCTGGAAGCTTTAAAGAGCTGAAACGAGAATTCAACTGTTGCCTACCACACAGGAGTCAGAATTTTTAGTCTGTATCCTGCCAAATTAAAGTCGTGTGGTAAACTCAATGGGCTTTTCATTGAAATCCCAGAAGGGCCATGCCTTGGGAGTAAAACTATGTCCCGGGAAAAGGAATTGCTTAAGGACTGAAGCTACAACCAAAAGAGGCTCAAGGCAAGTCAAAATAATAGATTCTTCCTGACAAAACATAAAATCAAGCCTCTATAAATTCAAATTTACCTGCTAATGTTTTAACTGCATGCTAGAATAAAAGTCAACACCCTTTAAGGAAGCCAACAGGATTCAGAGTCAGTATCATTATAGTGTCCAGTAAAATATTATCAAGCATGGGAAGAAATAGGAACATATAATCAATGGTCAAGAGAAATATCAAGAAAAGAAGACCCCCAAATTCCCAGATATTGAAATTAGCAGACAATGGCTTTTAAAAAATATAAATTTTTTAAAGAGTAGGTGGAGAATATAGATAAAAGGGATGAAGAAAGAGGAAATTTCAGGAGATTTTTGAACAATGTAAAAAAAGAAACCAAATGGAAATTCTAGAACTGAAAAATACAATACTATTAATAAAACAATAAGCATATGGGATTAACAACACTCTGGGCAAAGTGAGAAAAGTGTCAGCGAACCTGATTAATAGAAATCATTTGAATTAAAGCACAGATAGAAATTTATTGATAAAATAATCAGAGCCCTCATGACCTGTGGGACAGTAATACACACTCTACTATATATGTAATTGGAGTCTAAGAAGGAGATGGGAGAGAGAGCACAGAAGGAGGATTAGCCAAATATTTTTAAAATTTTTATCAATAATGGCAGTACATAAATTCAAGATTCTAGCAGGATGGGATGAAAACAAATATAAAAGTAGGAGCACATCATAGTATAATTGCTGAAAACTAAAAATGAAGAAATCTTAAAAGTTAGAAGAGAACAAAGAGCATTAGATACAAGAAAATAATGGTAGAATGATGGTTCACTTTTCATTTGAAGCTGTAGAGCTAAAGGACAATAGAAAAATATCCTTACAGTGCTGCTGAAAACAAAAAGAATCTACCTAGAGCTCTGGATCCAGTCGTGTGTGTGTATGTGTGTGTGTGTGTGTGTGTGTGTGCGCGCGCGCTCGCGCACGCACGCGCGCGCATGTGTGTGTGTCTGTGTGTGTATTAAAATTAAATAAAAGCATTTTTAGTAATAGAATGTGTCACCAGCAGACCTATACTACAAGAAATGCTAAGGAAGGTACTTTAAGCTAAACAAAATGAAAGTAAACGGAAATGCATATCTAAAGTAAGGATGAACACTGATAATGCTAAATATATAGGCAAATATGAAAGACTACATTTTTGTCCTAAACTTTTTAGAATTCAATTGACTGTTTAAAGCAAAATGATTACAATTATTTAGGGTTTATGGCATATATAGAAGTGAAATGTATGACAACAATAATGTAAAAGATGGATTGTAGTGTAAATGGAATTATGCTATTATGAGGTTCTTACATAATATATGAAGTAGTATAATATTAATCCAAGGCAGACTGTTATAGGTAAAGACTATATATTGTAATATAGGAGGTAGACTGAAGCAGAAAGGAAAACCCTTAATCCTAAAGAAGACTTAGAAGGAGAAATAAAAATCAAAGGAGGACTACAAATAGCAGTATGATAGACTTACACTCAATAATATCAATAATTACATTAAATATAAATGGCCCCAATATTCTAATTAAAAGGCAGACATTGTTATAGAGGGTTAAAAATAAGCAAGGGCCTACTATATGCTTTGAATGTAAAGACAAGGTCAGGAAAATATATAGCATGCAATTACTGAGCGTAAGAGAGACAATATTAATATCAGATAGAACAAACTTTAAAACAAGGAGTATTACAAGGGGCTGGGTACAGTGGCTCATGCCTGTAATTTCAGCACTTTGGGGGAAACCAAGGTGGGCAAATCACTTGAGCCTGGGAGTTTCAGACCAGCCTGACCAACCTGGCAAAACCCTGTCTCTATTAAAAATACAAAAATTAGCTGGGTGTGGTGGTACATACCTGTAATCCCAGCTACTTGGGAGGCTGAGGCATGAGAATCACCTGAGCCCAGGAGGTGGAGGTTGCAGTGAGCCAAGATTGCACCATTTAACTCCAGCCTGGGCAACAGAGTGAGACTGTGTCTCAAAAAAAATAAAAATAAAAAAAATAAAGGAGTGTGTTAGTAGGGATAAAGTCATTTCTTGATGATTAAAGGATAATTTCCTCAAGAAGACAAAATAATTCTAAATAGGTATATGCCATAATAGAGATTTAAAATATATGAAACAGAAATTGACAGAACCATGGAAGAAATAGACAAATTCAGTAATTGATGAAATAAGTAGATTAAAATGTAGTATGACTATAGGGATATTTTATTGTGCTTTATTTTATTGCATTTTACAGATGTGTTTTTACAAATTAAAAGTTAGTGGGAACCCTGTGTTAAACCAGCCTATTGGTACCATTTTTCCAACAGCATATGCTCACTTCATGACTCTGTGCTAGAATATTTTAGCAATAAATATTTTTTTGAGGTACATACTTTTTTTAGACATTATTGCACACTTAATAGACTATAGTGTAAACGTAACTTTTATGTACACTGGGAAACAAAAAAGTTTGTGTGACTTGCTTTATTGATATATTTCTTTATTGCAATGGTCTGGATCAGATTTACAGTATCTCCAAGATATGCATGTACAGCAGATGTGAACAACAGAGTCATCTAGTTCAATCTTCTTGATATTCATAGGCATTTATTGAAAACTACACCCAGAGCTACAATGCTGGTCATAAAACAAATCTCAATAATCTTTTAAAAGATTTAAATAATACAGGGTATATTCTCTGTTGACAATGGAATTAAATTACAAATTAATATCAAAAAGATATCTGGAAAATCTTCCACATACTTGGCTATTAAGAAGCATATGTCTAAATAACCTGTGAATAAAAGAAGAATCACAAAGAGAATTAGAAAATATTTCAAACTGAATGTTAACAAAAACACAACATACTAAATTTTGTGAGGTGCAGTGACAGTGATCCTTAGAAGAAAATTTATAGTTTGAAATGCTTTCTAAAAAGATTTTAAATAAATGATGCAAGTTTCTACCTTAAGTACCTAGAAAAATAAGACCAAAATCAGTAAAATAAAGGTAACAATAAAGACAAGAGAGATAATGAAATAGAAAACAAACTACAGAAAAAATCAACAAGCCTAAAAGTTTGTTCTTTGAAATATTTAATAAAATTACTTGACTCCTAACAAGACTAATCAGGAAAAAAAGGTAAAGTACAAATTAACAATGTCAAGAATGAAAGGGCAGATATTAGAATGTCATAACACATACTACAGATATTTTACAATATGAGAATATTATGAACAACTTAATGCAAATAAATTCAGTAACTTAGAATAAATTACTGGAAAAATACAGCTCTCAAAAGGTAACAAAAAAATGAAAGATCTAAACATGTCATTAAATGAATTTCATTTGCTTTCTTTTTTTTTTAACCATCACAACATTTCAGTCAAAATGAATTTAATTTGTAATGAACACATTCCCACAAAGAAAGCTCCAGGTCAAGATGGTTTTACCATTGAATTCTATGAAACATTTAAAGATAAAATAATATCAGTCTTACATGAAACTCTTTCAAAACCAGTGTAAGACTGATAACAAAAATTAAGAATTACAGTACAAGGAAAACAATTACAAACCAATATTCTCCACGAATATAGGTGAAAATACATAATAAAATACATCATAATCAAGTGGTGTTTATTACAAGAATGCAAGGTTAGTTTAATATTAAAAATAGGTCAATAAAGCATAAAATATTAACAAAGGAGAGAAAATATGATTATATTATGGGAAAAATATATTTGATGAAATCCAACATGAGCTCATGATAAAAAAAGTCTCAGCAAAGTAGAAACAGAAAGAAATTTCCTCAATTTTTGGAGAGTACATCTACAAAAATCCTATAGTTAACCTCGTATCTAATAGTGAAATGTTACATGCTTTTCTTCTAAAGGCGGAACAAGGTAAGAATGTCCAGTTTGCTACTTTTATTTGACGTTGTACTGGAGGGCCTAGCCAGTGCAACAAGACAGGAAAAAAGAAATGGAAGAACTTACCAAACAAAACAAAACAAAATACTGCCAGAACTAGTAGCTCAAAACAGGGCTACCAGATACAGACTCAATATCCAAAACAAATTTTGGTTTTGCGTGCTATCAAACAATTGGAAAACAAAATTTAGTTTACAATATCATCTAAAAATATGAGTTTCTTAGGAACACATTTAACAGTAAAACCAAACATGCAAGATCTGTACACTAAAAACTACAAAACACCAAGGAGTAATCGAAACAAGCCTATGTAACTGGAGAAGGAGGCTGTGTCTGTGTCTGGGAAGACTCCACACTGCCATGATGTTCCTCCTCCTCAGATTAGCCTGTAGATTGAGCACCATTTCAAACAAAATCTTGGCAGGAATATTGGTAGAAACTCACAAGCTGATTTGTCAATCACAGAGAAGTGTGAATGGCCTAAAACAGCCCAAACAACTTCAAAAAAATGGAAGAAATGTGGAGGGATTGTACTACCTGATTTCAAAGCTTGTGCTAATGCTTCAATAAACAGACATGGTATTGGCATCAGGATAAACAGATCAGTACAACACTACAGAGTCCAGAAATTGATCCCCATTTATATGTTCACTTGATTTTTTGACAAAGATATGAAAGAAATTTAATGCTGAAAAGATCATTTTTTATTATTGCAGGAAACATCTAGATATCTGAATGGAAAAGAAATTAACTTTGACTTTATTTTCTGAATAATACATAAAGGTAAATTTGAGATTGATCATAGACTTAAATATAAAAGGGAAACTATAAACTTTTCAAAGGAAAACATAGAATATCTTTGGGAAGTTGGCATAAACTGAGATTTCTCAGAAAGATAGAAAAAGTACTAATCAGTAAATTAAATACTGATAATTAAATCTTTTCCAAAAGTAAAAATTTTTCTTCTCTAAAAGGTATCATTGAGATCATACAAAGATGGCTGGGTGCAGTGGCTCATGCCTGAATCCCAGCACTTTGGGAGGCCAAGGTGGGTGGATAATGAGGTCAGCAGATAGAGACCATCCTGGCCAACATGGTGAAACCCCATCTCTACTAAAAAATACAAAAATTAGCTGGGCGTAGTGGTGCGTGCCTGTAGTCTCAGCTACTTGGGAGGCTGAGGCAGGAGAATTGCTTGAACCTGGGAGGCAGAGGTTGCAGTAAGCCAAGATCGCACCACTGCACTCCAGCCTGGGGACAGAGCAAGACTCTGTCTCAAAAAAAAAAAAAAAAAAAAAAAAGAATGACAAAGACACACCATAGCCTTGGAGAAATTCTTTTCAAAACCTGTATCTAACAAAACACTTCTATCCAGAATATATAAAGAACACCTACAATGGAATAATGTATAGATACGACCCAGGAAAAATTGCACAAAAAGTCTTAAAAGATATTTTATAAAAGAATATAAAAGAATGGCTAATAAGCACATGCGACTTTGCCTAATTTTTATTAGTCATCCCAGAAATAGAAATTAAAATCACAATGAAACACATGACACGCCCTCTGAAATGGTTAAAGGAAAATGATTGACAACACTCCATTCTGGCAGTGCTACAAAGCAACCAAAGCTCCCATAATGGCTATCTGAAATCTAAAATGGTAATCACCACTCTGGAAGACAGAGTGGCAGTTTGTTATAAGGTTAAATGTACACCTATACTGTGACCCAGCAATGACCTTCCTAGATATTTGGCCAAGAGAAATTAAAATATATGCTCACAAAAGACTTGTACAGGAGTGCTCATAACAGCTTTATTAATAATATCCAAAAACCAGAAACAGGAAGCCAAATGTTCATCAACATGAGACTAGATACATAAACTGATATATTTCATACATTGGAATACTGCTCAGGAATAAAAATGAATAAACTATTGCTACATCCAACAACATATGTGAGTTTTACACATTATGTTTAGTGAAAGAAGCCTGACACCAAATAGTTAATACTGTGTAATTCCATTTATGCGTCATTCAAGGAGGGGTGAAATTAGGGGTTTTTTTTTGTTTTGCTTTAGAGATGGGATCTTACTCTGTTGCCCAGGTTGGAGTGCAGTGGTACGATCATAGGTCACTTCAATCTCAACCTCCTGGGCTCAAGCCATCCTCCTGTGTCAGCCTCCTAAGTAGGTACGACTATAGGCATGTGCCGTAACACCTGCTAATTTTTAAAAATATTTTTGAGTTAGGGTCTTACTGTATTGCCCAGCCTGGCCTCAAACTCCTGGCCACAAGTAATTCTCCCTCCTTGGCCTTCCAAAGTGCTGGGATTACCGATGTGAGCCACTGTGCCTGGCCCCAAACTAGTTGATGGTGATCTGGTGATCACAGTCTGAGGGAGACTGCCTGGCGGGGGAGTTGAGAGAGGGTACAGGACATGTCCTATATCTTGATCTGGGTGATTGTATGGGCATATGCATATGTAAAGAATCCTGGAGCTGTAAACTTAAGACTTATGTGTGCTATACATCTGACTCTACATATTTTCTACTTCAGTGAAAACATTGACAATTATAACTTAAACAGGTCCTTACAACAGCAGTCAGACAGACTGTTTGCATTACAGGCACTTTGTCTTTTCATGTGAAAATGGAAATTTAGAAGTCCAGAACAGGAGGCTTCAGCTACAGAATCTTCATACACTGACTGGGGGAAGAAGCAATGGCTAAGGACAGCAGCTCTCACTTACCATGTGCCGATCCTGGGCCAGGCACCGCGCTAGGCACTTTTCAGTATCATATCGAAAAATGGCAGTGGGTGCCCAGGCCAGCCAGCAGCATGGAGTCCGGATAGCAGGGTGACAGATGGTGGGGGTTGTCTATACTGGTGGCCAGGGTCACAGAAGCCTGGCAAGAGGTGAGCAGTGGAGGGCTGGCCCTGAACACAGGGAGATGGGCCCTAGAGTGTCTGGACATTCTATTCACTGGGGAGGATGAACCCCAGGAAGCAGGGCTCCAGCAAGATGGTGAGGAAGGGCCAGTCATGGACGTTAGGCAAGTTAGCCAGCAAGGTAAGCAGACAAGACAGAGCTCAGTTTCAGAAACAGGCAAATCTATGGGGACATGTGACAAGCTCTGGGCTCATGACTGAAGAGCATACAATTGAAGTGACATATTCTAGCTTACCCTACACCAGTTGCTTGTGAGTTTGACTTGGCGTAAGTGACTGGACACCATACTACAGTTTCTCAAAGTTCCCCCTGATTAGGGAGCGGACTTGCCCTGGGGTGAGGCATTACTGAAGATGGTGGTATGCAGGTGTGCAGAAATGAGCCTGTTATTCTATTTTGCCCTGTCTGCACAAGGCCAGTGAGCAGGCCCTCCTGGTAAGCTGGGATCACAGACATGTGTTGAGTTCCTACCATAGTGAGGAGCCATCCAGAGCCCATTGTCTTGCCACATAACCAGCAATCTTACCACATAACTGAGAAAAGGGACCCCACAAAGTTATCAGACCACACATCCTCACCATTTCTGCACAAGCTCAGCCGTGGCAGATTTCTGCCTCCAGCGGCACAGTAGGGTGGGGACATTTCTGCCACTAGAAGCCAAGTGAAGAGCAGTGGCCTTTATTGGGGACAAGGCATTTAGAGCCAAGCATGCAGGTGACATGCATGATTAGGACATAGCAGAGAAGGGTGAGAGGGGAGTCAGATCCATCCCTATCAACGCCTTCACCCTCTCTCGGGGCGGTGCTAACTGCAGCCTGCCCATTGTCAGCTTAGTGCCTTGGTGGTGGGAACCTGTGGCCACTTACTGACCTAGAATTCCATGTGGCAGCTCTCGGTGACCTGCTCAGATTTCTGCCCCTCCCTCCCTGCTTGCCAGCGCCTTGGGCAGTTAGGTAGTCTGGTGCTAGTTTAGTTATTATTGTTGTTTAATCCCCGATACAGTTTCACCCCTTACTGGCAAGTATCTCAAACCTTTCTCCCTGCTGCGTGCAAAGATGCTCACAAGTTTTCTTGAAGTTCTCAAAAGTGGGCAGACTTTAGTATTCCTAAGGGCTTAGCCAAAAATATAATTCCCTTAGTGACAGTAAAATACATAAAAATGCTTAGTTGAAACTTCAGACATACACCTAAATAAAAAAATAAGGAACAAAATCACCTGTAAACACTTTTTACTAAGTCCTTTTAAAAAAATGCTGCTTCCCAGTGGCTCTCTCTATGCCAGGCACTGTAGCAGTTCTGGGGTGTGAAGATGACCAAGACACAATTCCTGTCCCCGAGGAACTCTGGGGGAGAAGGGTGGCAGGGGAAGTGCAGGGAGAGGAGATGGAGGAGGGAGCAGGGGGGTGGGAGGAGGCACACACCATGTGGCGGGCTTGGTGCATCGGGGCTGGGATGGCCATGATATTAGAACTGAATCTGGAATGACAAATGGCAGAGCATGCCCTGTCCTATCATCCCCAGGCAGGGCATAGGGGGACAGTGAGAGACTGGCAAGTTCAGCCTGAGCATCAAGCCAGTCAGTATCCCATTGGGTCACAGGCTAGAGAGGCTGGTGGACAGGGTGACTGGGTGGCAGGTGGGCACACAGCCTTGTGTGCCCTGCATGGGGCTGGGGACCTTCCATTTCTATCTTCCCTGCAGGGTTCGTGGCCTGATCACATGGGATTTCTAAGGAGAGCCTTCTGTAGTCAGTGCTGAGAGAGTAGCCATAGCAACTAAAGGCCCAGAAGAGTGAGGATGCAGCCTGAGCTGGGGTGGTAGCAGAGAGGCTGGGGAGGTGTTGGTGGGACTTCAGGCATTGTGATGGGGAGCAAGCTGAAGGAGGAGTCAAAGCTGGGAAGACAGGATGCCATGGTGGAGTTGGAGACACAAAGCCCCAAGGAGCCCCAAATTTCACTGGCGTTAGTGCTTCCCTTGCCAGTCCCTTCTTTACTGGATTTGCCCCAAATCCCTTATGGGGTAGGTTTTCTGCATGCTGTACCCATCACCTCCCACTCACAGCCCCAAGAATGCCTCCTGCAGCTGCCTCTCGAGCCCAGCACCAGCTGAGCTGCTGCAGAGATTCAGGAAACAAAGATCTTGAGGCCTAATTTCTTTCCCATATTAAATGTACATTTTTCTGCCTTATGTCAGCTTTAAGCAGTCACTAAGGGCAGTCAGGTTCCATAACATAGTCTTCAGCTGAATGTGAAGATCATATTATTGAAACAAGATCTTTCTAGCTGACCATACTCCAAATGCATGCTTTGGTGCCTGTAAAATCTATTTAAGGCCTCCTGATTTTCCCCTTTCTATTCCTCCATCCGCCAGGACAGTTAAGGAGGAATTTTCAAAATGAGAAAACTGTTAAGAAAGGGAGAAAGTATCAAACATTTATTTACACACCTGTTGTTGGAAATTACCAAGATCAATTTCAGGAGAGTAGAGTCCAGATACGTGCTAAATGACCAAAGAGAATGGATCATCCGACAATCATTTTCTATTCCAAAAGGCTCAGTAATGAAAAGCGGACTCTTCATTTGACATGAAAGGAAAGAAGGAGGAGAAATTAGAAAGTAATATATTCAATTATAGAAGCCCTTTGCCAAGGCTTTGTTGATTTCATGTTCTGACAATTTCAGTAAAGCCTCAGCAGGGAAAAGTTTCAGAAACAAGTCAGATCAAACACGTATAGGTTCCCACTCCTGGAACTCTAACGTGTGACAAAAATGATTGAGTCTTTGCTAGGCATGGCCTTTGTCTTTGGGGTCTGTTTATATTGCCAGGGCCCAGACCAGAGCTTAGAAGACAGTGTGGGTGAAAGAAGAGGCTACAGAGATTCTGTCAGGCCCTGTGACTGCCGTGCAGTGAGTGGCTGACCCTCTCTGCTGAATTTACTCTATTTCTCTGCCCTCTAAATCCACTTTCTTTTTCTTTTTTTTTCTTTTCTTTCTTTTTATTTATTTATTTATTTTTTTTGAGACAGAGTCTCCCTCTGTTGCCCAGGCTGGAGTGCAGTGGCACAATCCAGCTCACTGCAACCTCCACCTCCTCCCTGGTTCAAGCGATTCTCCTGCCTCAGCGTCGTGAGTAGCTGGGATTACAGGCAAGTGACACCACACTTGGCTAATTTTGTATTTTTAGTAGAGATGGGGTTTCACCATGTTGGCCAGGCTTGTCGCGAACTCCTGACCTCAAGTGATCCACCTGCCTCAGCCTCCCAAAGTGCTGGGATTACAGGCGTAAGCCACTGTGCCTGGCCAAATCAATTTTCTTCTCCACTCCCACCTAGTGTATCTACTTCTACTCTCACCACCCATCTGTGGGAGGGGCTTCCTTCATGTAGTCATTGATTGACCAGGCTCCCATGCTATGCTGGGTGCTGGGGTGGTCGCAGTCCTGCCCTGATCAGAGCAGAACTCACATGGCAGCATAGCAAGTTTCTGTGATGAACCTGCCAGCTTGGTGGGAGCCCAGAGGAGGACACCTGAACCACTCTGGGGCATGGGGAGCTGGTGGGAGGCTTTCTGATGAGGTGTCTTACGTTCTTGAAACCAGGTGGTGGTAGTCAGGTGGTGGAGGGTATTCTGGTGGAGAGAATTGCATGTACAAATATCTGAAGCAAGAGAGTAGCATGTGTTTTGGATACGGTTCAGGATAGAGAGCCGTGTGTGTGTGCACGTGTCTGCATGTGTATGTGTATCTTTGAGTATACGTTTACTGAGACCCTACCCTGCACCAAGCACCATTAAGCAAGATGATATTTTTGCTGCTGTGAACAAGATGGTCTGGTAGGAGCTCCCTCTGTGAACAATGATGTGGGCTCTCATGCAGCTGTGCTGAACCAGCTGTGTTGGAGCCTGGGGACCAGGAGGGCTAGACAGATTGTATTTTTTGGAGCCATATTTATCTGGGTTCCAGTATGTGGCCTGGAGACAGAAATGGAACTCTTTTTAGACTCCTCTGTAAATGCAGAATGTCTTTCTTATACAGGTCTTCAGTGCAGTGCTTGGCACATGGAATGTCCTGGTTGCTGGACCCATTCATAGCATTATCAATGCCATCGATAATTTTGGCATTGTGTTTTTCTAGGAAAAATTTGTTGTGAATTCCAGCCTTGCACCTCAGGGGCACACCTCCCTAGACAGGGACTGCTTTGCCTGCTCCACCCTGCAGAACTGCCACCTGCCATGTTTTGAGCAAAGGGAGATTCTGGTGCAGAGGAGGCTGGGACAGGCAAGGGTGGGAGGGGTGTAGGTAGAGGATGGGGCAATGGACGAAAGCACCTTGGACTTAAACTCTGACCCAGTGTGTCTCAGAGACCAGACGAGAGGCCTGCAGCTGGCCCCCATATCCAGGATACAGTCCTGTCTGAGGCACTGGAAGGACATTTCCTTTTCTTTCTCCATGGGAAACAAGCTGGAAACTGTGGACATCAGTTTGCCCTCTGTGTCCTTTCTCCCATATTTCCTTTTTCTCATATGTAGCAGGATGTTGAGGGAGATTTATTTACCCTCCTGTCTTGGAATTGTAGCTCAGGTTCAAAGCTTAGGGCAAAGGTGCCAAGAATCCCACATTCTCATCTTAGGAGCCACCAGTGAACCACCGGCTGCTAGGCCCAGCCCCCTTGCTGTCTGGGAGACTCTCCTTAAGGACCGGCCACATCTGCCCCGTGGTACAGAAAGAGGGCATCTCAGAGCTCAGGAAGAGAGGCTGTGGGTGGAGAGGGGAGGACCCTCTTCCCAAAGCCAAGCAGATGAAACCAAGTTTAATAGAGAAAATATCTAAAGATGAAAGGGAGGAATAATTAGGGGTACAAATACATGAGAGAAGGGTGAAAGTGGAGAGAGTTGAATTAACCTAGGAAACAAGATAGAAAGAACACAAGGAAAAAGAGATAGAAATATAGGAATAAAAAGGAGATCTCTTTCTAGGGAATGTAAAAAAGAAAAAACTTGGAAGGACCAAAGAATACAGAAAGGCAGAAAAACACAGTAAGAATGAAAAAGTGGTTATGTAAGCTCAGAAAAAAAGACAGAAAGAACTCATCTAGACCAGAGAGAGGGAGAGAGGGAGGGAGAGAGAGAGAGAGAGATGAAAAAATACACAATAGAGAACAATGTAAAGACATAATACAGAAAGAAAAATACAGGAAGGCTGGGTGCAGTGGCTTATGCCTGTAATTCTAGCACTTTGGGAGGCCAAGGCGGGTGGATCACCTGAGGTCAGGAGTTCAAGACGAGCCTGGTCAATGTGGCGAACCCTGTCTCCCCTTAAATAAAAATACAAAAATTAGCTGGGCGTGGTCGCAGGCACCTGTAATCCCAGCTATTTGGAAGGCTGAGGCAGGGGAATAGCTTGAACCTGGGAGGCGGAGGTTGCAGTGAGCCAATATCATGCCACTGCACTTCAGCTTGGGCAACAAGAGCAAAATTCCATCTCAAAAACAAAAAAAGAAAAAAAAATACAGGAAGGCAGACAAATATATAAAGACCCTCCCTATACACACGAAAGAAAGTCAAACAGGAAGAGAGACAGGAAGGCAGAGATGGGGCTGAGCAGATGAGGGATGGTCCCTTCCTGACCCTGGTGCAGGCAGGGGTGGGATTACATCTGTCAGGATACCCCTGAGGCAAGCAATTCCACCTGGTGGTGCTTCTGGGGACTCTGAGGAAGGCAGCCTTGTGTTCTTCCCACATCAGCCAGTGCAGTCACAGAGCGGTATGAGCAGGACTCCCAGGGAACCCCAGGCCTCCCAGCCAGAGCCAACCAGAAGGCAGAGAGGGCTCCCAGGGGCCTGCAGCAGAGGGAGGCGAGGCCAGGTGTCACTGTGCTGGAGGTGACCATGGTGGAAGCCCAGGCCACAGGCAACACTTACTACAGAAAGGAAAGAGAAGAAAATGAGAAGGAGAAACAACCACAAAAAAAAACCAGACTTTGTGCCCTGGGAAGATCTGGCTTGTGACATTTCCCATGACTCTGCGAGGTGGTTACTGGCTGGGCAGTCCAGGGCTCACCCCCAAGAACAGAAAGTGGGGAAGCAATCATCGTGTTGACCTACTTATCTATAACAATATTTTAGTGTAGGTGCACAGTCCATATCTGTTGTTGAACTCCGTATCTGATGGGCATAATGTAAGAGGGCCAGCACCTGATGTGTGTCGTAGCTGACATCCAAGTGCAAAGACGCCCTTCTGTCTGCCAGGTGGGAATGCAGTTATTGATCAGGACTGGACTCTTTCCTGCTGATGCCACCTCTATGCACAGGGAGATGAGAGGGGAAAGGAGAGATTTAGGAATAAACACAGTCAAATAATTCTAAGGACATAGAAATGAATCTGGGGCTAAGTACAAGGGGAGGAATGTTTTAAACGCTGCCTAGGGCAGGAGCCTGAAGAACTTAGAACGTGAATGCAGAAATGTTGGCACTGAAAAGGCTTGATGCATTCTGCAGAGGATCGTGCACTCCCTCAGGTTTCTGCTCATCCTGTTTTAATTAAAAAAATGGAATGTCCAGGGAGACATCTGTAGCTCTTGGGCGAGGTATTGGGTTGGAAGTCTGGCGTGAGGAAGGGGCCATCTCTGGGTCCAGATGGGTGTGGGGATGTGTGGGAGGAGGGGCCCATGGGAATTAACAGTGAGATGCAGAGCATGGTGCTGAGTTTTAGGTGGTCCTGGGTATGGAGAAGGATGGAGGATAATTGCCAAGAGAGATACTGAGCCCCTCAGCATGGTGGAGGGCAGAGTGGGCACAGAACACAGTGCTGGAGGAAGACATAGGCCAGACAGGGAAACTGAGGCTGTTGCAGCTGGGGAAGCCACTGCAGGGGCCTTAAAATGGTGTGCTTGAAGAAGGACGAGGACACCCAAGATTTAGCAGACAAAGGAGTGACAGTCCTAGGTTGTGATGGTGGAAGGGATGTGGCTGGGCCAAGAGAACCTGGCAAGGACGATCTGAGCCCTCAGTCAGTGAACTGCCACCTCAGGCCCAGCATTTTGCCAGTGCTGGGCACCCTGGCCTCCTGTTGAACAGGCCAAGGAGGGACTGTGATCTCCTTCAATAATTAGCGAAGGAAGAATATATCAGCTAAAGTGCTTGACTGCAGTGGTTTAAATAAATAGGAGCTTGCTGTTCTCCCTAATGAGAAGACATAGCTAGCCCAGGGCTCACCCTGAGGCTCCATGACAAAGTAGGGACGGGACTCTTACTGTCTGTCCTCTCTGTCTCCAGGTTGTAGATTGAATTCTGTCCTCGAAAAAGATATGTTCAAGTCCTAACCCCCGTACTTGTGAATGTGACCCTGTTGAAAACAGGGTCTTTGCAGATGGAATCAAGTTAAGACGAGGTCACCCTGGAGTAGGGTAGCCTTTAACACAATATGACTGCTGTCCTTATAAGAAAAAGAGCAAAGGCTCAGGGAAGAAAGCCTTATGCTGGTAGAGGCAGTGATGAGAATGAAGCAGCTGCAAGCCAAGGAATGCTGGAGACTGCTGACAACCTCGAGAGGCTGGAAGAGGAAGGAAAGAGCCTTCAGAGGTGGCATAGCCCTGCTGACACCTTAATTTCAGACTTCTAGCCTTCAGAACTGCGAGACAATACATTTCTGTTTTTAGCCACCAGGATTGTGGTAGGAGTTACAGCAGCCTCAGGGAACCAATATACCTCCATAGTGCAGCCTGTAAAACTGTTCCCAAGGTCACAAGGTGGCTGAGTTCCAGGCAGGTAGGTGCAGAAAGGACAAAGAAAAAATGCAGTATCTTGTTATTAGGAAAACAGTAGCTTTTACAGAAGGACTGCCCAGTAGACAACTGCCTATTCTCATTGGCCAGAGAGGTTACATGTCTAACCAAAGCAGCTAGAGTATGGGGAGGTGAGCTTTCTTTTTCAAAAAAAAAAATAATTTTTATATATAAAAATTGTATAATATATAAATGTATAACATATATGTAATTTAAATGAATTAAAATTAACCAATTTTAAATATACAATTAATCAGTTTTGACAAATGCATATGTCATATAACCACCACCAGTATCTGGATGTAGGACATTTCTGTCACCCACAAAGTTCCTTTGTGCAACTTTGCAGCCAGTCCCTTCCCCCATCCCCACCTCCTGGAAACTACTTATCTTTCTTTCATTGCAAATTTGCCTTTTTTATAATTTAATAGAAATGGACTGGCATGGGTTTGTTCCTCTTTATTGTGAAGTGGCACTCCTTTGTGTAGATGTATACCATTGTTTACCCATTAACCAGATGGTTAGATATATGCACTGATTCCAGCCATTTTGGCTATTATGAATGAAGCTTCTGTGAACAATTTTATATTCAACTTTATGTGGACATATGTTTTTATTTATCTAGTGTAAATACCGAGGGGTTGAATAGCTAGGTTCTTCTGTACGTATAGGTTTAACTTTATCAGGAATTGCTCAGCTGTTTCTAAAGTGGCTGTACATTTTACACTCCTACCAGTGATGATTTTGAGTTGCTCCACATTCTCACCAATTCTCCCTTTTGCAAGTCTTACTCACTTTAGCTATGTTAGTGGGTGTGTGGTGCCTTCTCATTGTGCTCTTAATTTGCATTTCTCAGATCTTTTTCATGTGTTTATTTGCCATTCATTTTATCTTCTTTGATGAAGTGTTTGTTCAGATTTTTTGCCTATCTATCAAACTGGTTTTTGTTTTCCTACTACTGAGTTGTAGATGTCTTCATAAATTCTGTACAGCAATCCTTTATTATATGAGATTGCACATATTTTTGCCTAATCCATTACCTGCCTTTCCATTTTTTTAATAGTGTATTTAAAAATCAGATTTTTAAATTTCAAAAGAATTCAAAATTTGTGTCTTATCTCACAAAATCTATACCAAGGTCACTAAGACTTTCCATGTTTTCATGTAGAAACTTTGTAGATTTAGTGTTTGCATTTAGGTCCATGATTCACTTTGGGCTAACTTTTATATATGGTATGAAGTAAGGGATAAGGTTCATTTATTTCTTTGTTATTTCATATGGATGTTCAATTGTTTTAGTGCCATTTGTTGAAAAGATTGTTATTCCCTCATTCAATTACCTTGGTACCTTTGTAGAAAATCAGTAGACCATACACATGTGGCTCCATTTCTGAACTACCTACTTTGTTCTATTCACCTGTGTTTCTATCCTTACCCCGATACCATACCATTGTGTTTACTATAGCTTTATAGTAAGCCTTAAAATCAGGCAGTATGAATCCTCCAACGCTTCTTTTCTCAAAATGGTTTTGACTATTCTAGGTCCTCTGTACTCTCATACAAATTTTCTAATTAGCTTGTACAGTTCTACCATACACACACAAAATAAAGTCTGCTGGTGTGCATTTTGATTGGCATTGTGTTGCATTTATAGATCAATATGGGGAGAAGTGACCTCTTAGCAATATTGCGTTCTCTGGCCTGTGAACGCAGTATACAGTTCTCCTTTCTTTAAGTGGTCTTTTAAAAATTTTTTTCCGCAAGATCTTTTCATTTTCATGTATAGATCTTGCACTTTATAAAATACATTTTATAATGTATTTTTGTATATCTTTTCATTTTCATGTATAGATCTTGCACTTTATAAAATACATTTTATAATGTATTTTTGTATATCAATCTTGTACTTTGGGCCTTTGTTTAAATCAGTAGTTTCAGTAGCTTTGTTGACAGAAAATGGTTTGGGTTCTTGGATTGTGCAGAAAGGAATTCAAGGCAAATCACAGTGCCTCACAGAAGAGACCATTAATTGAAATCTACTCAGTTTCAGAATAAGGCATCCTCAGAAAGCAAGAGGAGTGTGCTATCTTTGTTTTTTGTTGGTGGTGGTGGTGGTGTGTGTGTGTGTGTGTGTGTGTGTGTGTGTGTGAGTGAGTGTGAGATAAGGTCTCCCTCTGTTGTTTAGGCTGGACTGCAGTAATGTGATCATAGCTCACTGCACCTTGACCCTCCCAGGCCAGGTGATACTTTCACTTCTGCCTCCTGAGTAGCTGGGACTACAGGCATGCACTACCATGCCCGGATAATTTTTGTATTTTTTGTAGAGATAGGGTTTCACCATGTTGCCCAGGCTGGTTTTGAACTCCTGGGCTCAAGTGATCCACTCACCTCAGCCTCCCAAAGTGCTGGGATTATAGGCATGAGCCACCATGCCCAGCCCATCTTAGTTTTATACTCTTCTTATATAGGGGTCTTATCTTTGTAAAGGCTAAGCTAAGCTATGTCTACGTGTGAGTGGGCTGACGGCATGGCAAAATTTACTATTCTGTTGATTTAAAGAAAATTATCCTTGTGTTTTTAGTGAATAAGTACATCAAAGCATAAATATAATTATCTTTAAATCAAATATTGTTATGGATATTGAGACATCTGGACTTTCCATTGTAAGATTGTGTCCTTTCAGGTACATTTAAGCTGTTTTCTCAACTGTAAACATCTTATGACTGTGGTTTGTGACTGGCAAGGAATGTCCCTGCTAGTTTTAAGATGGAGTTTATTTTAAAATGATGTCACCTTGGCTCTTCTGTGCTCTGATTTCTCTAACAGCTTTGTTATATATTTCTTAGGCTGGGTGCAGTGGCTCACAACTATAATCCCAGCAACTTTGGGAGGCCAAAGCTAGCAGATCACTTGAGCCCAGGAGTTTGAGACCAGCTCCAGCAACACAGCAAGACCCTGTCTCTACTGAAAATTCAAGAGTTAGCCACGCATGGTGTTGTGCACCTGTAGTCCCAGCTACTCGGGACGCTGAGGTTGGGAGGTTTGCTTGAGCCCAGGAGATTAAGGCTGTAGTGAGCCATGACCACACCACTGCAGTTGAGCCTGGGTGACAGGAGTGAGACCCCGTCTCAAAAATAAATAAATAAATAAGTATTTCTTAAGATTTTTCTACGTAGACAATCATATCTTTTTGAATGAAGTCAGTTTTACTTCTTTTTGTTTGTTTTGGAGTTTTTTTGAGACAGGGACTCACTGTGTTACCCAGGCTAGAGTGCAATGGCATGATCATGGCTCAGTATACTCAGGCTCAAGCAATCCTCCCACTTCAGCCCTCTGAGCTCTTTGACCTCCCTAAGTGCTGGGTTTATAGGCTTGAGCCACTGTACCTAGCCTACCTATTCCTTTTTAATCTCTGCCTTTAATTTCCTTTTCTTGTCTTACTGCCCTGGCTAGAGTCTCCATTTCAGTATTGAAAAGAAATGCTGGTAACAGACCCTCATCTTCTTCTTGAGCTTAGGGGGAAAGCACTCAATCTTTTACCTTTAAGTATGATGTTAGCTGAGATTTTTTTGCAGATCCTCTGCAGGAAAGTGTTTTTAATGGGCTATATTGCTGCCCAAATCTATTTGAGGCTTTTTAGGAAAAGAAGGGTAAATGGATATGGAGAAGGTACTTCTTTATGCATTCAGCTCTGTGTCTTATCTGTGTGATGCTTTATCTGGACACAGGCATATCTTTTTATTCAAAGAGTTAAGTATGGGATGTTGTTGATATTAAATGTGACCATGTGTGATCATGCATCTTTATAAACAGCATGCTTCGGAGGGGCAGGTTTTGCCAGGGAACTAACTCACTCTCAGTCCATTGGGAGGCAGTGTAGCCCATGGTTAGGGATGTGGGCTCAGAGGCCTGGGTGCCCTGTTCCAACTCAGCTCTGCAACCCTGGGCAAGTTACTGAACATTTCTGTGTTGCAATTTCCTACCTATAAAATGAAGATCTTAATAAAATCTACTGCCACAGCTTCTGAAGACTTAATGAGCAAATACAATTAAGTGCTTAAAACACAGCCTGTTTTCTGGTGCATTTTTAAGGAGGACTTAGTTTGCATAAGGCCATATTTACATGCAGATTTTCAGTAGCAGGCTTACTGTCTGAAGCAAAGAACAACTATATCATTTTTTTATTCCTCTTCTGGAACTTCGTATTAAGGTTTTTTAAGATGAGAGGGTCGATTTCTACTGTTTTACAATATTGTTTGTATAATACACATATTTTAAAATCTTGTGCATTGCATGGGCAATTAGAGGGTTGTAATGGTTGCCAACGCTACTCTCGAAGTTAATGCTGTCTCTGTACTTGGAGGCCAAGCCAGAATTTGACCTTCTGATGTGTTCATTTTGACTACTAGACAACAGAATGGTGTGTAAAGCCTACGCCGCTCCATCAGTCCATTGGGTGTGAGGACCACTGTGAAGCCCCCAGTTGGCTCTAGCCTCTTATTTCCTACAAATCAATTCTAATTCAAGGGGACAGAAGCTTCTCAGTCAGTTGGTTTCCTGTTCTAGGAATGTTGCCTTTCCATCAGCATGCCCCAAGACCTGGGTGCTCTCCTTCCTGCCTGGAGTGGGTCTGAAGGTGGGGCCAGGGAGCCTCCTGCCAGCAGGGTTGAGGTTGCACTTGGCCTGCTCCAATGTCATACAGGAGCACCAAGATATTGACATATAAGGAAAAGCACTTAGGAGCTGGCTGGCAGGGCTTCAAGGGGGCTTTCCTCTTCACTTGAACTTGTTTTTTTTTTTTTTTTCCCCTTTTTCCTCATACTCTTTGAGGAGCGCAGTCACAGCAAGCTCTGCACAGGACTTTTGGCAAGGTTTCCCAACTGAAGTCCCTTCTTCAGGCATTGTACAGCTAATTGTCTGTCCCTGGTTTTCTTTTGATCAGGCCAATGAAAAACTTACTCTACACATTGAGTTAAAAAAACTAATTAAAAAGTGCCTTTGATTCTATTTGTACACATCAGCACAGTGTTTTATTCTTCTCTGCTGCCCATGCAATGGTGGGGGATATTTGGTGCATGATTAGGAGATTAAACCATATTAATTGGGATTTCCTCATGGTGTCCTTTACAGTGGGATGAGTAGAGCTTCAGCATCTCCTTCCAGAACTTCCAGGAGTGTCTAGCTAGCTTTTGTCCTCCCCCTGCCAAGGTGTTCTCAGGCTGTTCCCTGAGAGTTGCATGCATGCGCCACACCCTTTCAGTTGTAATTGTGACACCAGTGCAGAGAGATATTGATTCAGGGAGCAGACATTATCCTTTCCCTCGATTGTCATGAGATGTCCCAGCTAGGTGTGGAACCCGAGGCGCCCATGACATTGTCCTCCACACTGTGCCTGCAGCCCCAGGTGATGTTGCTGAATTATACATGGGTAGAGGCTTTCGGCAGCGCTGTTTTTCCACCAGAGCACAAAGCACTGTGTTGTAGGAGGGATTTTACATGTGGATCTCTGGGCCCTGCAGAAACTACAGAGCTACAGGGAAGCAGGCCATTATTTAACTGAGAGAACCCATCAGGGTGTGAGTTTAGTACAGATGAGAAGCAGATACATTGACTGTAACTTTCTTTTTGAGTTATTTCCTTGAGCAAAAAAAAAAAAAAAAAAAAAAGCTAAGAGTTTAAATATTAAACCCATGCGGTTTTCAAAGTAAAAAAAGGCAAGAAGGAACAAAGAAAAGTCTTACAGGCCACATTTAACTCTCCTCTCTGGTCAGAAAAGAATCTGAGGCCTTCAGCTCCTCCTAAATGACTGTAATTATAGTTTGTGGTTCGGTATCTTTCTGTTCTCTGCATCTTCTTCATTCTCATTTTACTCCAGTTATATTAATGTTTCCTCACTTGCCTTCAACTAAAACACAAAGCAAAGAAATAAGACTCCCTTCATTAGAGTGATTGAAAGAGCATCTCACACAGAGTAGATGCAGAAAAGCTATTTGTCAGATGCATAAATGACATCCCTTCATTGTGGATCCTGTCTCCGGGTTTATGTTAATTCCTCACGTACATCAAACATGGCGGCTACCCGGTGCCAATTCTTGAGACATAGAAGATGTTCACGAAATGCTTTGGAAACAAATGGAAACTCCTGACTGCAAAGGAAGGAAAGAGGGAAGGTGGGCTGGTTATGTTGAGGATTAGACTCAAGCAGTTCGCTCTGGTATTTTGAATTATTCAAGCAGTAAGTGACCCAATCAGGACAGCCTCACTTGATCTGTGATGCGTTCTCCCCTTCACGTGTTTCTCTAACTTGTGACCTCCATTAGTATAAATTAATGTAAGCATGGAAACAGGACTTGCTCTACACATATGACATTTATTCATCTAACAAGCAGTTTTTGCAGGTCACAGAGGCCAGCCTACGGAAGGTTCTGCACTGTGTCCATGCTTAATGTTGTACTGAACATTTGGATATTTGCCATCTGTCTTGCTACTAAGTTAGACTCTGTCACAGTATCCTCAGTGGTGATTTTTCTTCTGTCGATTGGACAGGTGATGACCAAGAAGGAGGAGTTTTTCCATGCCTGGAACTCATGTCTGCACCACGTGGCTTCTCTGTCTCTGGCACACACTCACCGAGGTCAGTTGGTTCCTGTTGAATATTTGTAATTGAATAACTCAGGGGTCTGCAGGTCCCTGGAGACAGCTCTGCAGGGAAAGGACAGTCCCCACACACAGGGAAAGGACAGTCTTTGTGTTGAATACAGGGCCCCAAATGACTTACAGAGATGTGAAGCTTGTGGTAAATCAACTTTCAGCTTACTAGAAACACTGACCATATGACACCCTCAAAGCCTGATGCTAAACCAGTTGGGAACCGCTCACTTAACACAACCTGACAATCACACACAGCACTTGAGAGGAGCCAGTTGGCAAAACGCCTGGCCCTTAGAAGTGGCCCTCTGCCCGACCACGATCTCATTCCTAAATGGGAGGGGTGTGCACACAGATAAAGTGAGGGCGTTTTAACAGGGGCCCTGCCTGAAGAATTTTAAGTACCAGAATTACTTAAACCTAATCCTCAGATTAGCAGGAAACTGGGTCAACCTTCTAAAGCAGTGGTTCTCAACCAGGGGCGATTTTGCAATGTTTGGATACTTGGCAATGTTTAGAGACATTTTTGGTTGTCACACTGAAAGGGGCAGTGCCACTGGTGTGTAGTGGATGGAGGCCAGGGATGCTGCTGAACATCCTACAGGGCACAGGGCACTGCCCTGCAACCAAAAATTATCCAGCCCCAAATGACAATAATGGTGAGACCGAGAAACTTGAATATTCATTTTGGCTTCAGTAGACCAAAATAGCAAAATAAAATGAAACACTTAAAACCAAGTGAGATTCATGACAGCTTATCATTGAAATTATTGTTTAATTTCAAGAATCCTCTTTTTGTTTATCATCATGTCCTGATTGCGTGGGGGGAAAGTGTTAAAAGAGAAAGGCCAGGCATTCGCCGAGTTGATAGCTTTATGGGATTTTCAGCACACTGAGTCTCTGCTGGCCCTGGGAGGGCTGGGTTTGGTCTCTCCACAGCTTGCATCTCTGGCTCCATCTCATGGGGTGGAGATGGGGGCTCCTCAGTGGGGTCAGGGCAGGTGTTATGGCCAGGAACCTAGGAACGTGCCTGTATCCAACACAACTTCCCAGCCTCGCCATCCCCCTTCCTCCCTAACTGGGAGGTCCCAAAAGTGCCTGTGATTCAGTGCCATGTGACTATAGATGCAGGAAGGTATGGGAGCCTTTCTAAGAGCACTGATCAGAGCTGGATTGAAATGGGTGGTTTGGGCTCAGACTGAGCCCAGCTTCTTCCTTCCTTCTAAGGACCAGCTCTTGGGACCTTGCACCTTTGGATGAGCCTCCTAACAGAGGGCTCTGGAGTAAATGTGCTGAGAGCACAGGTTTCTCATAGGGACGGGAAGCAGGGGGTTCACGGGACTACCGCCCCAGCGACTGGTCTCTTCACACAGTGACCACACTCTGCAATGGCCATGACCACATTAGCCTTCCTGATTCTGATTGAGTTCCACTTTCTGCTTCCTGGGACATGGAGGGAAGCAAGGAGAGGGACCAGGAGCATCAGGGACAGGGTGAAAGTTTCCCTCCCCTATGGGTCACGAAGGCACAGGATTGGGTTCCCTCATTTACAGACTCAAAAATTTTAATTTATTGCCCACCCACAGTATACTAGGCTTAAGGAAACTGACTTATCTTAATTGAACTCAAAAGTAAGTAGTATATAAATCTGAATGCCAGTTTATTCATCAGAAATAAAATCCAACACCAGGGCATCAGTACATGCCCTATCTGTTCTACGGGCATATCTTCAGATAGAATTCAATTATAATTAGGAGGTTGCAGCAGGTCACACTATCAGGACAGCTCATGCCCTCAGGCCTGACTGGAGATCTGAGTGACCCCTGTGACCTGCTCCAGACCCTGGAGCTCGGAGGGTGTGTACTTCCCTGGAGTATCTTGATGCACACAGCATCAACCTCACTCCTTTAAGAAATTATTGTAAACCATGCTTCTTCTGTTGGCGGGTTATTTCTTCAGATTTGCTGATCAGGCTGAAACATGTCTGGGGCATGAAACAGCACTCGAGACACGCTGATTGAAGGCGAGTGTGTCTCGGGCCTTCTCATTCACTGTGAGTAGACTCATGCTGGTTTCACTCTCAGGGGTGTTTTGGCCCAAGCTCCTCCCTCTGGGCCCTTGTGTACTGACCACAAATATCATCCTTCCAGGGACATGAGAATGAACTATATGGGCTCCAGGTAAAAACCTTCTAAACATTCAGAGAAGTGATTATGTTTGAAAAGGGAGGAGGAAGTCAAAGAATCACTCCACAATTAACTTCACCTTAGAAACATGATAGTTCAGGCTGCACAGCCAGGTTGCTGAGAGCATAATGGAGCTTAGTGAGGACTGAGGATGTGGGCTCTGGAGTCAGGTCACCGGGTTCTGATCCTGGCTTTACTTCTGTCAGATGTGTGACTGTGAGTGAGTTACACACCCTCTCTAAGTTTCAGTTTTTTCCTCATTTACAAAATGTAGAGAACATATTTACCTCATGGGCACAACGCCCCAAAGCTCTTACCTTTGTATCTGGCTCATTGTTAGTGTTTAATAAAACCTTTTTGTTACTGCTGATCACTACTCTATGAAAACCTTAGTTATCACCAAAGTAGAACATTTCAACCTTGTTCCTTAAAGTGAAGAAAAAGAGGAAAATGAAACAGATTAAGTCTGAATGTATGAGATCTTCACACCAGGAGGAAATATCAAGGATTTGATGATGCCACAGTACAAAATAAATCCAGATAAACTCTGAACCTTTTATTGGTGCATAACCACAGTAGCACAAATGATTATTTTCAGGAAATTGGCTTCAGGTTCAGTGTCAGATAAAGAGGACTTAGAAGTATAAAGTAATGGAAGAAAAATCATAAGAATTAGTTTAATGACAGCCTTTAGAAGGCCCAGGAATGTTTTGAAATCGAGAAATCCATCTGTAATGAGGAGGTCTGTACAGATACAGGACAGGCCCTAAAGATAAGGATGCACTGAACATAACACTAGCCAGTAAAATTTCACCAGCATGTCATTACATTCAAATAGCATGTTACCCTCTGGCAGAGGCCTCCAGGGCATGGGAGAAAATATAAGGAGCCTATCTGTCTTCAGTGACCAGACCCGGATGTCGCCTTTGAAGCCTTTCAAAGGAAGAGAGCATAGGAAGGAAGAGAAGGATCAGTCTGTTAAAGCACAGTCTTAACGTCACCCCAGATGACAATGAACTCAGAAGTTGTCCATTTTTATTAGGAACAAATGGAAACAAGCCTTCTGACATCTGTCTCCATTTGTCACCTGAAGACTAGGGAAAACCATGTTTGAAATAAAAGCATTAAGCAGTCTCTAGTGGTTTCCGTAGTGGGATATAAGTACCACAACGAAAAATCGTTAGTTTTCTGTGGTACACATTTTTATCTGGCCCTAGAAAAAGCAGTTCTGAAGGTTGGTGCTGTCTGAACCCCTAAGGTTGTAGCAATCGTAAACAAAAAAAGGAGAAAGGAGGCACTTTTAGTAGAGAAATTACATCCACCACTTTCCAGCTCTGTGCAGAATTGTCTCTTGCTTTTCTCATTCTCGAAGCTTGTGAGTAGTTTTCATTATGCAGCAGAAAGTCCCCTTTCTGGTTTTTAACAAAGTGACTAATAATTTAGAATGTTCACATTAAGAGCAGGCTGTAATTATAATTAGAATATATAATAATGTGAATTTCTGCCTATTGGGGATTAATTTCAGACTCCTCTCAAGGATATATTTGTTTTGAAACAAGACTTTCTTTGTTAATAAAAACATGATCGCATGCATTATTAAAGCATTATTTCTGTATTTTATCCATTAGTGCTTGTTCCAATATTCTTTCTGGGATCAGCTGGGGCTATTCTTTATATAAACAACATTCACCTTGATTTAGTTTTGGCTTTGGCATTCATCTTCTAGGAAATTATAGGATTATCCCTGCCACCTCCTTGAATGTGCATTACATTATGTGAGCTCAGATAAACAAAATGCTCAACATCAACCACTAGTCCTGTGTAAATCTAGGTACGTGCACCCTTTTACTCAACTAAACCCAAGATTGTGGAGGACAAACCCGAGTTGGGGTAGAACCAGAAGTTGCAAGTCAACACTTCTCATTCTTTGACTATTGGGTTTCTGTGGTGTTTTTCTGTGACTTCTGGAGGTGGAGGCCTGGAGGGGAGGGGAAGAGTGGGAGGACCAGAGATGCTAGTTGGCTATGACACCTGTGTGCCTTCCTCTCCCCCAGCACCCATCTGCTGGTGTGTCTAGCTTTAGAGCAGTCTCATATGGCCCCACGCAAGTGGCCTGAGGGAGGGAGGGAGCCTTGGGCACCACTGCTCCTGCTTCTGCCCCTGTCTTTGTCTAGCACCCATTAAATATGTGGGCAGTGGAAGCCAGTAAGAAGGTCTGTTGAGCCAAGAATAGGCAGATGGAATTCACTGCTGGATCTCAGTAGACCCAGCATCTCAGAGGCCCCAACATTGGGGAAGGGAAGGAATGTCCCCTAGCTTCATCATCTCTACCTCAATCACACGGCTGAATCTTAGGCCTACGAGCAGTGGCTGTGGGCAAAAGGTGAGCCTAGGAGTTGAGGGTCACCATTTCACAGAGCGTGTGATGGCCGGGAGCAGCCTGGGGAGTCAAGGGAGTTCAGGGACACTGGGTCTCTGAAGTTTAAGGTCTGGAAATCCAGGAGCTGGCAGGACATGGAGGAACCCGAAAGTGATAACTCACCTGACTACACTCAAGCACAGTATTGCTTCGAGGGAGAGAGATGAAGGTGGTGGCCGATTGGAAGTCCGAGGGATGTGCCTGGTGAAACAGAGACTGGCAGAAGTAGGCACATGGAGGTTCCTTGTGCTAATATCAAGGAGGGCTCTTAGACAAAAAACATGAGGACATTTGACTGCATGGAAGCACTGTAGTATGCAAAAATTTGCCAAGTGTCACGGCTCATTGGCCAAGAGACATGGGAAGAGAAGGCTGAAGAACGCAGAGCACCCGGCAGGATAGTAGCTCTGCGGAGAGCTCTCCTCTGACATCCCGCAGGTTGTGTCCACTGGTCATCATGCTGGGGTTTCCTCTTGAGCTTCTCCATCTCCCCACAGCCATGTAGTTGAACTTCAGGTTTGGGTCAGCTGGGCCCTAAGAAGACCCCAAATGCTGTTTTCTGAAAAAGTGCTGTCATACCCCTGAACTTCTGAGCTTGTCCCTGAGGAAAGCTGTCTTTAGAGACTTCACTGACTCACTCTCCTTTGAAGGAAGTGACAAATTCTGGGGTAGTTTTTATCACCAATGACCCGAGGACTCTGTTGCAGTGGAGAGATGGGGAAGAAAGGCAAAAACAAACTCTGACACCCCAGTGATGTGTGTTTTATGGAGGACTCTCAAGAACAGAAGTTAGTGGCTGTATTTCACCTGATGCTAATGAAATGTCACCCTTTGAGCCAAGTCTGATGGCCAACATGCAGCCATCTGTGTACTCATCACAGCCACCACAGCTGTCTCCATCTATAGAGCATTTTCTCTTTGCTAAAGTTTCACCAAGTGCTTGGCCCTTGTAATTTGTTTAATCTCCGCAACAACCTTGCAAAGCCCACTGAGAAAACTGAGGCTCGGAGGGGTGAACAACTGCCCGGGGTCATACACTAGTAAGCTGTGGCATTTTGACTTTGCCCCCAGGGCCGGCTAACCCTACAGCTTTACCCAGACAGGTGGTGGAGCTCCTCAGCCCCATCCTTTAGGTATTTCCTTCCCACAGATGAATCCCAGAGAACGGAATTTCTGGGGTTCTTGAGTTTTTGGAAGTCTTTCTTTGTGTATTTATTTATAGTAAAGTTAGCAGGTACTGCTTCCTACTACCTTCCTGGGTTTGCCTCTGAGCAATGCTTCTTATTTTTTTCTATTTCACAGAGTTTCTATGAGGATTAAATGAAATTACATGTGTGAAAGCCCTAGGGCCATATAGCGTAAAGGAGGCCCTGTGCAAAATGTTAGGGAAAGAGCAACTCTAATCCCCCAATAGGCAGTGAGGAAGGACCCACTGCCTCCTCAACTTTCATCTGAGGAAACTGAGGCACAGAGAGGTTACTAAGTTGTCCAAGGTCACACAATTAAAAGAGGCAGAAGGAGGACTCAAATCGCAGCAGACTGTTACCATCTGCCCATGTTGCAGGGCTCCTAGTGCTTGTTGGAGCTGAATTTGGAAGCTCATCATTGGAAGGAAAAAATAAAATAAAATAAGCCCTTCCCACTTTTTAAATGTGTTTTTGCTCTTTTGTTTTGCACTCTGTGATTTAAAAAAAAATTTGTACCTCGTATGATGTACTGCAGAGATCTAGTCTACATCCCCTGCTCATTTAACATCTTCTAATATCTAAGTAGTTTCAAAATATGGTTACATTAGTACCCAAGTTGATAGGCAAAAGTAACACAAAAAGTAAAAAAAAGAAACGTCTTGCACCAAGTATACTGTATTTGTGAGTTTTCCACTGGGAACAGGACAGAGAATAAGACCTTCTAAACTGTGAATAAAAATAGAAGCATAGGAACTCTTGACTTATCATAGACACTCTAGATATAATTTTGTATTTAAAAATATTATTCCATACCACATATTGTAAAGTTAAACATGTTTGCAATAAACATAAATTTAAATGTAGGTTTTAAAGGACAACATGTTCTAATCTCACAAAACATTTAGCAAATAACCTTTGAGCTCACATGATCCACCTACACAAAAACCAAAATGAACTACAGAAAAAAACAGAAAAAGCAACTGTCTGTTGACAACCAGAGTTTCTTTCAGCTCTTCCAGTTTTTCTTCTATAAATAATCTGTATGTTTCAATGTGGCCATTTTCTTTAAAGGTGCCTCCTGGCATGTTCTTATTTCAATGTGTCTTAAAAACAAGAATTAAATGTGTAAATCATGGAAACTATTGAGTTTTTGGAGAGGAGATCTTTAAGATACATGCTATTTAGATACCAAAAGTGTCAAAATGAGGCATTAAGATGATGTATTCTTTCTTCAATGCATCTGTTTATCTTTTGTGAAATCTCGAGTTTGATAAATCACCAGAGTTAAAAACATCATTTTTAAGCTATCATAGATCCCAAGTGCCAGGAGGAAAAATAGTGCTTTGTCTCCTCTTTATGAATTTACCTCTCTCTTTGCCTATGACTTATGAGATTTTATTTGCAGAGAAAACATAATGCTCTATTAACTTGAAAATGATGGCTTTTACTTAGAAACATGAGAACCACAAAGAAAAAAAAGCAACATTTATCCTCTGAGATGTAATCATTTAACAAGTTTTGATATCTACTTAAAGTGGCACAGAATGTTAGAGGGGGAAAATGATCACAAGGTAACCAAAAGTGAGATTTTCACCAGTATTTCACCTTTGTCTACTGACATGTAGAATCTCAGCTCTGGCATATGAAAATGGATATTGAATACTTGGTGGGGAAATTTTATATAACATTAGTGTATGAAGAGCTTGGTGGCACCTATCTCTTGCAATTCTTTTTTGCTCCTGAAAATCACTCAGAAGTTCTCTCTTTATTGGCCAACTGGAAAATAAAGTAATTCTCATGGATTTTTATAATTATGGGTGAAAATTCTTTTGTGTCCAGGAGTGCAGCAAAAAAGGACTTATAGTAGAGATGGCTTCTACCCAGTTCTTTCTGTGAGCTGGAAGATTAAAGTGCATGAATCACATAAATTGGTTAGTCTAGAAAACATAACATAGCAGAAAAAAAACAGCTTTTAAAAATGTTCAAAACAGCTGTTTCTCAGTATGTAAACCAGTTTCTTTGTAGAATAGTTATTAGAGTTCCTTGCCTTGTGCATATCTTAATCATTCTTCAATCCTAAGCAGTTTAAGACTAAATAAATTTTATGCAAGCCCATTCCAGGCCATGGGCATGCAGTTGAGTTTTTCTAGTAGTTGTGCTATTTTAAGGAGACACCCAGGTTCTGCCCTGACACCAGAGGTGCCTGATGTCCCAGCTGCATAGGACCTGTGGCAGCTGTGGGCAGCTGAGCTCAGTTTGCTCTGTTCTTTCTTCTTGCAAGAAGCATGCAGACCACATTGGTCCTAAAGAATAGAATCAAGGTATTGCCTCAGACCACAGGACCAATGCAGCAGAAGGCCCTGGAGAAGCGGCGGCTTGCTCCGTCTCTCAGCCTCCTACTGCTGCAGGAAAAACAAACACTGAACTGATGGTGCTGCCCCTCCCAAACCTGGCATCTACTGTTATCCTTCAGAAACAGTCCTGATGTGGAACACCCTTCCTTCATTCCCTTATCCAGCCTTCTTGCTCCATATTTGTTGAAGGCCTGCCATGTGCCAGGGACTGTGTTACACTCCAGGAATAAAAGGTCCAGTACAAAACAGCCCCTACTCCCAAGGAGCACTGGTCAGAAGTGAGATGAGAGCTGGCATGGACTAGGAGGCCCTGAGAGAGCACGGAAGAGACACAAGTTGGGCAGGGGGTGCAGGGTCCACGCAGCTCCCCATGAAGTTCCAGTGAGGCAAGCAGCATTTGACACTTTGCCTTTTGAAGGACAGGTAGGATTTAGCTATCAGGAAGGTGGAAAGGACATTCTGCACAGATGGAAGAGCAAGGAGGGAGGCATGAATGCATGGGTGATTCGGGAAAGTGCTTTGGCTTGGTGTGGTCAGGGTATAGGGCCAATGTGAGGGTGAAGGCAGGGTCCCACAGGGCCTGAGTGCCCAGGCCAGTAGCTGTCATTGTCAACTCCCACTGTCAGTGTGGAGTCTGGGGAAAAGCTTTGGGAAGGTGTCTTCAGGTGGGGAGGTGAACAGCTCTGAGGACAGGAACTGAGGAGCAACAACAGGAGGCCTGGGTGGAGGGGTGGGTTCTGGAGGTGTGAGGGCAAAGGAGGCTGGAGGGCCTCCATGTGAAGGGTGAGGTAGGAGGAAAAGCCAAGGGTGATGAGGGAAGTGCTGGTTCTGGGCACCAGGTGGAAAAGAAAGAACTGGGCCCACCTCAGCTTGAGCGTGTGGTGCATGTGTGACCTGGGCTCACCCATGCAGATGCCGAGAGGGGCACATGGCAGAGAGGATGGCAAGGCCTTTTGACATCCAGGTCCTGAGCCTGAGCACTGTATTAAATAGGAGAGTGAATCCCTGTGGAAAACAGGGTCGATGCCACACCCGAGGCAATTGCAGCTGTCCTATCCATTATCTTCCCAATTTAAGTGTGACACCAGAGGCCACAGCTGTTTGATTCCCAAAATTGGTTGACTCTTGCTCCGCTGATGGGACAGTGGTGATGGTGGTGGCCTCCAGCTGAGTAAAGTTGTCCTTCTGTGCAGGTGAAAGGGGATCTGCAGGTGGGACAGAGCCAGGCCATGGGGAGGCTCACGCTGGCTGCTGGGGACCACACTGGAGAAGTGAAGTGGTAACAGTGGCTGCTGCCTCTGGCCCTAACCTTGCTCTTGGCTAAGACTGAAGCAGGCCGCAGGAGGCAGCCTTTGGCCATGGTGAGCCAAGGCCATGTCAAATAGGGGAGTGCATGCCACTGTCCACCCGCGGAAGGGCAGCCCCCTGCACACAGGGAGTCCATGGGTTCCAGAAGGGGTCCAGACGAGCTGTGCTGTCATCTCTTCCTGAGTGAATGGCACATTTTCCCCAAGCTGAAAGGGCTCTGCCATTCAGGAAAGCAGGCGACCACTGTGAGTGAAGGGCTTGAACGGGGAGTGACAAGGGGCCTGCCTTGTCAGAAAGAAGGTGTTTGGGAGAAAGGCCAAGAAACACCATTGAGAGAACGAGCCTGGAAAAGTGGGCCAGGTGGGTCACGGGGAGTGCTGGCTGCTGCTTCATGGAGGCTGGCCTCTGCTGAGCAGCAGTAGGTGGCCCAGGAAGGGAAGGAGCTGGAGAGTGACTGGCACACCCAGACTCCCTGGAGGGAAAGTTTCCTGACTTCGTGGGACGTGGTGCTTTGGAGAAAGAGCTCCAGAGTGGATCTGGGTGGATGATGGAGACCAAAACAAGTGGGTGTGACCAGCAAGTCAGGGGACAAAGATCTGCAAAGAGGTGGCGGCAGTGGGGGTCCAAAGGAGGATTGGCATTGTAGAAGCAGTGGCCTGTCGCCATCCTGGAGGAGGCTGTCCCTTGGGAAGTGCTGAGATCCCAGTGTTCCAGGCAGAAAACATGTTGAGACTTAGTTATAAACCAAGAGCTTGTCTGTCAGAGAAGAGATGCATGCTGGCTCCTGTGCACTCCCAGGTGTGGGGCCAGAGAAGGATGGCCACACGTGTTGTGCTCTGCCACTTTCTGGAACAGAGGTGCTCTCTGACAGGACAGGCTTGGTGGAGGACAGGGCAGTGAGCAGGGCTCTCACCCTCTTGTGGAGGTACCCCGAGGGCCAGCTCCACCCCCACACCACATCTCAACATGCAGGAGACTGGCTGCAGCGTGACTGCTGATTGCCAAGAAGTTAAACCCCTGTCAACCCTCCATGTTGATTCTGAAAACAAAGCCAGAGTTCTTTCTACAAAACGAGACTTTTTGTTTCTCTCTCTCTCTTTCAACATTTCTCTGTTGTGTTATGAAAAAGAGGTGGGTGGGGGACTTCAGAAGCTGTCTGGAGTGGCAGACAGCTCTGCGTGACGAGCTGAGAGCACTGCTGTCACCCACAAGTGGAAGGAGAGGTCTGAGGGACAGTGGCTGCAGTGTCCCACCTCCTGCTGCAGTCAGTGGAGAAGGAGTCACCAATAAGGGGCCCCTGGCCAGGAGCCTCAGATATGGGTACTGGGGAGCCTGACCCTCAAGGCTCCCAGGGAGAAGCTAGTGAGGAGACACAGGGCCCGCTGCTCCTGGTGCCAGGCAAGCCTCATTAAGGGAGGCTGCTGCCTCCGGAGAAACCTGGTTCCCAGAGGTGCTCAGCCATCAAACTCCTCCAGAGGAACTGTCCATGGAGGGGTAGGTGTCGGCCTTCACATTTCTGCCACCCCTATGAGGAAGCTGTCTTCCTCGTCTTCACTATAGGTACCTGAGGTGAGAGCCACATTCCGCTACCAGACTGAAGACTCAGCTGGTGCAATCTCCTCTTTCCAGGGACAGAGGGCTTGGATGCTGAAGAGGTCTGGGTGAACCTGGTATTTTAGTCCCAGGTCTTCTTTCCCTACCAGGAGTCTGCCCCTCCCATGTGGGGCCCAGGGCAGAATTACAAAGCAAGCTTACACATGTTGAAGAAAATCTACTCTGCCCTCCTGCCCTGACAAATGTAACTTCATTCATCCAGGAGGCCAGATTCGAATTTAGAATGCCCAGACTCCTAGCAGTTGTGTGAACCCTGCAGCACAGTGAGAAGCAGCCCCTCAGCCCACCTCTCTCTCACTGCGCCTCCAGCTCTGCCCCACACCGTGCAGATCCTCTGGTCTAGACACTTGAGGTCTGTCCACACCCCTGCAATCGGCTGCCCCTTGGTCACCCCACGGGTCTAGAGTAGACACGGCAGTGGTGTGGCTCACTGGCAACAACACATTGAAGAAAAGAGGCTTAAGGTCAGGAAACCAGAGTATTGGTCCCTGGAGGAGTGAGTGCAGGTTCCAGGTGGGCAGTCCCCGTAGCCCCATGGGCAGGGTCCTCTAAAGCTTAGCCTCAGAGGCAGGGCTCCTATTACCCAGGGTCCTGGCACAAAGATTGAGAGAGAAGCTGAAAGAACATTCTGAGACAGGATTTCTGAGCACTGCAGCCCCAGGTGCAGGTTATGGGTCAGGGTCAATTGTACCTGCTAACTTAGTGACAGGTGCCCAAACTTGACCAGCAACATTTCGAAGAGGAAAATCAGTACAATAGTATTGTGTGTTTGTTTCGTCTTCCCCCTGATTTGAAACAGCATGTTATAATAAAATGTATTCTAGGTGCAACTATTTCCTTGAGTTTTAGGTATCTCCCATTTTGTAAGGTTCTACCTTGCAGCAGTGGCTGCAGGGGATGAGGCCATTGTAGGTAATTTACTGCTGACTGCAGCACATACAACAAAGAGGAAACCTATTTCATGGGGCTCCATATTTTTTTCTCCAAAATGACCCTTTTTTAATCAGGTGGTTATTTCCCTATGCTTCCTCTTCCTGATCCCAACCTCAAAGCTACTTAATATCTAAAAGTCCCTTGTTCTCCCTTCTTTTGTCACACAAAGGTAGAAAGGTTCAACCAAGGAGAACTTGATTCTACCCAGACAGGTGGAAGCTTCGGCCTCCCACTACCGCCATGAATGGTACTGGAACACTTAAGAGCAGTTAGACAATAAAATGTTGAAGCAAGAAGGTGATTCTGCTGAGAGTCCCTTAGGGAGGCTCATGCCCAAGGGAGACGTGACATTTTGTTGGCACTTATTTGGCTGCGTATCTTATTTTCATTAAGCAGTCAGCCCCTTGAATCAGCAGCAAAGGTAGAGGAAAGCAAATACGACAAATGCTTTCATTTTGAGTGTTTTTTCCCTTCTATTTAAAAGTTGAGGGGGAAGAAGGGCGGGGATGTGAAATGTCAACTTGTCATGAGGCTTCTCTTGCAAGTTGTCAGTGAATCAGCTGTCAGGGAAAGTGGCCGCACAGACCTGTTCTCATGACGGTGAGTGAGTTCTCATGAGCGCTGATGGTTTTATAAGGGGCTTTTCCCCCTTTTACTCGGCACGTCTCCCTCCTGCCACCATGTGAAGAAGTATGTGTTTGCTTCCCTCTCTGCCATGATTGTAAGTTTCTTGAGGCCTCCCCAAACCTGCAGAACCACGAGTCAGTTAAACTTCTTTCCTTTATAAATTACCCAGTCTTGGGTATGTCTTTATGCAAACCTAATGATTTCACCCCTTCTTCTCTTTTGTGATGTGATAGAAATGAAAGTGGGGTGAGGGGAGAGAGGAACCTGCACAGGCATAGGAGCCTGTGTCACACCGACATCTATGGTGGGGGGGAAAGCTGAGACATAGGGGCATGCTGCTTTTGTGGGGCCTCTGTTCTCAAGGTTGGTTCTCGTCATTTGTGTAGAAATGGCTGTAGGCTGCTAGCCGCATGATGCTCAGCTAGCCCATTGAAGGGAGCTGGACCGAAGTCTGGCCTTGTGTTCCTACTTCAGTCCAGTTCTACAAAATGGGGTCATGGTTGTGGACATGCTGGACATGATGGGGACAGGACAGACTCTGGAATAGGACCCAAGTCCATCTCCTGAGCCCTCTCCTGAGGCCAGGGCAGCCCAGAGATCTAAACACTAGAGACCGATTGGGAAAGAGAAACCCCATGTGCCATGTGTCACATCAAGACATCAAACAGGGAAGAGGGAAGACTTAGAGAAAGCTTTGTACAGTAACCTGAGATGGAGTGCAGACTCACTGTCAGCACCATTTCTTCATACACAGCCTCACACCTGCTTCAGCAAGTGGGCTCCAGGCTCCACACATCACTGATGAGGAAGCGAGGCTCAGCAAGGCTGTGTGATTTGTCCAAGGACATGCAGCTGGAGGTGGCAGAGGGAAGGTTTAAAGTCACGTCTGTCTGATCCCAGGCCTTTGTTGAGACTACTTCCCATCATGGCCCTAGAGAAGGGTAATGTATTAGTTCTTTCTCACTCTGCTAATAAAGACATACCCAAGACTGGTTAATTTATAAAGAAAAGAGGTTTAATTGACTCACAGTTCTGCAGGGTTGGGAAGGCCTCAAGAAATTTACAATCATGGCGGAAGCAGCAGCAAACACGTCCTTCTTCACATGGTGGCAGGAAGGAAAAGTGCCAAGCAAAAGGGGGAAATGCCTCTTATAGAACCGTCAGATCTCATGAGAACTCACAACCGTGAGAACATTATGGAGGGTAACCACCCCCATGATTCAATTACCTCCCACTGGGTCCCCTCTTGTAACATGTGGGTATAATGGGAGCTACAGTTCAAGAAGAGATTTTGTTAGAGACACAACCAAACCATATCAGGTGAGATCCTGGCCAACCTGCGGATACAGGGAGGGAGCACATGGCCCAAGATGGAACCCTGCATGAGTGAGAGTCAGGAGCCATCAGGGTAGTTTGCTTGGGGAAGAGGGGGTAGGCCTGGAGTGGTGAGGAGGAATGCAGGCCATAGGCATAGGGCTCCAGCAGGGCCAGGCTCAGAGTGGTGGCAGCGGTGGGCATGGAGGCTGGGAACGAGCAAGAAGGTTCTCCAGGGATCAAAGTGACAGTGCTGCTATGGAAAGGGATGCATCCAAAGGACATCATCATGCAAGAGTCAGCAGACATGGGGTCCTGAGGGAGGAATCAAAGAATCAGGTTCAGTGGCCTAGTGGCTGAAGGATGACGGTCGCACAGCAATGGGAAAATGCTAGAAAGGGCTGGCTTGGTATGGATGTCAATTGGTTTGAATTAGATGTACAGAGTTCAAGGTAACTTGAAGTGGGTGCTAGTCTGTAACAATGAAAAGTATTATACTGGAGTCCAGTGCACAGGAAGTGAGAAGCATGAATGCAGGGTCACCACAGAGAGGAGAGAGCTGTCGGTAAGAATCCAGTAACTCTAAGGAAGCAAGTCAAGTGTTTCAATTTCCCTGACCTGCACTAAGTAAGATTCTAAGTTATAGCATAAACCTTTATCAAATAAAATAGCCGCCTTAAAAAGGTGAGCTGAAGAAAACTTGGCACTTGAATTTGTAGATTATTCTTTAGCCATCCTCAGAGATCAATATGTTGTCACACCAAATCAGTCACAGCAAAAGTCCAAAACTGAGGACAGAGTCGGGGGAGAGAGGTCTTGCCTATAGGGTCTTTCCCAGGCTGCTATATTCTGAACGGGTGAGAGCAAAAGCATTCGTGTAAATTTAACCCAGCTTGGGCCCTTATCTCCCTGTACAAGTTTCTGCTGAGCCCCTTTTATAGGCAAAGTTAATTTTTAAAAAAGATTAAATTGATGGTTCTATGTAATTAACACTGGCTTCAGCCAATTGAAGACTGGGTGGGTATATGCATTGGAGAGGCTGTGGAAGGCAACATTGATCTCTCTCTGGATCCTAAGTATGTCTTGACTGGGTAAGAGCAAAATTCAGACTTGGAAGAAATAATCAGCACCAGATATGACTGATAGCAGTCAAGACTGCATGGAGTAATTTAGTCAGAGATGAAAGCAGTCTAAGGAATTGTATTTTAGAGTAGCATTGACAACTACAAACAAACCTACCCAGACAATATTTTCTTGATGAAAATTCAATATTGCTGATATCATTCTCTTTAAAATATCTGTATTTGTAGACAAGACATCCAGACATGCTTGAGGCCAAATCATTGGAACCCGACTATCCCTCAGTCTTGAGGCTGAGTTTAGCTCTGCCCACCTTTGTGGGATCTGTAGGGGTTGCATAGGACCAGAGGGCAGTAAATGGCTTTATTGGCTGGATGGGTGGGCTTGGGATGTTCAAGTGGAGGACTGAGTTTTGCTCTACTCAAAGATAAGAGGCCCAGCTGTTCCCAGCAGAGAGCAATGAAAGGTTATGGCGGGTAAAGAGAGAATGCAGCTTTGAGTATCACAATCAAAGGCTAATCTGGATGGGTTAACTTGGTAAAAGCCTTAATGCCTGTCAAATAAGTGGATTTAAATCTGACAGTGGCAGAGAATTGTGGGAGCATTTTCAAGCATGAAATAATATAGTCAACACAGCCTACAGGGAGGGCAGTCTGTGGCTTATACCAAAATAAAAATTGGTGACCACATAAGTGAGCCTTTGATGAGAACCTGGCCACAAATATGAAAAGGGGAATGTAATTTGTGTAAATTTTCTAGATTAACATTCCTAGAGCTTTCATGGCCAATTTCAATGTATGATTAAAACTTTTTTTTTTTCCCCATAAGCCTTCTTAGGTTTCTCTTCCCTATTCTCCTTGAGAAGGCTGGTTGGAGAAAGATGACTTGATATATTTGGGGGAGTTTGTGGGGTTTGAATCAACATTTGGGGCCACAAACCAAGAGAAGAGTTAAAGCCATGGAAGTCATGATGGAAGACTGAGATTTTAAAAATTAGCACTGTCAAACTTACAAAGCCAGGTGCAGTCCTCTCAGTGAAGGTCCCAGGAAATGGGGACACAGTGTCATCTCTGGGGACAAGATGGCCCACAAGGAAGCTGAACCCAGGACCTCCTTGCAGCTTAGGGAGGAGCTTTGCTGATGGGAATGGCCTTGTACTCTGATGTAATGACTCTAGCTGATGGGGTGGAGAAGTCACTGTGTAGGGGCCCCTGACCCATGCATGGGACAGCTGGGGAGCTCTGCCATGTTACCAAGGAAGGACAAACAGCATGCCATTTACGTCTGTTTTAACCACAGTGTCCTCCTTCATATCAGAAGGGCTCAGAGTCGGAAGTGAAGTCATTCACCATTTCTATTTCTTTCCTTCCAGTTACCTTAGAGCAGTTCTCCCTGGCAGTGAAGAGCTGTCCCGACAAAGAGGACCAGACTTTGTTAATGAAGGTAGGTTATCAGATAAAGAACTTATTTCCTAAAGGCTCAGAGTGTTTTTATTGCCCCGAGGAGAGTTTCATTTTTATAAGCGGGAGTAAATTTATCATCTCTGAATCGTGTGCTCCAGGGGGATAAGCTTGTCATCGGCGAACTGGCGGGTTGCTGGTTAATGAGCACCACTGCTGCCTGCGGAGTGCAAGAAAATGACAGGAGAGTGGGTGTCCACACGAGTGGGGAATCTATTTAACTCTCCAGAGAGCTCAGTTGGTTCTAGTTAAACTTATCTGACAGAGTCTTGATGCTTTTTTAGCAGATTTATGAGGCTTGGCCAAATTCCACATCTCCCACTATATTTTTAATTAAGACAAAGGATTCCATAAGTTCCCAGTCTGCTGCTTCCTACTTTTGTCACCTTAAGGAATGCTACACAAATTAGACTGTTCATATTCACCGCCAGAATGAGCATCTTATGTCATAGATTCCTTGCCCTTGTGTGGAAGAAAAATTCTTTTTCCCTGCAGTAACAGTTGTTTTTTTTTTTTACCTTCCGAATGACAGGAGCACAGGCATTTCCAAATGGCATAACCTACACTTAGGCTGCCTACCTAGGTAAGCCAAAAGTGTGGAGAACTCTGGCAAGCTGCCCGCCTGGATTTAATTAAAACTTTGTCTTTGAAGCAGAGAGCAGTAAACAGCAGCAGATCACAAAGGTACACAAACATACTTTCCCACCAGTGACTAAGACTCATGCTTTCACCCAGAAACCCTGAAGACTGACCTTGAGGCACAAATATTTCCATGATGTCACTTCAGTGCAGTACCACCAGGAAACCGCGTGCACCAGGAATTGCATTGCTTTACCTAAAAACCAGTTTCTTTACCAGGTGTCCTCTGACTTTAGAAATGGGTGGAAAAAATAGGGTGTCACTCTGAGGGATTTTCAACTCATTTGCCTAAGATGTGATATTTTTGGCCTTTAAAAAAAAAAAAAAGCTTTCAGTGATGCTAGTTTTATAATAAAGAAGTGCTGCCCAAACCAAGTGTTGGGTTTGCCTGGGAAACCTGATTTATCAGAGTCCTGGGCGTCTGATACACTGACTTAGAATGACATAGGTTCAGACATAGGCATTTCTTGTTTTGCACACTTAATTCTACATTTCCTTCTTTAAGTCCCGTTCTGCAAGGACCTTTCCTTCCAGGTGCAGGCTGGCTTTCCATCACTTCATGACCTTGAAGCAGCTCTTAGGCCCTGGGTGCTCACCTCTTTTCTCTGCTCACTATTCAAGGTGATGAGGACACAGGGCCTTTGGTCTTTCTTCCTTCCATCCAGTGTTTTCTCCTACCATCTGCTTCTTCTTGCTTCTCTCTTGTTCTTCTCCTACTGTCCATCCCTCACCATTTTCAGGAGGTGAAACTCCTGGGCTCCCCTGTAGGTTACATGGGCATCTCAGAGGTATTGTGGGGCAGAGAGGGCAGAGATGGAGCCCAGCCCCAGAGACCACACCTCCAGGCCTGCTTCTAGTGGTCCTCATGGGCTTCATGACCTGGGATTCCACAGCCCCCTCTGAGTTTCTTCACATCTAGAGCAAGAGCTGAAAAGAGATGCTATCCAAAGGCCCCTCCTCCTCTTACCATTTCACCTTGTTGCTGACTTTTATAATGTCCTGGCTGGCTTCTCTAGCACATTTGGTTAGAAACTAACAGTTTGGGATTGGGACAGGAAGCCTCTATGGCCTGAGGTGTCCTAGAATTTGTGTGATCTCCAGTGGCATTCAGTATTTTGTGTCTTACCTGTTGGTTTCTGCAGACTGTGTGTCCTCAGCAACAGAGGATGATTTCTGTGGGTGTTTTCTCAATATTTGCAAATATTTGAACAGGCATCATCAAAGAAAGAAGTTTCACTGAACAAAAAAGTGTGCTGAGTTCATATATACTGAAACTATTTTATGATTTTTTTTTTCAGGAGATTGAGGGTTCCTAATGTCACATATCAGAAGGCACTGTGTGTGTGACAATGGTATGCTGGGTTTTTGTAGATGTTATGTGAGAAAACCTATTCAGGGTGACAGTAGATTATTTTGACTGCGGTCAGCCTGAAGGTGATTGTATGTTTGCTCTAGTGAGCTATCTAGTTTGCAGGCTGTCTGCAATAATTTCACATATTTAACTTAACCTCATGAAAACTTGTTGGAGGCAAAAAACAGATCTCGGCCAAATATGATATATATTTTTTGAGACAGAGTGTTGCTCTGTCGCCCAGGCTAGAGTGCAGTGGCAGTCTTGGCTCACTGAAACCTCTGCCTCCTAGGTTCAAGCAATTATCCTGTCTCAGGCTCCTGACTAGCTGGGTTTACAGGTGTCCACCACCATGCCCGGCTAATTTTTTATATTTTTAGTAGAGAGGGGATTTCATCATATTGTTCAAGCTGGTCTCGAAATCCTGACCTCAGGTGATTCACCTGCCTCAGCCTTCCAAAGTGCTGGGATTACAGGCATGAACCACTGCACCCAGCTGATATTTTTAAAAATTATATTTTGCATGCATATTGTTGCATTCCTACATTGTCAAAGGTAATTGAGACCTGATGACAAATATTTAAAGGGGCACCATTAAAAATACAACTTGTAAAGCAGGCATGGACCATGATTGTCCCAGGCAGCCTAATTTTGAATCAAGTCAAAAGCCCCTCCCTCAATCACACGTCTGCACCTTGCCTAACCTGTGAAGATGCTCTATAGGCAGATTGCCAAGAAGATGCAAGAGATGAACTCACAGCTAAACAGATATTTGAACCAAGGTCAGATCCCCCTGCAAAGACAAAAGCATTGAGACTTTGAAGATGGCACAAGCCAGAACCTTTATCTGACAACCAGGAAGAGCAGGAGGGACAGGAAGAGGAGTGACTAGCCACCATTGCACAGCTTGTCCGCCGGCAATAGAATTAGGACCAGAAGGCAGGATCCCCAGACTCTCAAGCTCGACTTCTTCCTGGGGAGGCCCCACTCAGACGAGCAAATTCATAGAAAAATCTACCACCCCACCCCTTCACCACAAGAGCACACACAGGAGGTGTGACTGCCATGGAACCATGAGGGCTACTGTGGTGGCAGGCTTGTGGAGTCAGCTCTCAAGGCTTGTTAATCACACCCTTCTTGCTGAGGGTCCTGTAAGACTGGAGAAAGCCAGCTTCTCTGTGACTCAGTTTCCCATCTACCAGGCAGAGGTAGAAGTTGTTACTGGCTTAAGGTTTGCCCACCACTGCAGACCTGAGAAGGGGCTAGGGAAGCGATGCCCAAGGGTAAGGCAGCTGTTATCAGGGGTTGCATCTCAGTGAGATTTCACTACAGTTTCAACCATAGAACAATATTAGATTCCATAAATTACTCATTTGACCCTGTTGGTGTTTGATCTCCATATCTACCTGTTTCTTCACTGATTCTTAGTTCTATTGCCAATTAATTGCTTCGGTGCCTCTTAGTCGCTACTTTGGAGATCCCATTTGCCCTTGGCTCCACCTGCACTCCCCCTGTGACTCCAGGTGTCACCTGAGTGCATGTCCAAGCAAGCTCAGCAAGCCTAAACCTCACCAATCTCTGCCCTCCCCCCCTCCGCCCTGTCTAGGAACTGTGGGGTAGTCTGTGGTACTTCCCTGTCCTAGAGCTGCCGCGGAAGGTCCCATGTGTCTGTTCATTCTCTGCGGCCTCTTTCAGGGTCCTCTGTCTCCCTCTGTCCCAGCAAAGAGTACCTGAACTTGATCCCTTAAGGACAAGTTTCTATCCCCACTCTGCCAGCAACCAGAATGTAACCTTGGGCAAGTCACTTTTATCTTTTACCCTAATGTCCTCTTCCAGTAAAAGAGAAGGTAAATTAGACCATCCCAAAGACCCTTCCAGCATCACACTCCCCAAAGTCATGAGTGGACATTGCTGACAAGACTATAATTCTAAATATGCTTGAGAAGGAACCAACCTGGTCCTTTACCACTCGTCCCTCTCCTCCAGGCACTGCCAGGTAAACTTCTTGGGGTCCCACATCCTACATGTCACTCTGTGGATGCATTTCTAGCCTAACTCCTTCTCATCTTTGGAATAGGGTAATCACAGAACTTATCATCTAAACATGGACTTTTTTTGTGAGTGGAAGGGGCACTATTAAAAATGCAACTTGGATGGCAGGCATACTCCATGACTGTTCCAGGCAAACCAGGGCGTTGGGTCAGCCAAGTTTTGAATCAAGGCCAAAGTCCCTCCCTCAGTCAATCACATGGCTTGACTTGCCTAGTAGGCCTCTTTCTCAGTGCTTGGTCCAGACCCTCCCTGTCCCCACTCCCACCAGGACTGTCCCCTCTTAAAAATCCTAGCCTGTTTAGGGTGGAAATTGGCAGGAAGACAGATCTCTTGGTGACAGTCTGCACTCGCACCATCATTTACTGAATGTAAACGATCACACCTCCTGATTTTGTTCTGGCACATCTCAGAGTTTCTTACACATCTGGCAGCAGCTGCTTCCAATTTGGGTGGGAGATAACAGCCCCAGCCAGGGGCCTCCATGGGACTAAAACTTCCTGAAGCCATCTTCTGCAGGGCCTCCCTGCCTCCCTCAGATAAGCTGGAAAATATTTAAATAGAATGCACAGAGGAAGGTGGCCCTTGCTGGTAAATGTTTCTGACCAGGTCAGAAGATGAGAGCTAGTATTGAAGGAGGTTTGGCTGATGGGTTATACCTGGAGCAAGACAGTAGAACAAGGGTTGGCTTCCCTAATCTAGTGATGTTGAGTGAGTGCCTGGAACATTCCCCATGCTACAGCCACCACTGTGGCCTGGCTCGGCCACCTTGCCAAAGGCACCTGACCAGAGGCACCATGGGAGGCTCAAGGCAGGACTGTCTGTGGGTAGATCTGGTATCTACCACATTTACGAACAGCAAACAGTAGCAAAAACCAAGCTGACCGTAGGAAAATAAAACTTGGCTTATTTATAGCATTGCCTTGAATCTCTACTCTTAAGTTGCAACCTTTGGCAAGGCTGTCACACATGAGCAGCCACCATGCTCCCTCTTGCTCTTGGTGGAGGGGTGGCCGAGGTGGGCAGGCTGTCTGGTGGTGCAACAGATGATACCTTGATCTGAGCAGACATGCAGAACGGTTTTCATAGCTGCTGTCTACCCAGTGGGACATGCAGGGGCCCATCGGGGTTGGTGGGCACAGCTGCCAAATGCTGCGGCCCAGGTAGAGCAAACCTTCAGGGACAGCTCCCTGAGGAAGGCTCCGCTGATTGGGAGGTGTGGGAGGCTGAGTGCTGCTGGAAGCTTCCTTAGCATTTCTTTTTTTTTTTTTTTTTTTTTTTTGAGTTTTTTCTGCAAGACCTGGAGTCTCTGCCTTTGCCACCCAGACTTTTTTTTTTTTTTTTACATTTTAGGTTTTGGGGTACATTTGAAGAATATGCAAGATTGTTGCATAGGTACACACATGGTAGTGTGATTTGCTGCCTCCCTCCCCATCACCTATATCTGGCATTTCTCCCTTAGCATTTCTTAACCAGCCAAGTGTGAATGCTGTCCCCAAAAAGAAGCCTGGGTGGGTGTGGAAGGAGGGACTCCAGGCCTCCTTCCACCATGGTCTGGCCAGATGCAACCCTTTCTCTGTCTAACTACATTTTAAGAAATCAGACACATTTGAATCCTCCTTGAAACCAAAAATCTCCAAGAGACCAACATGACTCAACCTTTCAGTCCTCCACACTTACCGAATACAACTTCTTCCCAGGCACAGGCATTTTCTCCTGGCCTGATGGAATCCTGTCAGGAATGAGGGTTTTCACACACACACACAAAAACAATGCCTTTCCCTCAGCTTGGGAACAACTGTGCACAGAAGAGAAAGGGAATTTTCCACATGACTGCTCCACCGCTTCACCTCCCCGCAGAAGGCTTGGAAGCACCCCAGCAAGCTGTCTAGTGTTTCTTAAATTGTCATTGTCACAAAGGTTCTTTCTGCTTCACTTCTCCCAAAGTTCTCCTCCTCACCACCCCCCCTCCCACCTTGGTCCAAGGCACAGTAATTGAGCCATTCAGTATCCAGCATGGGGACTGGTCCTGCAGGACCAGGCAGGTGCCTTTGTCTGCCTTTGTGCTCAGAGAAGGACTTCTCGCCTTCGGTTCTCATAAGGTTCTCACCACGGCAACCCAAGTGTCTAAGCAGAGCATTTGCAGGGGACTGTCCCGGCCTCACAGGCGGTTAGCAGCAGCAGTTTGAGCCTGTCAAGTGGGCGAGGTGGGGTTTTTCCCTCTTTCCTGCATTCTAACTGCTTATTCTTCCTTTTCTCACCTATGTAGGTGGTTGCTAGTTTAAGCACCAAACCTAGCAGCCAATAATTAACTACACACACCTCCCATCACGCACAGTGCAAACCATGATGTCCTCCCTTCTGCAGGTGGCCCTTGTCATGCCCAAGGACCTCATCTTGGCCCCATGCCATTGAGAGAGTCCTAAGTCCCGACCAGCAAGGGCTTCCCTCTGCCTCTCGAGTGGAGGCACTCAGGGGCTGCCCGTTGTGGCCACATGCCCTGGGCATGCACCACATGCACCCTCATCACCACTCAATCATCTGGGGCTGGGCATGGGATTGGGACTGTCACATGGGAAAATGGGGATTCTTTTCTGGGCTGTGACTGCATTTCCAAACCCAGTGCAGGATGAATAGTGTCAGTCCTTGTTCTGAATTCCCGTAACGTAGGTGATAAAATGTGGCAGAGTTCCCATAATATAGGTAAAAAAGAGTGGCAGATAAAGGGTTGGGGGTGAGCTGTGGTTTGGAATCCAGCCCTGGCCCCGTCTACCTTTCCCTCCACCTTCTCTTATCTTTGCAAGTTAGAGCCACACAGAAAGAAGTAAGAGTGTGGCTGGTAGTGTGCCTAAGACAAGTTGTTCAACAAATGTTTACTAAGTTCCTATTGTGTGACAGATAGTGTTTTTCTAGTACCTGGCTGACTTGAAGAGTATGTTCTATTGTTTTTATGCTTAATAAGGGAAAAGACTGGGAGGCTAAGGCAGGAGGACTGCTTGAGCTCAGGAGTTCAGGATGGCCGTGAGCTATGATTACGCCATTGTCTTCCAGCCAATGTGACAGAGCAAGACCAAATCACATTTCAGGCCTACACTTCCAGCAACAAATGGTTTTCCCTCATTCCTATGCCATTGAGGACCAGGAATACCTCTCCCTCTTCACTCCTATAGGTCCCCTGCAAGTGCCAAGCCTGTGTCAAATATTCTGCAAAGCTCAGCTCAAACCAATCCCCCAAAATATCAGTAACAACTATGAAACTTCAATTATGGAAAGGTATCTTTGAGGCCTCAAGGCTAACTTTTTAACTAAAAAAAAAATATATATTTAATGGTAAGATGCCAGGCTCCATAATAAGTCAGGAGAAGAGTCATTTTGGTGGCTGTCTGCACATAGTTACCACGGTCCCTCTTGAAAAGCATTTATGATTGCCTACTCTGTGTCCAGCACCCTGCTAGGCACAGAGGGTACAAATATCCATAAAACATGTCCCTCACCCTCAGGTAGCACCCTGACAAATAGGTGAGACAGACACGTGAGCACTTTGGAGTAGGCTAAGTGCTGATAGGGAAGGAATTTGGGAAGCTAGTAGAGCACTCAGTTGGGCACTCAACTCAACATGGGTTTAGGGAAGACTCCCCAAGGAAGTGACATTTGAGCTAAGTCTCCATGTCTCTGCAGGAAATTAAATTTAACCAACTGTGTGGGTTCCACTGTGCATACTGGTGGTGTCGATGTGACATGTTGTGTTCTGAGTTTTCCATTTATAGAGTGTTTCAGGTGCACTGATGTATGCCTTGTGAGCTGACTGCCAAAATAGGGGGCCCAGACAGCTGCCTCCCCAGGGGAGGGGGGGTATCCAGAAGCTTCCATTCTTGTTGTACACATTTCCCCAGATGATCTATCACTGTCTTGAAATTATAGCATTCAATATTTCTTTCTTGGCTTGGAAGACTTTACAGATCTTCCAGTAGCTAATGTCAAAGTTAGATGTCTCTGGGAGGGAATGCACCAGAAGCCATTAGCAGCTAATAGTTGCTCTAGAATTGTTCTGAAAGCATAGTGTCTAGGCCAGGGGCCAGAAGTAAAGGGGAGGAGGGGTGGTAGGGGATTAGGAGGGAGAAGGGCGGAGGTGCTCCCTCTCTTGCAACAAACAGATCTGCTCTGCTGTCTGTGCATCTGCACTTCACCTAGCTCCTCCACAAAGTTCTCCTATCAGGAGAAATGAGCCAATGTCTTTCTAATCCAAATGCCATGAGAAGCAAGCTCAACTTGTGCCGGATCACCTAAGAGGAGCATATGAGCGCACAGATGGCAGCATATATGAAGACATTACACCCGCTCTGCCCCTTGATACTTCACTATCAAGTATCTAAATAAATATCTAAATGGAGAACCAGCTAGGAAGCACAAATCCTGGTGTTCAGAAAAGCGCTGTGCCCAGGCGTGGAGAGTACAACACTTTGGGGATTCCTACCCATGTGAGTCTAGCACTGGGCTTGCGGGTAGGGTGTTCCTTCTTGAATGCTCTGTTCCTTATTTCCTCCATGCACAGCTCTGGGGGTAGATTTCATTTCAGACGCTTTAGAAAAGAGGACAGCAGGAGAGGAAATTGCTAGAGACCAAAGAAAATTAGAAGACCTTGGTATAAGTCATATATAGAAAACTGAGAGCAAAATTTGGCCCTCAGAGACTAAAGTTAGTGGGAGGAGAAAACAGGGCCTGGCCAACGCTTGTCATTTCACCATTTAAATAGAGATCAAGATGCTGAAGTGCCCAGGATACATCTCTTTTTTGACTTGCCCAGAGCGTGGAGAAATTTCATCAGGGAGCTTCTGAGATATGGATCCAGACTAGCAGACATTAACAGAATTACCAGGTGTCAGACTACCAGAATTACCAGAGGGATCCCAGACTTTTCAGCACACAATGAGGGATATATAAACACCAAAGTTATACGGGAAGTCATGCTGGATGGATTGACAAAGGCAGCAAAGCCCAGTACTCACACTGAGGCAGCTCCCTGCCTACAACCAACAACATTTGCACCCTCATTAAAAACTGGAAATGTTAAAAGACTTGAAGATTTCTGCTCTTTGCACCTGCTTAACTCTTCCTCTTGCCCTTGCTAAATTTTAGCTGCTTTCTTTTTGGTTAATTTCACAATGTTCAAAAGTCTATTGGAAAAAAAGAAACCCACAAAGCACCATAGATAAAAACTTTGAGATGGGGAAAAAGAAAAATATTGGTTTGATCTACTCTCTCCCTCTCCCAGAACCCAGGAAAATGCCTGGTACACAAGACAAAAGGAAGGGAAGAATAAAAAAAGGAGGAGGAAATTAGTTCTGGATGAAATGTCAGAAAAATGGCCACCAGGAAGGCCCCAATCTACCAATCACTCCCTCTTCTTGGGTCTCCTGATGGAGTGTGTTTCATCTTTGGGAAAATATTTCCACCTTTATGTCTTTTAGGAATGTAAAAGCAACAGGATGAGCCAGGGCAGTGGCTCATGCCTATCATCCTGGCACTTTGGGAGGCTGAGGCAGAAGAATTACTTAAGGCCAGGAGTTCAAGACCAGCTTGGGCAACATAAATCTCTACAAAAGATTAAAAAAATAAATTACCCAGGCAAGGTGGTACATACCTGTAGTTCCAGTTGTTCAGGAAGTTGAGTCTGGAGAATCACCTGAACCTAGAAATTTGAGGTTACAATGAGGTATGATTGAACCAGTGCGCTCTAGCCTGGGCAATACAGCAAGACTCTGTTTCTATAAAATAATAATAATAGTAAAAAACAGGGGGGTGGGATGGGAACAAGGCAATTTGGTGTGTTCCTAAAATCCTTGCCTGATGGAAAGGGCAGCTAAGAACAGCCAATTGATAATTGATTAATGTGTTACATTTTGAAAGTACACAAAACTTAACATTCAGTGTCAGGATTAATATTAATTTTGTAACTGAGACAAACCTCCTAATAAAAGTGAGAGGCTCTCAGATTAGAAGAAAAACAACACCCAACCAAACAATATATATTTTTAAAATGCACATTTCTGCTCCCAGGAAGATGCAGAAAATATACTCATTCCTACTCTTTCTGTTAAGTACAACTAAAAACACTGGAAATTATGTTTAAAACAAACATAAAAGACTCTGAAATGTGAAAATTAGAAAGTAGACCAGCTAGGAACCTCAGGACCCAGTGAATGACACAGCAGCAACTCCCTGAATTTTCTTTGTGCCTCATACATTCCAGATTTAGAGCTCAAAAAGCTGGCAACCTGGAAACAGCTAATGCACACAAGGGAATTAAAAAAGAGAGAAGAAGGTGGAGAAGAAGGAGGAGACAGAAGAGGAGGAGAAAGGGGAAGAGGAGGAGAAGAGGAGGCAGAGTAGGAAGAGGATAAGAAGAGGAGGAAGATAAAAAAAATGAGAATAAAGAAGGAGAAAGAGAAGGAAGAGGAAGAGGGAAAGGGGTAGGGGAAGCAGAAGACTCCTCCAGCCAGGCATCACAGAAAAATCTGTGGCCCCACCTTCACCCATGCCAGAAAAGGCTCAGTGGGGAGTACAGAGTCCACACTCATGAGGCTATAATGAGACAATGCAACCTCACCACCAGGGTTATGTCAGAGGAGGCCTAGTAGGGAGCTGGGGCTTTCATCACCACTTGGCAGTAATGCAGCCTCCCTTTCCCTTCTGCCTTACCACAGTGTCACTGGAAACCACCTGGGGAGCCTGGACTTCTTCCACCACCCAGCAATAATAAGTCGGTCTGCCCCCTTTTCACTCTGGTGGTAACAGAGAAGGCCAGATGGAAAGAGTCAAGACTATAACCACTGCCCCTGGTAGTAATGAGACCACCCCCTGGTAGTGTCAATGGAGACCATGTGGGGAGCAGAAATGAGGCACCTCTACCCTTCCCAACCTGAGTGGGATCAGCAGGGGCCTAGTGGGAACCAGAACTGCCTCCCAGTCCAGCAGCAACGAGGAGCACCTCCCAACCTTGGTTGTCACAGAGTTTGTAGTGTATCACCCTCCCCTGGTGGTGCAGCATCACAGGAAGTTACCTAAGACCAGGTTTAAATAAGATCTAGAGCCTCATCATAGAATACCAAAATACGTAATTTTTAATCAAAAATCACTCACAATACCAAGAACCAGGAAAATATCAAACTGAATGTAAAAAGCCATCGGTAGACACCAACATCAAGATGACAGTGATGCTAAAATTATCTGGAAAAGGTTTTAAAGCAGTCATTATAAAAATGCTTCAATGGGTAATAGTGAACATGCTTGAAACAAATGAAATGATAAAAATATCACCAATAAAATCATCTCAGCAAAGAATAGAAAATATAAACAACCAAATGGAAATGCGAAAACTGAAAAACATACAACTGAAATAAGAATCTCAGTAAATGGGCTCAACAGCAGAATGGAGAGAACAGAGGAAAGAACAAGTGAACTGGAAGATATGATAGAAATGAATGAATCTGAACAACAGAAAGAAGACGAAGTGAAAAACAAAGAGCCTCAGCGACCTGTAACAAAATATCTAAATTTATATCATTTGGGATTCCAGGAAAAGATAAAAAAGAAGGTGGAGCTAAAAAAGTACTCAAAGAAATAGTAATTTAAAAATTCCCCAATTTGACAAAACACAGAAACCTACAGATTCAAAAAGCTGAGTGACCAATAGGATACATAAAAGAAATTCACACCAAAACATATCATAATTAAAGTTCTGAAAACTAAAGACAAAGAAAGTCTTAAAAGCAGTGAGAGAAACAACACCTTATCTCTAAGAGAATACTAATTCAAATGACAGCAAATTTCTCATTAGAAACCGTAGAGGTCAGAAGGAAGTGACACAACATCTTTTAAGTGTTAGAAAAAAGGAACTATCAACCAGAAACCTATGTCCAGTGCAAATATCCTTTAGGAATTAGGAGGAAATCAAGCTATTCTCAGATTAGCTTGATTACTCAAATAAATACACTAACAAAGTGGAAAGAAATTCTCTAAACAGAAGGGACATGATGAAAGAAGGAATCAAGAAACATCAGGAAAGAAGAAAGAATTTGGTAAGCAAAGATAGTAAATTCAATTGGCTTTCCTTCTCCTTTTGAATTTTCTCAATTATTTTTGACAATTGAACTGAAAATTATAACATGGATGTGATTCTAAATAGATGTAGAGAAAACATCTTAGACTATTATATTGTAAACAAGGAAGGGGAATAGGATGTAAAGGATGGTGCAGTTTTCACACTTCACTCAAACTGTTGATGTGTGTAGACCATGATTAGTTATGTATACAAAATGTAATAACTGGAATAACTAAAAAACTACTAAAAAACTACTCAAATAGATGCACACCAAAACACCATGTATAAACCAAAACTCTAAAAAATGGAAAAAAAAAACCAGAAATGAAAAAACAAGGAGAACAAAGAGAAAACAAGAAATACAATAACAGTATTAAACCTAAAATATTAATAATTATATTAATTCTGAATAATGTAAAGGCAGCAGTTTAAAGATAAGGATAGTCAGGGTATTTAAAAACATAAACCAATTATATGCTGTGTATAGAGTGATATAGATAGGTTGTATAGGGTGATATAGATAGGTTAAAAGCAAAAGGATCAAAAATAACATATCATGCAAATATTAATTAAAAGATAGCAAGAGTGGCTATATTAATATCAAATAAAGTGACATCAGAGCAAATAAAATAATTGAGACAGAGAAAGACATTATACATTAACAGAAGTGTCAATCCACCAAGAAGATATGACAGTGCTGAAGGTATGCACCAAACATGAGAGCTACAAAATAAGTGACATGAAAACTGATAGAACTAAGAGTAGAAACAGACAAATCCACAATCCTAGTTAGAGACTTCAACACTCTTCTCTCAACAACTGACAGAACAACTAGACAGAAAATCAAATCACATAGAAAAACTCAACACCATTAACACATAGGACATATAGACATTTATGGAACACTCTACCCAGCAACAGCAGAATGCATTATTTTCAAGTGCCCATAGAACATAAACCAAGATGGATTATAACATGGAACATAAAGCAAACCTCAATAAATTTAAATACCTCAAAATAAAAATACATCGAACAGAATGAAAATGAAAATACAACATGTAAAATTGGTGGAACATAGCCAAAACAGTGCCGAGAGGGAAACTTACAGCTTATTTTAAGAAATGGAAAAGTTTCAAATCAGTGACCTAAGCTCCCACCTCAAGAATCTAGAAAATATAAAAAGAAAAATAAATTCAAAGAATGCAGAAGTAAGTAAATAATAAAGATAGGAACAGGAATCAATGAAATTGAAAACAAAAAAAAAATCGAAAAATAGCAATGAAACAAAAAGCTAGATTTTTTGAAAGATCAATAAAAGTGACAACCCTCTGGCAAGACTAACAAGGAAAGACACAGTTTACCAGTATTAGGGGTGAAACAGATTATATTAGTAAATACTCTGTAAACATCAAAATGACAGTAAGATAATACTAAGAAAAATTCTATGCACATAAATTTGACAATTTAGATGAAATAGATGATTACTCAAAAACACACAGTACCACAACTTCCTTAACATGAAATAATTTGGATAGCCTTATAACTAACTATTGAGTAAATTAAATTTACAATTTTAAAAATTCAGAAAAAGGAAGCTCCAGGCCCAGATACTTTCACTAGTTAATTCTATTAAACATTTAGAGAAGAATTAGCATCAATTCTTCACAATATTTTCCAAAAAGTAGAAGAGGAAAGAACTTTTACCAATTCATTTCTTGAAGTTAGCATTCTCCTGATACCAAAATCAGACAAAAAAAAACAATAAAGAACTACAGACCAATATACCTTATAAACAGACATAAAAATCCCTAACAAAATGTTAATGGGTAGAATTTAGCAGTATATAAAAAGAATTATGCACTGACCAAGTGTGGTTTACTCTGAAGATGCAATTGAATTTTTACAAATAAACCAATCTAATTCTTCATATTAACAGGCAAAAGAGAAAAAAAAGTCACATTATCATTTCAATTGATGCAGAAAAAAGCATTTGACAAAATTCAACACTTACTCATGATAATAGCTCCTAGACATATAGGAAGGAAGTGGAACTTCCCCAATTTGGAAAACAGTATCTACAAAAATCTTATAGCTAGCATTATACTTAGTGGTGAAAGATTGAATTCTTTCCCCCTAATGCTAGAAACAAGGCAAGGTTTGGTCTTTCTATTTCTATTCAATATAGTACTAGGAGTTCTAGCCAGTGCAATAAGGCAAGATACAGAAATAAAAGACATTTTCTTTTAGATAAGAAAGGGAGACAAGAATAGCCCTGTTTACAGATAACATAATTGTTTATGTAGAAAATTCCAAGGACTCCACCTGTAATCCCAGCACTTTGGGAAGTGAGCCTGGCAGATCATGAAGTCAGGAGTTTGAGACCAGCCTGATCAATATGGTGAAGCTCCATATCTACTAAAAAATAGAAAAATTAGCTGGGCGTGGTGGTGGACACCTGTGGTCCCAGCTACTTGGGAGGCTGAGACAGGAGAATTGCTTGAACCTAGGAGGCAGAGGTTCCAGTGAGCTGAGATTGCACCACTGTACCCCAGCCTGGGGAACAGAATGAGACCTCTGTCTAAAAAAAAAGAAAAAGAAAAGTCCAAGGAATCTACAGAATGAAGGGGAAGGGAAGGAGGGAGAAGAAAGAAAAGAACGAGAGAGAGATAAGGAAGGAAAGCAGGCAGGCAAGGAAAAGAGTATTTAGAACTTATAAGTGACTTGAGCAAGGTTGCAGATGCAAGGTCAACATTAATTCACTGTATTTCTATATAAAATTGTCCCAAGGTATCTGTGCGGGGCTGGTTTCAGGATCACCCCTCAGATACCAAAATCTATGGATGCACAAGTCCCTTATATAAAACTATGTAGTATTTGCATATAACCTATGCACAAAGATATATACTTTGTCGTCTCTAAATTACTTACAATATGTAATACAATGTAAATGTTATGTAAGTAGTTTTATAATGTATTCTTTAGGGAACAATGACAAGAGAAAAGACTGTACATGTTCAGTACAGACACAACCATCCTTTTGTCTCCCAAATATTTTTAATCTGTGATTGATTGAATCCATGGATGCAGAATTCATGGATATGGAGGACTGATTTTACTAGTTTTGGACACCCAGAAATCAAAATTTCAAAGAATACCATGTACAATTTCTCAAAAAATTAGAAATATTTAGGTATAAACTTAACAAAATATGTATAGGACTTGTATGCTAAACACTACAAAATGCTAATGAATCAAATCAAAGTAGAGCTATAAAATGGAGAGATATACCATATTCATCAATTGAAAGATTCATCATAGTAAAGATATTATTCTTTGCCATATTGATATACAAGTTTAAATTTCTATCAAAATTTCAGCAAGATTTTTTATTCCTGTAGACAAAATTATACTAAAATTTATATGGAAAGGCAAAGGAACTAGAGTAGCTAAAACAATTTTGAAAAAGAATAAAGTGAGAGGAATCAGTCTTTCCAATTTTAAGACATATAACTATAGTAATCAAGACTGTATTGATTACTACATTGATTATTGACAGGTTAATACACACATAGAACAATGAATAAAAACAGGGAATGCAAAAATAGACCCATACCAACAAACCCAACTTATTTTTTATGAAATGGCAACAGCAACTCCAATGGAAGTAAGATAGCCTTTTCAACCAATGGTGCTAGAATAACTGAACATCCATAGGGAAAATAAGAAAAAAAAAAAAAAAAAAAGAACCTTAATCTAAGTTTCACATTTTACACAAAATTTAACTCAAAATAGATCATGGACTTAAATGTACACAAAATGTAACACTACAAAAACTTTAGAAATAAACATATAGAAGAAAACCTTTGGCAACTATGGTTAGACAATTAGTTCTCACGCTTCACACCCAAAGCATGATTCATAAAAGGAAAAACTGATAAACAGGACCTCATCAAAATTAAAAGCATTTGTTCTGTGAAAGACTATGTTCAGAGGCTGAAAAGACAAGCTACAGTCTGGGAATATGTGTGCAAACCACATATCACACTAAGGAGTAGTACCTACAATATACAAAGAATAATCAAAGGTAAACAGTTTTTTTTTTTTAATCCAATTAGGAAAAGGGCAAAAAATACAAACAGGCATTTCACTGATGAGGCTAGAGATGACAATGAATGAAAAAACATTTCAACATCATTAGCCATTAGGGAAATGCAAATTAAAACCAAAATAAAATGAACTCTTTCCCCCAACACTATTGACCTATCAGAATGGCTAAAATAAACAACAGTGATAACACCTAATGCAAGTGAGAATGCAGAGAAACTGGATCATTCATACATTGCTGGTGGGAATATAAAATGGTACAGCCACTCTGGAAAAGAGTATGGCAGCTTCTTAGAAGACTAAATGCTTACCATACAGCCCATACATTACACTCTTTGGTATTTATCCCCCACAAAGTGAAAACCTGTGTTCATACAAAAACTTGTATATTAATGTACATAGCTGCTTTATTCACAATAGCAAATAAAAAACTGGAAACAAACCCAATTGTCCTTTAATGGAGGAATGATAAGGAAACTGTGGCGTGTTCATACCATGAAATATTCCTTTGCAATAAGAAAGAATGCACTATTGATACATTCACATGGGGAATCACCAGAAAATTTTTCTGAGTGGGAGAAAATAATACCAAAAGGTTACATACCATGATTCTGCTGATACAGAAGTCTTGACATGACAAAATTATATAGAGAGATAACAGATTAGTGGCTGACAGTAGTAAGGATGGGAAGATGTTTACAGAAAGAGGAAGGAAATAGGTGTGGCTGTAAAAGGGCAACATAAGGGATCTGTGTGGTGATGGAGATGTTCTGGATCTCACTGTATCAGTGCCTATATACTGGTTGTGACGATGTACTATAGTTTTTAAGATGTTACCGTTGGGTGAAACAGAGTAAAAGATACCCTACATATCTCTGTTAATTTCTTAGAATTGCACAAAAATCTACAGTTATCTTGAAATTAAAAGTTTCGTTTAACTAAAATTTAAAAAAGCTTAAAAATTCACTGAAAACAAAGTTGCTCAGAAAAGTTCAAATAACAAATAAGGATCAAGTAAATAATAATAATAACAACAAAATCAGGGTTATTATATTAAATATGAGCCAGGGTTGAATTCAAGACAATAAAAACGATTGAATGAGAAAAGATATGAGTATAAAGGTCATAGTCTATAATGGGGATTTAACTCTTACACGTTTTGTGCATGATATGAAATAATACAATGATACATAAAACAAGGCACCACTCTAGAAAAATCCAGGAGAAATCCCAGAAACTGCAGAGTTCTATGAGAATTTTAACTCATCTCTCACCAAGCCACGAAGAAACTTTGAATAATAAGAATAAAGTTGAGTAATAGACATATATTGAATTTGGTTCCTGACAGTAGACACTGCATCTTCTTTACAGAGTCTCATGAAACTTATAAAAATGGATCATATATTAGTCTATAGTGAAAAGCTCAGTAAATTCCACAAAGTAAAAATAGCTTGAGTGGCATTCTTTGCATCGATGAGATAACACTAGAAATAATAAAAAAGAACCAAAAAACCCACCTTAGTCACTTACAAATTTAACAGTCTTTTAAAACTCATATTTGATCAAAGAAGAAGCTAAAATAGAAAATTCTAAATAACTAAGAAGTAATGATAATGGAAATGTTAAGCAGAAAATAAAACATACCTTCAAACTTTGAGAAAGGATGAATCAAGTATCCAATTTAAGGTGCATTTTTATAAGTGCTGTGAAAAAAATATGAAAAAGATAAATTTGAAAACAGTAGATTAGATTTTTTAAAGTCAAGCTAATTCTCTGGAAGATAAATGAGCAAATAATGAACTAGAGAAACCACTGACTTGCTTAGTCAAGAGAAGAAGGTGAGAGAACACATATACTCTGAAGTAGAAACAAAAAGGTGGAGATAAATACAGGTACCTAGTATTACTTATTAGTAATAAGTAATATGGAAGAGTATTCTATAGCATTATTTACAATCAAAATTCAGATGTTGGGTGCAATGGGTGGTTGCTTTAGGAAAATATAAGTTGCTGGAAAAAATGGAAAGTTAAAAATTTCATAACAATGGAATCAAAGTATCAAACCAAAGTATCAACCAACAGTGCATTGGACAAATATTTATTGAGTCTCTGTTACATGCCAGGGCCCTGAGAATTCCAGGAGAGGGGGAAATGGCCCTGCTTTCAGGGCGTTCTCTGTAAGTTGGGAGTGTGGGAAAAATAAAGAAGCCCTCAGGGTCATAAGAGCCCAGTGGCCAGGGGCCAGATGGAGGTGGGAGAGGGAGAAGCCTGTGTGCCATGATGCTGGTAGATGGGTTTTCTGTACTTCTGATTTCCTGTCACTTGAAAAGGCCAGGATACAGCTATGTTTCATCTTTTCAGTAAGACAGAAAATAACATGTGCCTTGGGTCTGGCTGTCTGTGGCCTGTTCCTGCTTTCCATGATGGCCTGTTTGTTTGATCCATTTCATCAGCACATGGCCCACTGTCACCTGACTGTGATACTGAGCTCCCCAACCCAGGAAGAGAAACAGTCACCTCTGCTCCAGAACATGGTGGTGAAGAGGGAGCCATCTTGAGCTCCTGAGATTCCAGAGTCTTAGAAGGAAAAACTCATATTCATTCTTGACCCTCCTCTTGTCAGAACACTTGGCTACCAGAAAGATCTGGCTGCCACTGTCTGACTGTATGTCACCTTTCCGAAGAAGCATAGTTTTTTTCCCCTCCCCCCACCCCGGAACTAATGGCTGAGCCGAGTGCAATGGCCCCATCTCGCCTCACTGCAACCTCCACCTCCTGGGTTAAAGCAATTCTCCTGCCTCAGCCTCATGAGTAGCTGGAATTACAGGTGTATGCCACCACGCCTGGCTAATTTTTTTGTATTTTAGTAGAAACAGGGTTCCACCATGTTGGCCAGACTAGTCTCGAACTCCTGATCTCATGATCTGCCTGCCTCGGCCTCCCAAAATACTGAGATTACAGTCGTGAGCCACCACACCCAGTCAAAGCAGCATAGTTTTTAAGACACAAAACTGTTGAGCAGGTTGGATTTTAAAAATTGGGAAACTTCTCCAAGCAGTTTGGAAGGAAAAGAGACTTTCTTGAACAACCTCCTTAGGGGATCAAAGAAAAAGACCCACTAAGATGAATATTACCCCTCCTGCCCCATTCAGGTTAAGTATAAATATGACTTCCTCACTTTCCAAGACCTGAGCTCACACCTGCTGCTGATGACATGGAGGAGACTGAGCAGGGGAGCCACAAGGATTAGACATGGGCATTGTTCCAGTCTGGTCCAATTTTTAGTCACTTTCCTATTGCAAAGAATGCGCTTAGAAATTGCAAAGCCAATGCTTTTTGCTAATCCTAACAGAAATTCCTTAAACTAGGAGATGGTGCCACTGCCCATCAATTTTGCAAAGCAATAATGCAGATCCCAAGTGGCTAAAGTCTGAGGCAGAAGGCAGAGCACTTCATCACCGTGAGAGAACTGGGTTGTTGCTGGGGGAAGCTGTTCTGATATCACGCTGGTATTACCATGCATTAATAAGCTTTGTTCATCTTCTCTGACACTGGAGGGCCAACTCAGTCCTTTCGCTTCATCTTCCTGCTTATTATGCAGCTCAGGCCATTGAGATGGGCTGCCTGCTTGTCATAAATTGGAGGCAACCTCCCTTCTTTCTGTTGGTGGTCCCAGTGGGCTTGAGCTCCTGGGAACCAAGGCTTTCAGTTCCACAAATGCACACTGAGCCCTGACGCCAGGCTAGGCACTGCAGGGAACTCCAAGATACATGAGCCACAGTTCCTGCCTTTGTGATCATGTTGTGGTCAGGGAGAAAGTCACATGGCCTAATAATTACACCAATGGGCAGAATGTGTAACAGATGGGAAAACACCAGCTGTGGGAACTCAGGAAGGGAAGGAGTAACTTTCAATGAAAGAACAGGGAGATCCTTGGACAAGGTTTCAGTACATAGACACTTAGAGAATGCAGCCACTTCAGCCTGGAATTTGCCATAGCAAAGAAGGGGGATCCCAGAAATAAGAGGATGACACATGAAATATATGTATATGTAACCAGAACAATTTAACCATCCTAAAATAATCCCTTATGCTATGGCTCTATAATTGTTCTCTGCCTTTGAGTAGCCCCTGTTAACCAATGATCTGTTATTCTCCATTACTATATAATTTTGTCTTTTTGACAAAATTCCATGTAAGTGGAATCATGCAATCTGTAAACTTTTGATATTGACTTCCTTCACTCAGCATGATGTCTTTGAGATGCAGCCAAGTGGTTGCATTCATCAACAATGAATCATTTTCATTGCTGAGTAGTGGTCCATCGTGTGGAATGTAGCACAGTTTGTTTATCCGTTCCCTTTGAAAGGCATTTGGGTTGTGTCCAGTTTTTGAAAATTGTGAGTAGAGCTGCTATAAGTATTCATGTACAGGTTATTATGTGAACATAAATCTCCATTTCTCAAGGACTGAGTTTCTTACCTCAGTCTTGGCACTACCAGTCTTGACAACTGGGGTCAGATACTTTGTTGTGAGGAACTGCCATGTGCATTGCAGAATGTTTAGTATATCCCTGACCCCTACTGATGCCAGTAGAACTCTCCCAATTGTGACAATCAAAATGTCTGTAGACATTGACAAATGCAAATATCGTCCACACCCCAGAACCATTGCTCTTGGTTAAATACCCAGGGACGAATTTCCTGTATTATATGGCAAGCATATAACTTTATAAGAAACTTTATGTTGCTAATATATGAGTGATCCAGTTGCTCAGCATCCTAGCCAACACTCAGTATTGTGTATTTTTTATTTTTGCCATTTCAATAGGTATATAGAGGCATATTATTGTGGTTTTAGTTTGCATCTCCCCAGTAGCTGATACTGTTGAAAATCTTTCTGTGTGTTTATTCACCATATGTATCCTCTTTAGTGAAACCTGTTCAAATCGTTTACCATTTTTAATTGGATTTGTTTTCCTACTGTTGAGCGTTGAGAGTTCTTTATAGATTCTAAATACAAATTCTCTATTAGATATGTGATTTTTCCAAATATTTTCTCCCAATCTATAGTATGTATTTTTATTTCCTTATGGGGTCCTTTTACAGAGAAGTTTTTTATTTTGATGAAGTCCAATTTATCCATTTTTCTCTTTTATAAGTTATGCTTTTGGTGCTATGCCTAAGAACTCTTTGTTAAACCTGAAGTCACGAATCTCATTATTTTTCTAAAGGTTTAAGAGTTTTATGTTTTACATTTAGATTTATAATTTTTATCTGATTTGTCCATAAGATCTGAAGTTTAGGCCAAGATTTGTTTTATCTTTTGACTATTGTGATATCCAATTGTTTCAGTATCATCTGTTGAAAATACTATCCTTTCTTCATTGAATTCCTTTTGCATCTTTGTGAAAAAATTATTTGGACATACTTGTGTGGAACTATTTCTGGATTTTTCTATTTTGTTCCCATTGAGCTATGTGTATATTTGTCGACCACACTATCTTGATTACTGTAGCTTTATACTAAGCCTTAAAATCAAATAAGATGATTCCTATGATTTTATTCATCTTCGACAAATTGTTTTAGTGACTCTAGTTTCTTTTCTTTGCATACAAATTTTACAGTCTGTCTCTACAGAAAATTCGGCTGTGATTTTGATTCAAATTACGAAAAATCTATGGATCAGTTTGGGAAGAATTAACAAATGTACTATATTGACTCTTCCAATCCATTTTATTAGTTCCTCTTTGATTTCTTTAATCCAATTTTTTTATTTTCAGCATAAAGATGATGTACATGTTTTTGTAGGTTTATAACTATTTCATTTTGGGGGGAGCTATGGTAAAAAGGTATATTGTTTTAAGTTTTGCTTTCTAATTATGTGTTGCTAGTATTTAGAAATATAATCAATGTTTTAATGTGTTGATCTTGTATCCTGTGATCTTCCTAAGCTCACTATTAGTTCTAGAGGATTTAGTGGCATTTGGGACATTTACTGTGTTTATTTTTTTCTATGTAAGCAATCATGCTGTCTGTGAATAGTAACAGCTTTATTGTTTCCTTTCCAATTTCCATGCCTTTGTTTTCTTGCCTTGTTGCATTGGCTAGGATTTTCAGTATGTGATGAATAAGAGTGATAAGAATTGATGTCCTGACTTTGTTCCAGATCTTAGGCAGAAAGATTCAGACTTTTGCCACTAGACATGATATTCTCTGCAGGGTTTTCTGTGTGTATGCGTGTTTTTCTCTTGTAATTGTCCTTAATCAGGATAAGACAGTTCCCTTCTATTCCTAGCTTCCTAAGAGATTTTTTAAAAACATGAATTAATGTTAAATTTAGCCAAATGCTTTTTTCCTATATCAATTGATGTGATTATGTTCTTTTTTTCTTTTCTAGGTTGTTAATATGATGACTAACAATGTCTTATTTTGATGTATTTTTTGTAGGGGAGGGGATAGATAAGGTCTCATACTGTCTCCCATGCTGCAATGCAGTGGTGCCATCACAGCTCACTGCAACCTTGACCTCTCGGGCTCAAGTCATTCTTCCACCTCAGCCTCTCAAGTACCTGGGACTATGGACATGTGCCACCATGCTTAGCTTATTTCTGTATGCTTTGTAGAGACAGGGTTTCACCATGTTGTTTCGGCTTGTCTCAAACTCCTGGGTTCAAGTGATCTGCCTACCTCGGCCTCCCAAAGTGCTGGGACTACAAGTGTGACCCAGCTAATGGTTTATTTTTGACTATGCAACTGGCCTTGCATTCCTAGGATAAAGTCCACTTGGTCATGATGTATTATTCTTTCTATATATTGCTGCATTCAATTTGCTAATATTTTTGTTGGGGATTTTTGCATCTATGTTCCTGAGAAGTCTTGATCTGTAGTTTTTTTCTTGCTGTACAATCTTTGTCTAGTTTTGGTATCATAGTAATGCTGGCCTCATAAAATGAGTTGGGAAGAGTTCCTCTTCTATTTCCTGGAAGAGATTGTGTAGAATAGGTGATATCTTTTTATTTAAATGTTGGGTAGAATTCACCAGTGAAATCATTAAGGACTAGAGATTTCTTTTTTAAACAATCTTTTAACTATGAATTACATTTCTTTAAACTTTAATAAGACCATTCTTGTTCTGTATTTCATTTTGTATGATTCTTGTTAGCATGAAATATTTAAGGAATTACTTCATTTCAGCTATTATCAAATTATGTGTGTAAAGTTGTTCACAGTATTTTCTTTTATACTTTGGATTTCTGTGAGGCTGTAGTGCTTTCCGCTCTTTCATTTTTGATTTTAGTAATTTGTGTCTATTTTTGCCTTTTGTAAATTTGTTAGAACTTTATCAATTATCTTTTTAAAGAAGCTTTACTTTTACATTTATTTTTCTCCATTGTATTTCTATTTTTATTGATTTCTGTTTTTATATTTATTATTTCTTTTCTTCCAGTTACTTTGGGTTTATTTCATTCTTGTTTTTCTAGTTTCTTGAGGTAAACTTCGATTATTAATTTTAGACTTTTCTTATTTTCTCTTGTAAGCATTTCATAAGTTTGCTTCTGAGCACTACTTTCCTGCACCCCACAACCATATATATGTTGCATTTTCATTGTTTGCCACTTCTAATTTCCCTTGAGACTTACTCCTTGACCCATGAATTACATATAGAAGTGTGGGGTTTAATTTTTAAGTGTCTAGAGTTTGTCCTGTTATCTTTATGTTATCAATTTCAAATGTATTTCTATTATAATCAGAGAAGATGCCATGTCTGATTTACATTTAAGATTCTTTTAATTGTCAAAATTTGTCTTATGACCCAGGATGTGGTCTGTCTTGGTGGATATTTCATTTGTCCTTAAAAAATGTGTATTTGCAATTGTTGAGTAGAAAGTTTTAATGTCAAGTAGATCTAGTTGGTTGATAATGTTCTTCAGTTCTTTGCATCCTTGCTTATCTGTCAGTCAGCATTCTATCAACTGATAATCTCAGTTCTATCTATTACTGAATGAGTAATGTTGACATATTCGACTGTGTCTGTGGATCTGTCTACTTATCCTTTCCATTCTGCCTGGTTTTTGCTTAATGTATTTTAAAGTGTTGTATGTGCATTCACATTAAGCATTTTTACATCTTCTTGCTTCATTAATCTTTTTATCATTATGTAATTTATTCCTGGAAGCTTTCTTTTCTCTGAAGCCTACTTTGTCTGATATTAATATAAATACTACAGACTTCTTTGGATTAGTTTTTGCTTTGCACTTTTTTGTCCTCTAGTTTTACATCTATTGTTATATTTAGTTATTTTCTCATATACAGCTTAGGTTTTCTTAAAATATTTTTCTGAAAATTTGTCTTGATTAGTATGTTTAAACTATTTACATTTAATGTGATTATTGATAGGTTTGAATTAGGCCTATCATTTTATTCATTTTCTGTTTTCTCTGCCTTTCATTCCTGTTTCCTCTTACGCATTGTATTAGTTTCCTATGGCTGCTGTAACAAATTACCACAAGGTTGGTGAAATGAAACAACAAAATATTATTCTTTCGCAGTTTTAGAGGTCAAAAATCTGCAGTCGGTATCAGTGATCCAAAATCAAGGTGTTGGCAGGATTGTGCTGCCTTTGGAGGCGTCAGAGAAGAATCCATTCCTTGCCTCTTTCAGGCTCTGCTTGCTGCTGGCATTCCTTAACTGTGGTCAACTCATTCCAGTCTCTCTGCCTGGTCACATTGCCTCCTCCTCTTCTGTCTGTGAAATCCTCTCTTGTAAAGATGCATGTGATTGCATTTAGACCCACCTGAATAATCAAAAGGATTGTAAGGGTTTTAATTTAATCACACCAGTAAAGGCCCTTTTTCCTTATAAAATAATATTTGCAGATTCTAGGAATTAGGATCTGATATATTTGGAAGGCTGTCATTCAGCCTGCAACACATACCTTCTTTTGAATTACTTGAACATTCTTTAGAATTTCATTTAAAAGAAATTTATCTGTATCTCTTTGTATATGTGTTTTTCTGTTTAGTAGTTGCTGTAAGAACTACAATACATATACTTAATTTGACAATTTACTTAGAATCAATATTGTATCTCTTCCAGTGGAATGTAGAAACCTTACAACCATAGTGTTCCTCTCCCTTCTTTCTGTCATAGAAATCTTATCAGTACATCTACATACCCTGGAAACCACATCAGACAATATTTTGCTTTCGAATTTTGCTTTCAATAATTTAACGCCTTTTAAAAGAATTATGAGAAGAAATAGTCTGTCATATTTATTCAGTTGTTTACCTTTCTGTTGCTCTTCCTTCATTCCTGATTGGTAGTTACTATTTCCATTGTTCCTTCCTTCATTTTGCTTCTGACCAAAAAACTGCTATTAACAACTTTTTTAGAGCAGATTTGCTGGTAACAAATTCTATTTTCTCACTGGTAATTTTTAAAAATCTCACCCTAATTTCTGAACAATCATTTACTGGATATATAATTCTGGATTAATGGTTGTTTCTTCCAGTACATGAAAAATCTTTCTGGTCTCTAGAGTTTCTGATGACAAATTCAGTCATTCAGATTGTTTTTCTCCTAGAGGTAATGCCTCAGTTTTTCTTCAGCTGCTTTTAAGATATTTTTCTTTGTCTTTAGATTCCAGATGTTTGACTATGAAGTATCTGGGCATAAATTTATTTGTGTTTATCCTGTTTGGGGTTCACTAAACTTCTGAAACCTGCATATTTGTGGGTTTGTGCCAAATGCAGGGAGTCTTTTGCCATTATATCTTCAAGTACTGCCTTCTTTTTCCTCTCCTTCCATGATTCCAATGGCATGAATATTTTGTCACAGTCTCACAGGTCCCAGAGACTCTGTTTTCTGTGTCAGTCTGTCTTCTCTCTGTTGTTCAGATAGGATAATTTCTATTATTCTATCTTCTAGTTTACTCAGTCTTTCCTCTGTCTCCATAGTTCTGCTGTGGAGCTCATTTTTCTTTTAATGAATTTATTTTTCAGTTCTATAATGTCTACTTGATTCTCTTTTATATTATACATATATAACATAAATATTGTATATAATATATATGCATAATATGTAATATATTAATAATATTGGCCGGGCATGGTGGCTAATGCCTGTAATCCCAGCACTTTGGGAGGGCGAGGTGGGCAGATCACAAGGTCAAGAGATCGAGACCATCCTGGCCAACAGGGTGAAACCCCATCTCTACTAAAAATACAAAAATTAGCTGGGTGTGGTGGTGTGCCCCTGTAGTCCCAGCTACTCGGGAGGCTGAGGCAGGAGAATCGCTTGAACCCGGGAGGTGGAGGTTGCAGTGAGCCGAGATCACACCACTGCACTCCAGCCTGGTGCCTGGTGACAGAGTGAGACTCTGTCTCAAAAAAAAAACAGGTATACATATATAATATATATTTATTTACACAATTATATATTTATATATAATATATAAATTTATATATATTTAAATTTATATATAATATATAAATTTATATATAATAAATAAATTTATATATTATATAAATATATATAATATATAAATTTTATATATAAAATTATATATAAATATATATAATTATTATATATAAATATATATTTTTATATAAATATATGTACTTTTTTTTTTTGAGACAGAGTCTTGCCCTGTCACCCAGGCTGGAGTACAGTGGCATTGTCTCAGCTCACTGCAACCTCTGCCTCCCATGTTCAAGTGATTCTCATGCCTCAGCCTCCCAAGTAGCTGGGATTATAGGCACCCACCACCATACCTGGCTATTTTATATATTCTTAGTAGAGACAAGGTTTCACCCTGTTGGCCAAGCTGGTCTTGAACTCCTGACCTCAAGTGATCTGCCCACCTCTGCCCCTCAAAATGCTGGGATTACAGGCATGAGCTACCACACCTGGCCTGTATTTACTATTTCTTTACTGAAACTTACTATTCTATCATTTGTTTCAAGAGGGTTTGTGATTGTTCATTTGACAATTTATATAATGGCTACTTTAAAGCTTGTGGCAGATAATTCCAACATCTGTGTCATTTTGCTGTTGGCATCTGTTGATTGCTGTTTTTATGCGAGTTACATTTCTCTTTTCCTTTGTATGCTGAGAAATCTTGGATTATTTCCTAGACCTTTTGAATATTGTGTTATGAGATTCTGGATGTTGCTTAAAACCTATGGAGAATGTTGATGTTTTTGTTTTAGTAGGCAATGTTCCTGGTTATGTTTGGGCTGCAAATTTCAATGCACCTTCTGTTGATTGTGATTCCAATGTCGGTTTAGCCTTCAAAGCTTTTGCAACACTATTTAGCTATGTCCATGTATGCACCACTCACAGGCCAATCTGGCATCTGAATTCTCATCTGTCTACTAGTTCGGTTCTCAAGAACTTTTTTTTTAAAGTTGTATATTTATTTATTTATTTTTAAATTTTTTATAAATTTATGGAATACAGTGCAATTTTGTTAATACATGCATATATTGCATAGTGGTAAATTCAGGGATATTAGGGCACTCATCACCCAAATAATGTACATTGTCCCCACTAAGTAATTTATCATCATCTATCCCCCCAGCCTCTCACCCTTGCCTGATTCCACATTCTATGTCCTAGTGTATACATTATTCAGTTCCCACTTATAAGTGAGAACATGTAATAATGGTCTTTCTGTGTCTATTCAAAGTCTTTTGTATGCCAATTAGCATCAAATCCATGCATGAAGGCCTCACGCTGCATTCAACGTTTCATAAACATTTCATAAACAACTTTATGGGGCTGCTTTCCCAAGTCCTACCTCTCCATGACCGTCCTGGTACTTTCTGGTTCCCTGGGGCTTTCTCTCCTCATCCTCCAGCCTGAAAGCTGAGGTTTAGTTATCCGACTCTGCTACACATGCTTCCAGGGACATGAGAAGCATGAGGAAAAAGAGTTAAACTCACTGCAGTTTTGAATTCTGATCTTCTTCCCTAATGTATCTGCCGCTATTTGTTCTTCAGAGTCCTCAAGTAGATTCTCCATGCACTCTGTCCAGAAATTATGGCTACATTCAGTGAGGAAGATGGGGGAAGTCATCTACTCTATGTTACCCAGAACTAGAACCTATAGCCTATATCTTTAATAAGAGCCACCTGTTTTGATTTTTATTTTAATTTTGAAAAATGGAGGTGCTACAGTGTGATACATCAAACACAAACACACACACACACACACACATTGATTTCTGAAAGAATTAATTCCAACTTTTTCTCTATCATTTAACTTTAAGCCTCTGTTTCTTCATGTGTAAAATGGGGGCTGTGCCAGGGGTCCCCAAGACTATCCTCAGGTTCAGGGATTTGCTAGAAGGGCTCACAGGATGCAGATAAGTTGTTATATTCATAGTTATAGTTTATTACAGAAAAAAAAAAAGATTAAAATCAGCAAAGGGAGAAGGTACAGGGGATAAAGTCAAGGAGAGGCCACCAAGCTCCCAATTGTCCATTTCCAGTGGCATCTACAGACAGCACTTAATTCTCCCAAAAATGATATGTGATGACACATACAAGGTAGTGGCAACGAGATCACTCCAAACCTTGGAATCAAGGGTTTTTTCTGGATCAGTCACATAATTGTGTAGCGCTCATATGACTGACCTCAGCTCCTCAGACCATATCCCCTGACTGCCCCAGAGGTAAAAGTGATGCACCATGGCCAAAGGCCCAGGCATACAAACACAGTCATACCAGGCAAGATACTACAAGAGCTCGAAAGTCCCTCTCTCAAGAGCCAGGCAAGGTCCAGTCTTGAAAACTATGGGACTGTGCAGGATTTGAGCAGCCCAGACCTGTTGAGTTAACTCTTTCCTGCACAGGTCTACAACTTTTAGCTTTCAGAATTATTATGAGGACTAAATGAGGTGGATGTAAAATACCTTGTAGTGTCTAACACATAGTAGGTGTTTGATAAATATCAGCTATTAGACTCTATAGACAGATATTTCAAAGCGGCCTATGGACTTGATAGGAAGAGAAATGGAAACATCATTCTAACAATACATCCAGGAAAAAAAAGTAATTTGGGGCCAGGAGAGGTGGCTCATACCTGCAATAACAGCACTTTAGGAGGCCAAGGGGGCAGGATTGCTTGAGCCCAGGAATTCAAGACCAGCCTGGGCAAGATGGCAAGACCCCATCTCTAAAAAAAAAAAAAAAAAAAAAAGGTTATGATTTTAGTCAACTTGAGTCATATTTATAGAAACCAGGGTAGGAGTAGAGGGACACCAATCTAAGGAATATATATATACACACACACACAATGAGAAGCGGAAGGATGCTGAGGGAGACATTTGTCCAAATATAAACACAAAACATTTAATAAATGTCAGTTGGGCCAAACCCCAACACAACATGAGGCTTGACAAATAATCTTACAAAAATTTAAAAGGCCATTTTTAGCTACATTCAGGATTTGAAGAGATGGGCTCTTGGTTTAGGCAAGAAAGCTTTGGCATTAATGCATGGCAAAAATAAAGCAAAGCTACTTATTTCCTATTATGTTCCCATCTTCTCTCTCAAGCAATATTGTCCTCAATTGGAGAAGGCTTGTGATTGACGAAGATTTAAAACCAACGAGGACAAAAGAAATGCCAGAAAATTATAAATGAGCAAATGTCCACCTTTTCTAAGACAGCTAACAACACAATGACAGGATCAAATCCACACATATCAGTACTAACCTTGAGTGTAAATTGGCTAAATGCCCTAATTAAAAGGCGAGTGGCAAGCTGGATGAAGAAGCAAGACCCATTAGTAAGCTGTCTTCAAGAAATGCATCTCACATGCAGTGACACTCATAAGCTCAAAATGAAGGGATGGAGAAAAATCTACCAAGCAAATGGAAAACAGAAAAAAAGCAGAGGTGGCAATCCTAACTTCAGACAAAACGTATTTTAAACCAACCAAGATTTTAAAAGACAAAAAAGGACATTAAATAATAGTAAAGGATTAAATTCAAGACCTAACTACCCTAAATGTATATGCACCCAACACAAGAACACACAGATTCATAAAACAGGTTCTTAGAGACCTATGAAGAGACTAACATTCTCACACAATAATACTAGGAAATGTCAACACCCCACTGACGGTATTAGACAGATCATTGAAGCAGAAAATTAACAAAAATATTCAGGACCTGAACTCAGCACTGGATCAAATGGACCTGATAGACATCTACACAACTCCCCACCCAAATACAACAGAATACACATTCATCTCATTGCTACATGGCACATGCTCTAAAATTGACCACACAATTAGACATAAAAAACATTCAGCAAATTCAAGAAAACTGAAGTCATACCAACCATGCTCTTAGACCACAGAGCAGTAAAAGTAGAAATCAAGACTAAGAAAATTGCTCAAAACCATACAATTACATGGAAATTAAACAACCTGCTCTAAATGACTTCTGAGTAGACAGCAAAATTAAAGCAGAAACCAATTCTTTGAAAGTTCTTTGAAACTAATGAGAGCAAAGATACAATATAGTAAAGTGTCTGGACACAGGTAGGGCACTGTTAAGAGGGAAATTTATATCACTAAAGCCCACATCACAAAGTTGGAAAGATCTGAGATTAATTACCTAACATTACAACTAGAGGAAATAAAGAAGCAAGAGCAAACCAACCCCTAAGCTAGCAGAAGACAAGAAATAACCAAAACCAAAGCAGAACTGAAGGAGATTGAGACATTTAAAAACATGCAAAAGATCAACAAATGGGAAAGTTGGTTCTTTGAAAAAATTAATAAGATAGAACACTAGCTAGACTAATAAAGAAGAAAAGAGAGAAGGTCCAAATAAACACAATTAGAAATGACAAAGGGGACATTACTACTGACTCCACAGAAATACAAGTACAAATAGCCATCAGAGACTACTATGAATACCTGTATACACACAAACCAGGAAATCTAGAAAAAATGGTTAAGTTCCTGGATACATACAATCTTCCAAGGCTGAACCAGGAAGTAACCAAATCCATCAACAGACCAATAATGAGCTCCAAAATGGAATCAGTAATAAATAGCCTACCAACCAAAAATAACCCAGCACCAGATGGATTCACAGCTGAATTCTACCTGATATATAACAAAGAGCTGGTATCATTTCTACTGAAACTATTTCAAAACACTGAGTATTTGGGACACTTCCCCAACTCATTCCATGAGGCTGGCATCATCCTGATACCAAAGCCTGGCAGACACACAACAAAGAAAGAAAACTTCAGGGCAATATCCTTGATGAACAAAGATGCAAAAATACTCAACAAAATCCTAGCAAATCAAATCCAGCAGCACATAAAAAGATCCTCCATGATCAAGTAGTTTTTATCCTTGGGAAGCTAGATTGGGTAAACATATACAAGTTAATAAATGTGACTCATCACATAGAGCTAAAGACAAAAACCATAAGATTATTTCAATAGATGCAGATTAAATTCAATAGATAGATGTGAATGGGATTGCATTCCTGATTTGGCTCTCAGTCTGGATGTTGTTGGTGTATAGAGGGTTGGTTGTTGGTTTATTGAGGATTTTTTAACATGAAGGAATGTTGAATTTTATCGAACATCTTTGATAAAAGGCACTGAAGGGACATACTTGAAAATGGTGAGAGTCATCTACGAAAAACCCACAGTCAAAATCATACTGAATGGACAAAAGCTGGAAGCATTTCCCTTGAAAACCAGCACAGGACAAGGATTCCTCTCTCACTACTCCTGACTAACATAATCCTGGCCAGAGCAATGAGGCAAGATAAATAAATAAAAGGCATCCAACTAGCAAGAGAGGAAGTCAAACTATTCCTATTTGCAGGTGACATGATTCTATGTCTAGAAAAACACTATAGTCTCTATCCAAAAGCTCCTTGAGCTAATAAGCAACTTTGGCAAATTTCAGGATACAAAATCAACATGCAGAAAACAGTAGCATTCTGATACACCAACAATATCCAAGTTCAGAGCCAAATCAGGAATGCAATCCCACTCACAATTGACACAAAAAGAAGAAAATACCTAGAAGTACAAATAACCAGAAATGTGAAAGAGCTCTGCCATGAAAATCATAAAACACTGCTCAAAGAAATCAGAGATGACACACACAAATATAAAAATGTTCCATGCTCATGGATAGGAAGAATCAATATTGTTAAAATGGGCCTCCTGCCCAAAGCAATTTACGGATTTAATGCTATTCCTATCAAGCTGTCAATGACATTCTTGACAGAACTAGGAAAAGCTGTTTTAAAATTCATATGGAACCAAAAAAGAGTCCAAATAGCCAAGGCAATCCTAAGCAAAAAGAACTAAGCTGGAGGCATCATATTACTCAACTTCAAGTTATATTACAGATACAGTAACCAAAATAGCATGGTACTGGTACAAAAACAGACACATAGACCAATGGAACAGAATAGAGAGCCCAGAAATAATGTTGCACATCTACAACCATCTGATCTTTGACAAAGCTAACAAAAACAAGCAGTGAGGAGAGGATTAATAATAGGTTATCCCTATTAATTAATAGGTTATCCCTATTCAATAAATGGTGCTGGGATAACCGACTAGCCACATGCTGAAGATTGAAACTGGACCCCTTCCTTATGCAAAAATCAACTCAAAATGGATTGTAAAACCTAAACCTATAAAAACCCTGGAAGATGACCTGGGAAATACTATTCCAGATGTAGGAACGGGCAAAGATTTCATGACAAAGATGCCAAAAGCAATTAAAACGGAAGCAAAAATTAACAACTGGGATCTAACTAAACAAAAGAGCTTCTGCACAACAAAAGAAACTATCAACAGATTGAACAACCAACCTACAGAATGGGAGAAAATATTTGCAAACCACACATCTGACAAAGGTCTAATATCCAGCATCTATAAGGAATTTAAACAACTTATAAGACAAAAACAAACAACCCCATTGAAGAGTAGGCAAAGAACATGAACAGACACTTCAAACGAAGACAGACATGTGGCCAACAAGCATATGAAAAAATGCTCAAAATCACTAATCATTAGAGAAATGCAAATCAAAACCACAATGAGATACCATCTCACATCAGTCAAAATGGCTATTATTAAAAAGTCAAAAAATAACAGATGCTGACACGATTGCAGAAAAAGGGGAACACCTATACACTGCTGGTGGGAGTGTAAATTCATTCAAACATTGCTGAAAGCAGTGTGTCAATTCCTCAAAGAACTAAAAACAGAATTACCATTTAACCCAGCAATCCCACTATGGGATATATACCCAAAGGAATATAAATCATTCCACCACAAGGACACACGCATGCCTGCATTCATTGCAGCACTGTTCACAATTGCAAAGACATGCAATCAACTTAAATGCCCATTAATGGTAGACTTCATAAAGAAAATATGGTATATATACTATGTAGCCATGAAAAAAAAATAAGATCATGTCCTTTGCAGGAACATGGATAGAGCTGGAGGCATTATCCTGAACAAGCTAACACAGGAACAGAAAACCAAGTACTGCTTGTTCTCACCTTCAAATGGGAGCTAAATAATGAGAACACATGGAGAAACAAAGGGGAACAACAGACACTGGGGCCAATCTGAGGGTGTAGGGTGGGAAAAGGGAGAGGATCAGGAAAAACAACTGTTGGGTACTAGGCTTGGTACATGGGTGATGAAATAATCTCTACACTATAGTCCCATAACATCAGTTGAACTATACGCACACGTATACTTTTGAACCTAAAATAAAAGTTAAAACAAAAACAAGAAAAAGTAGATATGGGAAACTATAGAACCTGAGATTACTATAAATCCAAGGTAAAATTCTAAAAAAGACTATTCCAGATAGTTTATGTACCAATACAAGAGAGACCATCACTAGGAGGCTGTCTAGTTAAGTAAGAAAAAGTAAAAATTAGTTAAGTAAGGATAAGCCTTACTTAAATAGGCTTAAGATTAAGTAAGGATAAGTCTTACTTAGCTATTCATTACTTCCTTTCTTAATCAGGTTACTAGAAGAGAAAATTTGGAAAATTTGATGATGTGTCTTGATTTTGCCCAACATTTTGCCAAACTCTCAGGATCTCCTATAGACCAGCTAGAGAAATAAGAGTTAGGTAATATCCCATTAAATATGTTTCCAGATAGCTTGAATCAAATCTCAGGTAACTTGAATTAAGCTGGTGTAGACCTATCAGCTGATAAGACTTTATGAACGTATAAATGACACAACACATCAGGTGACTTAACCAAGATTCATAAAGATTTTGGGGAGGTCAATGTGGGCCATACCAAGAAGATGACTTTAAAATAAATTTAAAATTAAAATCATCCCCCTAGGGATGTATATATGTATGTATGGGTTGATTGAAAATAGTTTATGGGGGAAAAGGCTTAGTTAGGAATGTCAAATTATCAAATACTTGATATAAACCAAATGTGCATGGTATTCTTTCACTCATTTATTCAAAAATATTATATACCAGCTGTAAAAGCACGTTCTGTCTTGCTTTGCATGTAAAAGTATAGAATCCAAACCTAGGGCAGTAATGGTGCTGCAGATGCCAGATCCAAAACAGTGGATATTGCACTTAGTTTTATAAGACATCTTGGAGAAGAGAATTAACCATCCACATGAGGCCACCAGTTCCAAGGTGGCCCAAGAGTTAAAATAGGATGTTAAAAGGAGGATGACAATCTGTCAAGGCTGATCATCTCAAAGGATAGAAGACTACATGGAGATGTGAAAAATGTCTTTAAATTTCTTAAAGGCTATTGTCTGGAAGCTTTCATAGACTTCTGCTCAGTTCCTTAGGCAGCAGACGTCATAACATCATTAGCTATGAGTTATAGGAAATTGGGTTTCTGCTAATATCATGCAGTGTGTCAGCTCCTTTACCAGACACTAGGTAACTCCTATCTACCAGACACTAGAGATGAACAGGACAAGATCCCCTTCCTCACAGTTGATCCATAAATTCATATTCCACATAGAGAAGTAGCTCCAGACATAAAGGCTCTTCCAACAGTGAGATTCACTAGGAAACTGGATGCCTTTTAACATACTGAGCTCCCATCTCTGGAACACAAAAGAAAAGACATTTCAGGTACTGTTTGAGGGACTGAGATGGGGCTGATGGTAGTTGTGCCTAGCTGTGGTGTTCTGGTAGCTGCCAAGAACTAGGACTCCTATTTACCAGGACAAGCAAAGGGCTAGCCCAAGGAGTGACTGAGCTGTGTTCCTGGGGGAAAGCAAACAATTAAAGCCCAAAAAGTGGCCCTGAGCATCAGGTACACAAAAGCCACAGTCTATCAACAGGAAAGCAATTCTAGACTCCAAAGAAGAGAAGAGCAAACATAGCCAGGATGCGTGGTGTGAGCCTGGGGAAAGCCATCAGTTGGGAACAGCCTGGGAATGCCGGCCAGTTGGTGGCTTGTTGGGAGCATTCTGTGACCAAGCAGGCTTTGGCTTGGATCAGATGAGCCTGGACAAGACACTGTCAGGGATATTAGAGATGGGGCTTGTGATGGATATCTTCCATTTGCCTCTCTAAGCTCTGCTCACCAGTCTTCTGTACCCTGTGTGGATCTACGAAGTTGACCTACATCACTTGCATCTATGGAATCCTCACCCTCTGGACCCAGTTTGGTTTAGATAACAGCTAGAGCAGTGGTTTGGAGTCCTTGAAGAGGTCCTTCACATCCCTTGTTAGCTAGGAACAGGTAGAGATTAAAGAGCGGGGAAGAGAGAGGAGTTAGAATCCCCCTGCTCCCTGCTTGCCTCGCTGTGGGGCCACCTTGGGATTGCTGTTTTTCTTAGCTGAGGGTCACAGCTCCTCCTAAAGTGTCCCTGTTTACGTAGCTTTTTCTTCCAGGATCCAGCAGCCACTCCCTGCCCTCTACCCTCTAAGCCTAGAAGGTGGTAACAGCTCAGAGTTTCCAGCTCCAGGGTACTGCGCTATCTCTTAGGGGCCTCTTACATCTTGTCCATCTTATTTAGATGCTTCTTAGATTATACTAATGTGAATGTGTCTTCTGTTTCTTGGTTGAACCCTGGTTGATACAGAATTCTGGATGGAGTAAGAAGATGGACTAGATTATTTCTAAGAATTCTTATGCTTCTAGAGCTCTGGATTTCTTGTCACTGATCTTATATTTTTGCATACCTGAGTGATGAGGATTAAATTTCCGCACCCAGAAACTCACAGCAAATATTTCTGTAGCACATATGAAGTTAATCTAGAGACTTGTGATTTGGCTTAACCACATATATATTTTATTATTTTTAAAAGAATTTGTGTTTTCAGTATGAATTGCAGATCATAGTCTCAGTTGCTCACACTAGGTCTGTAGGGTCAGGTAACATCTTTATTGGTGTCATGTAAAAGAGCCAAAGGGTACTTAAACTGGCCAAGCAACTACTGCTCAGACTTCGGAAATTTCATAAAACAGCTGAAGTTAGTCTTCAATATACCTTTCATAAATAAGTTGCTCAGCCACACTGTGATACTTCCTGGGAAGACCGAGTAGTTAAGCCTCCTCATAATGATGCTCTTCGAAGGATATCCCAGAACCTCAAGAAAAGAATGAGGAGACCACACGCTTGCATGACTGTGAAGCACATGACTTCTGAGTCTTATAAGCTATAGAAGGCAAATTGTCATCTGTCGTGAAGATCATTGCTATTTGACTCAGAATAAGAGGGTTTTGTTTTTGCTTGGTTTGGTTTTGAGGCTGTCTTACTTCTAAGGAGTCATTATCTTTTAGAGATACACAGTGAGATGTTTGTGAATGAAATGATATGACAGGTCTGCTTTGCAGTGATACAGAGAGGGGGAAGAATAGGTGGGAGCAGTCACAACACGATTCACAGTGAGTGAATAACTACTGAAACTGGGTGGTGGAGATGTGAGGTTCATTAGACTATGCTCTCTATTTTTGTGTGGTTTTGGAATTATTGAATATTAAGAGTTGTGTGAATAGACAGTTAAATAAAAGGTGACTTCTTCCTACAGGGAAACTCATTTGTTGTTGCTTGGTGCCCATGGTGTGATGCAGAAGCTCTGTATGTAGGTTTCAGAAACATAACAAGAAAAAACATTGAAACAAAATATAAATGAGGAATGCTATTTTTTTGTGTGAAAGTTTACCCAAACCATGCTCAATGGAAAATATCAAGATGTTATTATTCAGGATGTACATTTAGAGTATCTTTCATGTGAACTTTGCTGTATGGACTTTGCTTCTAAATAACTTGGGGTAAAGGAGAACCAGGTAAGTTACAGATGAAATAAGATTGGTTGTGAGTTAACATTTCTTCAGTTTTGGGAGAAGGATACATGGGAGTTCATTATACTATTTGTTCTACTTTTATATATGCTTTAAATTTTCCATAGAATTATTTTTAAAAATTAAACCTAGACCGGGTGTGGTGGCTCATGTCTGCAATCTCAGCACTTTGGGAGGCCAAGGTGGGCGGATCACGAGGTCAAGAGATCGAGACCATCCTTGCCAACATGGTGAAACCTCACCTCTCCTAAAAATACAAAAATTAGCCGGGCATGGTGTGTGCACCCAGCTATTTGGGGGGCTAAGGCAGAAGAATTGCTTGAATCCGGGTGGCGGAGGTTGCAGTGAGCGGAGGTTGCAGTGAGCCGAGATTGCACCACTGCACTCCAGCCTGGCAACAAAGCGAGACTCTGTCTCAATAAAATAAAAAATAAATCAAACCTATACTGCACATCCAAAACATGGCCACTTTACATTAAGAAATTATAAACTTTCAGGATTTTGTGAAATGTAATATCACATTATTTCTCTTTCACCTCCTTGTATTTTGTGTTTTCCAATCCATTTCTTTTCTCTTCCCCCACCCTATAGTTTTGTCTGTTGTATGGAACCAAGCTGGTGTTTCAGGAGCGGGCCTGGTATTTAGAACATAAATACTTGACCTCTGTGGCCAGCACGAGGATCAGGAATCAGGTAAGGACCCTGGGGTACAGAAAAACCCTTTGTACATCAGCTCTGGGCTCTGCTTTCTTAGAAAACAGTCCTGCCAATCTTCTATCAGTTTCCACTCATGGATTTTTATGCCTCTGGGACTTCACATATATGTTTTCATTACCTATCATGATCGTATTACACTTCAGAGTTTAGGTGACAAGGGAATGACTCACTGTACATGAGCTTTCTAACATGAAAAGGAGAGGAGGGTGTCAAAGTGTCTTCCTTGTCCTGGCAAAAAAAAAAGTATTAATGATTTTTTTCTGCTGCGTACCAAAGCCTATTAACACATTCTTCATATTAAGAAGAAAGAGCCATGATACTTTTATGTCAGTGGTAGCCATGGGGAATTCAGTACAATAGTTATGGAGCACCTGAAAAAGAAGGTAAGGCCAGGATTCACCACTACAATGCTACTCCAAAGAAAAAGAATGTGAAACAGCATATTCATCAGTAAAAAACATTTCTGAATACATCCTTTCTGCAGGAGAGATGCTGAAACACAAACAGGTATAAGACTAAGTCTCCACATAAAGGGAGCTCATATCCGAGGACACAAACCCAACTTTAAAAACATAAATACTGGCCTGGTGCAGTGGCTCACACCTATAATCCTAGCACTTTGGGAGGCTGAAGTGGGTAGGTCTCCTGAGCTCAGGAGTTTGACACCACCCTGGGCACACGGTGAAACCCTGTCTCTACTAAAATACAAAAAAATTAGCTGGGCTTTTGTGGCACGTGCCTGTAGTCCCAGCTACTCCAGAGGCTGAGGCACGAGAATCACTTGAGCCCCAGAGGTGGAGGTTGCAGTGAGCTGAGATCACGCCACTGCACTCCAGCTTGGGCTACAGAGTAAGACTCTGTCAAAAAAAAAAAAAAAAAAAAAAAAAACTCTCACAGAGTCATGGAGGTTTTTGAACTCATAAGAATAAATTCAGAGTTGACAGAACAGATGTCTTAGGAATGAATGCCATTCTTATGCTAGACCTTGAAGAGTAGAAAATTAAGACAAAGTGGAGGTGGTAGTCCAACTGAGAGGGGAAAATGCACTTGAAACTTCAGACAGTGTTGATAAAGTGAGCACGATCGTAGAAATGGAGTACTTAGACATATTAAGAAACAATAAAGACTTTACCTGTCTAATGGAAAACCTGGAGAAGTCTGTGGGAACCCGACTACAGTGGACCCTGGAGAAACTCGAAGAATCTTTTTCCTTTTCAGGGAAACAGAGATTATAGAGAAAAGCATATGTAATGATGCTTCAGTACTGTATTTCTATATAACAAATGACTCCAAACTTATGACTTACAACCACCACCACTTATTATTTGTCTTGGTCCATTTTTTGCTGCTGTAACAGAATACCATAGTCTGGGTAATTTATAATGAAAAGTCATGTACTGCTTACAGTTCTGGAAGATGGAAAGTCTAAGGTCGAGGGGCCCACATCTGGCAAGGGCCTACGTGTAGTCCCATCCCATGGAAGGGAAGGGCAAGAGAGGGCGAAAGCAAGGGAGAAGGAAGGGAGGGGTTGAATGTATTCTTCTATTAGGAACCCACTCCTGAGATAACAGCATTAATCCATTCATGAGGACAGAACCTTCATGGCCTATTTGCCTTTTAAAGGTCATACCTCTCATCACTATTACATTGGGAATTAAGTTTTCAACACACAAACTTTGGGGGACACATTCAAGCCATAGCATCATTTCTCATGATTTTGCATTCTAGACAGAGTTCAGCTATTAACAGCTATTCTTCTACTCCATGTGGTGTCTGCTGGGGCTAAGTGTTCACAATGACTGCTTTACTCATGGCTGGCACCTCAGCTAGGATGACATGAAACTCAGCCAGGATGACAAGAACAGATGGGCAATTGTCTCCTTCCAGGTAGCCTAGTTTGGGCTTATGCACAGTAGACTAGTCTGAGGGTGGTCAAATGTTTCATTTGATGGCTTCCAGGAAGGAGAAAGTGGAAGATGCCAGTCTTCTTAAAGGATAGGCCCAGAGCTAACATAGTGTTACTTCTACTGAATTCTGTCAGTCAGAGGCAGTCACAAATGCCAGCACAGATTCAGAGCTGGAGGAGAGACTTTGCTTCTGGATGCATGCACATGCTGGGAAGGGAAGAATTGATGGCAGCTATCTTTGGAGACTATTTCCCACAAAGAGAGTGCCTACTTTGGGAAGATAGAAGAATGCTTTTTATTTAAAGAAAAAAAAATACATAAGGGAAGATTTTAAATCTGTGCCACCAGGTATTTCAGTGACACAGAATTAGATAAACAGTACATCAGAGGAATATTTAGTGAGGGAAATAAACTTTCATATAAAACATTGAAGTGCTTTTGTATTTTTTTTTTTTTTGAGATGCAGTCTTGCTCTGCCACTCAGGCTGGAGTGCGGTGGCGTGATCTCAATTCAGTGCAACCTCAGCCTCCCAGGCTCAAGTGATTCTCTTGCCTCAGCTTCCTGAGTAGCTGAGATTACAGGCACCCACCACCACACCTGGCTAATTTTTGTATTTTTAGTAGAGACAGGGCTTCACCATGTTGGCCAGGCTGGTCTCGAACTCCTGACCTCAGGTAATCCACGGCCTCAGCCTCCCAAAGTGCTGGGATTACAGGCATGAGCCACCACTCCAGCCTGCTTTTATGTTCTTACAGTGCAACATGCTTTCCACACTTCTCACTTACTGGATCCTCTTAACAGCCTGGGGGATAAGCAGGCAGGAGCCAGCCACTTTGGAACAAGCTTGTAGGACATCTGAAAGCCTTCTTTGTCACATCGCTGATCTGCCAACCTTGAGCATTCATTCCCTTTGCTGGTGTCCCCAAAGGGGAGAGGATAGTGGAGCTGGCACAAATCCTTCCTTTCCCACTGCCACAGCACTTCTTTGAAGGGATCTCAAGCCTTTAGAGAAATGATTAGCAGCCATTCTTCACAAAAAAGTATCTGGAACTTTTGGTCAACTGAAAGTGCTAAATGAGAGTGTGCTTGCAAAGAAGGTTAGAGGGGACTGGGTTGATTGGCATTACTGACAGGGGTCCAGTTTTCACATGATAGCTCTCCACATTTCTTAATTGTTTCTTCAGATGCATCTAACATTCTGGTTACCCCATCCCCCCAATTTTTAATTCCAATTGTTAGAATTTTTATTTTTAAAAAATTTTCATATCATACATGTTACTTTTTCATATCCTATTCCCCAAAGATATATTCAATATTGTATTTTGTTTTTTATACATCAAAATTCAGCTGTTTTATAGCCTGTAGCTAACAATTCCAATATCAAAAAATCTTTACAAGTCTATTTCTTTTTGTCTCTTGTTTTTTCTATGTGCCTGGTTATCTTTTATTGTGTGTTGGTCATTTGTTTTGAGAAATAATGTGTAAGATATACATGAAGGCCCAATCGAAGGTAACTTTCCTTTGAAAGGCCTCTGAAAACATTCTCAGTTTGACACCCACCTTAAACCAAATTAAAGGCTTGAGGTTTTCTGGAAGACTCAGATACTCAAATTAAGGGTAGCAATTTTTTTACCCTCCCCATGGAGATATAGCTCTTTGACCTTCCAGTTTATCATGGCGAGGGTCTGCTGTTAAATTTCTTACTTAGTGCTGACCCTGGTTTTTTACTACTATTACCTCCTCTCCCCTCCCTGACCACCATAAAGTTGTCAATGTGAAAATTCAGATTTTCTGGAAATGGCAAATACGTTCAGGGAAAATGCAATTTTCTTGTTTATTTCTCTGGGTTCCCACATACATTTTGGCTTTATTGTTTTGTCAGATCATTGATGCTTTGAAGATATTTCCTGTATTTTCTTCAAATATTTTGGTTGTTTTCTGCAGAAAAGTTAGAAAAAAAAATCTAGCCCTCCATTCTCATAAATAGAAAGTTTCTTACACGTTTATTCTACATGACCCCACAACAACCTGGTGAATAATTTTCATTACTCTTACACATAGATGAGAAAACTGAGGCCCAAAGTTGGCAAAGTAATTCACTCAAAGTAACACAGCTATTAAAAACTCCTATCTCTCTGACTGCAAACACTTTCATTTATTTTATTTGGATAAAAATCAGCATCAGAACGACAACCACACCCAGCACCCAGTTCTTGGTTTCTAGCACCATCCTCCAATAAAAGGAACAGGGCCCTTGGAGAAATGGCTGATTTTAGGGCTGGGCAGTGAATATACAAGATGAGCCTGGAGCATCTTCTAATGTCAGAAAGTAAGAAAGTGTTTGGAAAACAAATAAACAAAAGCCTGCGATGATGGCAGTATGTTCATGGGACACAGAAAGGAGCCAACTGAAAGAGCTCCCTCCCAGTGGCCAAGGTTGGAACAATTTGAGCAACAAAATAATGTAATATTGGGGGTTATAACTCCAAGCATGTAGTAATTAAGCCCAAGTCCATAATGATATGAATAAATGATTAAACAAATAAATAAATGGGGAAAAGACAAGTCTTCCTTGCAGAAGAATCCCAAATAATATGTGTAGCTACTTCTCCCTCCATAAGGTGAAGCTTAATTCCCCTTCTCTTTAGTGTGGGTTGGACTTTAGTGACTTGCTTTTTTTTTTTTTGAGACGGAGTTTCGCTCTTGTTACCCAGGCTGGAGTGCAGAGGTGCGATCTCGGCTCACCGCAACCTCCGCCTCCCGGGTTCAGGCAATTCTCCTGTCTCAGCCTCCTGAGTAGCTGGGATTACAGGCACGTGCCACTATGCCCAGCTGATTTTTTGTATTTTTAGTAGAGACGGGTTTTCACCATGTTGACCAGGATGGTCTCGATCTCTTGACCTCGTGATCCACCCGCCTCGGCCTCCCACAGTGCTGGGATTACAGGCTTGAGCCTCCACGCCCGGCCGTGACTTGCTTTTATTTTAAAGACTAGATTATGGAAAAAAGAAATACTTATTTTACAATAAAGAAACCTGGTAGATCCTACCCTAACCAAGTGATGAAGGTACATATCACCAGTGATACATCATGTTGATAGTATGTACTCTGGTATGATATGAGGAAAGGAACACTTCTCACTTTCCTGAAGCCCATAACCCAAATCTAATCAAGAAAAAACACATCAGACAAAACTAAATGGAGGAATGGTCTACAATTCGAAGGTGTCCAATCTTTTGGCTTCCTTGCCTGGGCCACATTGGAAGAGGAAGAATTATCTTGGGCCGCACATAAAATACACTAACACTAATGACAGCTGATGAGCTAAAAATAAAAATCACAAAAACATTTCATAATGTTTTAAAACAGTTTATGAATTTGTGTTGGGCCACATTCAAAGCTATCCTGAGCCTCATGTGGCTCACTGGGCTGTGGATTTGCCAAGCTTGTCCATAATAGCTGCCTTGTACCCATCAAAACTGATGATGCAGGAAAGATGAGAAAAGACTGAAACCATCAAAGAGCAGGAGACATGATGACTAAATACAATGAAGTATCCTATTTTGAATCCTGGGACAGAAGAACATGAGTAAAAAAACTGGTAAAATCTGAATAAAGTCTGTAGTTTAGTTATTAGTAATACATTAATATTGGTTTCCTAGTTTTTATAATGAGCCATAGTTATGCAGAAACTGGGTGAAGGACATATGAGAACTCTTGTTATCTTTGAAACTTTTCTATAAATCTGAAAGTATTCCCAAATAAAAAGTTTACTAAAAAAAAAAAAAAAATCAGCATAGGGAGATAGCAATCACCCCAAACTATTTCGAAATAAATAAAACTTTCTAGAACACCCAGGACTTACACTGACGCTCCAGTCTAATGAAAATTACAAATGCATATTATACATACTTAAAAATGATCTCGATTTCATTCTCATTAAGATCTTCAAGGAAAGTAAGGCTGACATAATCTCCATTCAACAAATGAGTAAAACTAAGAAAGAGAGACATTAAATGACTGTCCAAGATTCTAGTTGAATCCAGAAACTAGAACTCTGAATCCCAAATGGGGTGCATTAAGCTCCAGGCATCGCTCATTTGTAGCCTGGCTCATTCCCTTGGTGCACTATAGGGCACTAGATGCACTGAGGAGTTCACACACTTCCCCAAAGCAGGCAAAATCTATCCACATATTGAGAAGGTAGCACAAGTGCCCAGTTGTTCAACCAAGGACCACAAGAGAGGGGGTTGGGTTGAGGTTTACTTTTTAAATTCCAATTTCCCACAATCCTTTAGATCAGAAAACTAATGCCCATTCTTTTGTCTGGAACTTCAGTGTTGTCAGAGAAGGTCCATATTCATTCTCGTATCATCCTCACAAGTACCCTTTAGTGTGAACAGCTGTTACTCCCTTGTAGGCACTGGGAATCTGAGGTTGATTTGCTGCTCAGTGAGCAAACAAGCTGAGGCTTCTGTGGCAGGTTTTGGACTCCACTCCATTGCTGTCCTAGCGTCTCCAGGGCTGAGGAGGAGGATGAGCTGCTCCCCCTTGATGCCCTCTCTGTGAGACCCTGGCTCGAAGGCCAGTGATGGTGCCCCTGGGGCTCCATCATAACAAGGTCTCTAAGTACACAAGATTCCTGTGTCCTGGCCATTAAGCATTTTTGCAGGGGTATGTAGAGAACAATTGTGTTCTTTGTTCCTGGAAAATTTTGTGTCCAGGCGTTATCCTGTTTCAGTCTTCATTAACCCAGACATTTGTATTTATTTTGCTTCAGATAATTATCAGCATTAGTGAGCAGCTATCAGCTAAGTCTCATTTGAAGGAAGAAAGCCTTTCAAAATGACCCAACAGTTAACAATTGTATATCTCCAGTAAAACCGACTTCATTTTACTTATAAAATAAAGCAAAGATCTCAGCTTCTTAAAGTAGAGAATTTTAATGCAAATGACAATTATTAGTCTCTTATATTATTTTACACCATCCCTTGAAATTGACTGAAGTTACAGTAGCCTTATTTTGCTCCCTGAACTCCTGGGCGCAGGACTTGCTCCCTGAACTCCTGGGCACAGCTGTCCTGCTCTGCCAGTGCCTGCCTGCATTGGGACATATGGAGAAGAACAAGTACTTGTGAACATGTGGTCAGCCCATGCTGAGAAATCAATGCAGGAAGAAGCTTTTCAGCCTATGTGTGTTGAGAGAACCACAGCCCAGCTGTGGGTTGCAGATCAAAAAAGGACCCTATTCAGTGTGGTGAAAATAATACGTAGCAAAATGTTGAATCAGGTTCTATTTCCTGTCATGAACTCAAATAATGGAATCATGTGAGCATGCAGGTGATGAAGGACCTGCAGGGAAGTGAGGCAGGCTGTGTAACTCTGGCACAGCAGGGAGGAAGGCCACTCTACCTCCCAGAGGCCGTAGTGAATTGCCTGTAAAATTAGCAGAGTTGAAAAACCAAAATCTCATTCACTAAGAGAGAAAATAAATACTGATTGTAACCATGCCAAGAAATCTGTACACCTCCCCCATATTAGATTATATTTATACCCATAGCTGCTACTCTCACCCAAATGTGACCTTAATGTCCTATTTGAGTCATGACCATCAATTCCTAGATGCACTGTTTCTGTTAACACTTTAGTGCATTTGAGGCTTTCTCCCATGCCACTAAGGCTGTTGTCATTTTGGTGTCCCCACTGATGTGCTAGGTGAAGCCCAGATTCACCAGCACAAGTGCAAATCCTGTTTTGTGCCCTTGCTGTTAAGTGGACACAGGAGCAGTTGCACCAGCCAGCAGCCTTCATCTGCCCTACTGAAATGAGCCATTCGTTTTCTCTCTGAGTCAGGGAGAGCTGCCCAGGAGCCCAGCTGCAATAAGGAGGCCAAGGAGAGCCTGTCGATGACATGTGATTGGGACTCTGGCTGTGTATCTGCTTATGTCTAAAATGACCACTAGAGTTTGCGTGTTAGTTTCAGTTCAGTCAATCAAACGGTTGAATCATAGAGGAAGAAGAGCATTCAAGCCCGTTGATTGATGAATCGTTCAAGCAGTTCTGAGTAGACACAGCCAATGGCATGTTGCTTTATTTTCAGGAGACGTGGCTTGGAGTAAGAACGTGCAGAAGTATGGTAGACACCAGGCTTCAAAGCCAGGATGCTCCTTGGCTCCTTTTAATTTAGAAGATGGATTACACGGGCCGGGCGCGGTGGCTCACGCCTGTAATCCCAGTACTTTGGGAGGCCGAGGCAGGTGGATCACGAGGTCAAGAGATCGAGACCAACCTGGTCAACATGGTGAAACCCCATCTCTACTAAAAATACAAAAAAAATCAGCTGGGCATGGTGGCGCATGCCTGTAATCCCAGCTACTCAAGAGGCTGAGGCAGGAGAATTGCCTGAACCCAGGACGCGGAGGTTGCGGTGAGCCGAGATTGCGCCATTGCACTCCAGCCTGGGTAACAAGAGTGAAACTCCGTCTCAAAAAATAAATAAATAAATAAATAAATAAATAAATAAATAAAAGAAGATGGATTACACTCATTTACTATTTTAATCTAAAGCATAAAATATGAAGGTAGTCACTGCTTAGTGCCACAAAGGCTTGGGATTAAAGAACACAAGGAAAAAATTTAGGAGAGAGTTCTAAGCTGGAAAGATGGTGCTGGAATATTAGCCCTTCTCAAATCTGAACTGCAAGAAAAACAGATATCCCACACCTACACCCGCTGGGCTTAGAAACAGTACATGTGCCTGGAACTTCCTCGAAATGCGGTGTTGGCTGTTTTCCATGCCACATTGAATGTTTGTTTTTAATGAACACTCGGATTTCCCATCCTTCTATTTCTCCTTCCCCAGACCGCCTGGATCAAGAGAAACATTCAGACGTTAGAATCGAATGCAACATGAACTAAGGTTTAGGCACAGCAGATTGAAAGCATTCATTGGAGTGGGGAAGAGAGATGGGGTTTCTCAGTCATTCACCTGCTACTCATAGTCTTTTGCTTTTCTCTGCAATAAATTTGAGGGAAAAAAAGTCTCTGTTTCCCTCACCTCCACCCCATTCAGCCCACCCAGCCCACCCAGTAAGGCCCATCTGATTTGGCTTCAAGGCAGTAATAAGGCTGTGAGAACCCCTGGCTGTGTCATCCTGGCTGAAGGTGGTGTAAGGTGTAAGAACAGGGTCCTACTCTGCCAAAGTGGAAAGGGACCACTCCTGCCTGTGGTCAGTGAGTTGAGGATGTTATTGAAATCACATTGAAATGGAGTGGTCATAGCAGAAATGCAACTGGGAGTCAAATTTTTAAATCCTCTTTGGTTTGAAAGCATCCCCAGAACTGGTTTTAACCTAGCTCCACATCTTTAGGACTCCTGGTTCACCTCTTGGAAACAGCAGGGACCAACTAGAATGTGGGTGTCTCCTGCTCCACCTAATCCTCCCAGTGCAAAAGACTCTAAAACAGGGAAATGGGAAAAATATTAGTACGAACAGTGTCCTGCTAAGAGACAAGACAATCTCTTTTCCCTTCCGCCTTCCCTTTACTGACCTTGCATGCTCCTCAGTGGTATAAAATACATTGTCGAACCTATAAATGCAGGCCATTCAAGTCAGGTTCAGAAAATCTAAATGGGATTTGGTTTCTTCAGTTTGGCCAGTAAAAGGGACCCTGAGGTCACCCCGCTGCAATCCCAGTTTCTGCATGGCAGCCACCTGGTCAACCCTCATGCCGCCTCACAGTACAGCTTTGTGTATCTGGGGACTGAGCTAGGATCATTCTATTTTCTTCATTCAAGGGTAACTTATAACCAAAGGAGAGAGCAAATTATTTTGATGAGCTCTAGCCTCTGAGTTTTTCTGACAGCTGCATTATCCTGGGCTCCTTGGGGAGGTACTTAAAATGGGGTTCCCTTCCCCATGAGTGTCGTTCATACCCTTGGACCAGTATGCACGGTGAGAATTTCTGACTTGTGAAACTTGTACCTAAGTATAGCTGTGTTGCACAAAAAAGGACCTCTCAGGAGATGAGATTCATCTGAGTCCAATCAGACTCCAGTAGTGCAGTTAAGAACAGTGGATTTTATTATGATTCCAGGGAATTTAAATAAATTATTGAACTTGAAATAGAAATGACCCCTAGTATATCCATTTTGGTATAAATTAATATTCTAATTAAAAATCAATAATTTTTATAATATAAAATGTGTTTGTAGTTGCTTTTCATTTTTCTGATGGTAAGTTACCTTTTCCCTTTGATTTTACAGACAAGACATTGCTGTGGCCTATTCCATTTCACTTTTCTTCCCTTATTTGGGGAACTCAAAGTGCTTGGTACTTAATAACCATTAAAAGATAGCACACAGAGGCCAGGTGCTGTGGCTCACACCTGTAATCCCAGCCCTTTGGGAGGTTGAGACGGGCCGATCACTTGAGGCCAGGAGTTCAAGACCAGCCTGGCCAACACAGTAAAACCCCATTTCTACTAAAACAAACAAACAAACAAAAACATCAAAAATTAGCCAGGCCTGGTGGCATGTGCCTGTAATCCCAGCTACTAGGGAGGCTGAGGCATGAGAATCATTTGAACCTGGGAAATGGGGTTGCAGTGAACCACAATCGTGCCACTGCATTCCAGCCTGGGCACAGAGCTAAACTCTGTCTCAAAAAAAAAAAAAAAAAAAAAGAGCACATAGGGCTGGCCACATTTTAAGACACAGAGAAGGGATAGGACTTAACTTGTTAGAGATGATACATCTATGGAAAGAAATTAGGGACTCTTTGCAACTTCCTTTTCTGGACAGTCAGTCATTCACACCACAGATTGTGGCCTTGAACCACTAGGCATTAATGCCATTAACCTAACTGGTTATTGGTGAGACAACATAAGTAAAAAAGGTCCAGCTCAAGTGTATGACTTTTTCGGAACTTTGGGGATGCAGGTGTTCTATTAAGTTGCATAACCTGTTCCATGACTGAGTTCATTTTGTGATAATTTAGCAAGCTGCTATATACCTAATATGCTTCACCTAAAAAGAATAAAAGGAAATAGAAAATAATAATCTCCTAGTGCCTATATAAAACATTTTTGTTAAAACCTAACTTGAAAGTTACTCTGTGATTTTTTTTTGGTTGTTTTTTAATGAAGGTCTTTTTCGAGAGAATCATAAATTCACATGCAATAATGCAGATATTTCATGTCCCTTAGTTTCCCTCATTGGTAACATTTTATACAACTGTACTTCTACAGTATCACACCCAGGGTTTTGATACAGTGACATTGATAAAGTGAAGATACAGAGCATTTTTGTCACCACTTGCGGCTCTTATAGCCACGCCCTCTGCCTGTCCTTCACCCTCTCTTTAATCTCAGGTGACTACTAAGCTGTTCTCCATTTTTATAATTTTGTCATTTGAAGAATGTTGTATAGATGAAATCACATCATATGCAGCCTTTGGAATCAGCTTTTTTCACTCAGCATTATTTTCTGACGATTCATCCAGGTTGTTACCCCTATCAGTGGTCTGTTCCTTTTTATCGCTAAGTAGTATTCCACACTACAGTTGGACTGCAGTTTGTTTAACCAGTCACATATTGAAGGATATGCAGATTGTTTGTCGTTTCTGGCATTTAAAAATAGAACAAAAAAATATTCGCATACAGGATTTTGTGTGAATATAGGTTTTAATTTCTCTGTAGTAGATGTTCAGGGGTGCCATTGCTGGGTCGCATGGTAGGTACATGCTGACATTTTTAAGAAATTGCCAAAGTTTTTTTTTAGAGTGGCTGTAACAGTTTACATTGCTACCATCAGAGTAGAAGTGATCCAGTTTCTTCACATTCTCACTAGCATTTGGTGTTGTCATTATTTTCTGTGTTAGCCATTCTGATATGTGTGTAGTATATTTCATTGTAGCTTTAGTTTGCAGTTACTTAATCGCTAATGATGTCGAGTATCTCTTCATATACTTATTTACCATCTGTATGTTCTCTTTGTTGAAAAATTTGTTCGCCTCATTTGTCCATTTCTAATTAGATTGTTATTTTTTTAACTGTTTATATGTTCTAGGTACTAGTCCTTTTTCAGATATGTAGCTTTCAAATGTTTTCTCCTAATTTATAGCTTGCCTTATTATTATTTTAACATGATCTTTAACAGAGCAAAAGTTTTTAATTTAATAAAGTCTAATTTATCAATTTTTCCTTTTACGGATTGTAATGAACTTTTACTGTCAAGTCTAAAAATTTTCACCTAGTCCTAGATCTTGCAGATATTATCCTATGAGCTTTATCTAAAAGTTTTATACTTTTACATTTTTCATTGAGCCATGATCCATTTTTAGTTACTTTTTATATAAAGTAGGAAACTTAGGTTGAGATTCCTTATTGTTTGTTGGTTTTTTGGTGTACCCATGTCCAATTGCTCAAACACTATTAGTTGAAAAGGCTATACTCCCCATGTTAAATTGCTTTAACACCTTTAAAAATTACTTGGCCATATTTGTATGGTTCTATTTCTTCATTTTCCTATTTTATCTGTGCATCTATTTGTCTATCCCTCATCCAATGCCACAGTCTTAATTACTGTAGTTACATAAGTCTTGAAATATGGTAGTTTGATTCTACCACTTTATTATTTTACAGAATCACTTTAGGCTATTCTAATTCCTTTGCCTTTTCATAGGAATTTTAGGATAATCTTGCCTAAAATATTTTTTACAATTTTACAAAGAATTTTTATAATTTTACAAAAAAAATCTTGCTGGGATTTTGAGAGATATTGCATTAAAACTGTAAGTTAATTTGAAGAGAAATTACATATTATTATGCTGAATCTTCCAGTCTATGAATATGGTGTGTCTCTCTACTTATATAGATCTACACTGATTTATTTCATCAGCATTTTACTGTGTTCAGCACACAAGTCTTAGTCCTAGTCCTGTTTTGTTGGATTACATCTATGTATTTCTTCTGAGTGATTGTAAATGGTGTTGCATATTTTAGTGTCTACATATCCATTACTATTATATGGAAAAAAACTATTTTTATATGTCGATCTTTCATCCTATGACCTTGCTCATCTTCTTAAATCTAGAAGTTCTTGTAGATTCCTTGTAATTTGCCATATAGACAAACATATAATCTGCATATAAGGACAGTATTTCGCTGGATAAAAGATTCTGTGTTGGCAATTCTTTTTTTTAAGCACCTGAACACATTTTTGGCTTCCATGGTTTCTAATGAAAATCTGCTGCCAAATAGTTCCCCCCCCGCCTTGTAAGTAAAATGTCATTTCTCTTTCTCTGCTTTTAAGATTAAAAATTCTTTACGATATGCCTTTGAATAAATTTCTTTGGATTTATCCCATTTGGGGTGGACTCAGCTTCTTGAATTTGTTGGTTTATGTCTTTTGTTGGTTTATGTCTTTTGCCAAATTTTGGGAGTTTTCAGTCATTACTTTAAGTACTTTTCTGCCCAGCCCACTTTCTCTTCTCTTTCCAGAACACTGATGACACTTAGGTTGAATCATTTTTAAAAAATAATTACACAGGTTCCTGATCCTCTGTTCATTATATTTTCAGTCCATTTTCTGTCTACTATTGAGATTCAGTAATTTTTATTGTTCCATATTTCAGTCCACCAGTTATTTCCTCTGTCCTCTCCATTTTGCTGTTGAAACCATCCACTGAGTTTTTCATTTGGGTCATTGTACGTTTCAGTTCTAAAATTTCTATTTGGGCTCCTTTTTTATCTCCTTTTTCATTGCTAACATTGTGTTTCTTTGCTGAAACTTTTTTTTTCCATTGATTTCAAGTGTGCTTATAATTGCTCATTGAAGCATTTTTATAGTGGCTGCTTTAAAAACTTTGTCAGATAATCCCACAATCTCTGTCATGTTGGCATTGATACCTATCGATTGTCTTTTTTTACCCAGTTTGACATCTTCCTGTTTCTTGATATGAAGTGACTTTTGATTGAAACATGAACATTTTGGATATAAAATTATGAAACTCTGGATCTTACTTAAACCTTCTGTTTTTAGCTGGTTTCCTTTAACACTGTTCCAGTGGGGAAAGGGGGTGCATCACCTCATTACTGCCTTATAGGGATAGAGTCTAGGTTCTCTACTTAGTCTCTATTGACATTCAAAGGGCTGGGGACTCCTTGTTATTTCTGGGTGGAAGTGGGAGTTTTAGTTACTAACTAGGCCTCCACTGACATCTCACTGGTGGAGAGGACAGGAAAGCCACATTACTGTCTCCTAAGGGGCCTGCACTGACACTAGCAGTGACTTTGTTACCACCATGTGATGGCTAAGTCTTGACTCTCACTAGGCCTTCTCTGACAGCATCCCATCTAGTAAAGGGAAGGATGCCTCTTCGCTGCCAGGTTGAGGTGGAGGTAACAGCTCTCCATGTGGTCTCCATTGACACCATGGTGGGCACTTCACTATAGCATGTTGTAGCTGTAAGACTAAGCTTCCCCATTTAGCCTTTAGAGCCATGGCAGGGGTGGGGGGCATGGAATGCGTAGTTTGTTCAAAGTAGGCTTTTTTTTTTTCAAAGAAAGAGAGAAAGAAAGAAAGAAAGAAAAAGAGTATTAAAAAAAAAGAATGAAGGAGAGGAAGAAAGAGGAAGAGGAAGAGGCAAAAAGAAAATGCAAGGAATTCACCACTGTGTCATTCCTTGAATCCTATGATTCCTAGACAGTCTAATTTCTCTTCACCTTTCATAGTCTTCTAATATTTGTTTTATATATAGTATCCAAGGATTTCAATTGTGCTTAGTAGGAGAAATAGGAAAAAGCATATTCATCATCTTAGAAGTGACTTTGACTACAGTTTTTGAGAAGAGAAAATGGTATCTAAAGGACTGGAGAGCTTTCTGAGTTCATTTGACCCCAGATCAGTGTTTTCCATGGAACTTCCATTTTTTCATCTCTATTTCACTAGAACCACCCCAGACCCTCTTTTCTCATGATAAAAAGTCTGCCTTTAACTGTTTCTTCCAGCAGCACTACTTGACTTTATGTAGAGAATCCTTTCTAGTCTTTGCAGGCTTGAGAACCATTCAGTCTTAATTCCTATAAGTGCAAGCCAGGAATTTTCCTAGAGAAAGAGTTGACCATTCTATGACAAAATTTGGGAAATAAAATGTATCAGGTTTTTCATAATGCAAAATAAGTTTTCATTAAGAAATTATATTATTATCTTCTCCCTACATTTTAGATGCTGAAAATTTCCCTTTACATAAAATAACGATTATAGACAGTTCTTTTTTGTTACCCTTATTTGACAAAATAGAAAAGTTGGCAATTGCATGTTGGTTACCCCCAAGTTGCTTTGTTTCCCTTTATTTTTCTTCTAATTTTAAAAATGGAGGTTTATTTATATACATTGAAGTGCACAAATTTTAATGGTGCAGTTCAGCAAGTTTTGACAAATAGCAGATTGTATAATGCAGATCTCAGTCATGTTAAAGGAGGTGTCTATCACCCAGTAAATTCCTCTCAGACACTTTTCCATCATTTCCTCACCCTGACCCCTGAATTTCTAACTTTGTTAGAAGAGCTCAGTTTGCCTGCTCCAGAGCTTCATAGGAATGGAAGCAGATAGATGTATGTTTCTTTTGCTCAGTATAATGTTTCTGAGATATTTGATGATTCGTTCCTTTTTAAAATTATTTTTGCTGAATAGTATTTCATTGTATAGGCCTAGCCCCTCTCTCCTCCCAAATGCTCATCTCTCTAGAACTCACCTGGTCAGATTCTTCAGGAACTGGCTTGTTACCTCCAGCTGACCTCAGTTACATCATTCCATAGGTATTAAGGTGCAGTGTTATTTATACTCACCTGTGGGAAGAAAAAATGAATGAAGACTTAAGACTCACTTTTTTTTCTTTGATTAACACAGTTTGTATTGAAAAAAAAATTGTTTATTCTCCTGTTGATGGACACTTAAGGTGTTTATGGACCGATGTTATGAATAAGATTGTCAAGAATGTTTTGTGGAAGATGTTTTATTGTCTCAAATTTAGAAACATTTCAACCATTATATCTTCAAGTGTTTTATGTCCCATTCTTTCTGACATCTGAAATCCCAATGGCATGTATGTTAGATTGTCAATATAATCCCACGGGTACTGGCATTCTGTTCATTTTTTTCTCTTTTCCCCATTTGAAATAATTTCTATGAATCTGTTTTCAAGATTATTGATTTTTGTTCTTCAGTACTTACTCTGCTGTTAAACTCATTAGTGAATTTTTATCTCAAATATCCCATTTTACAGATCTAGAATTTTCCTTTCATTCTTTCTTAGAAGTTATATTCATCTCTTAAAATATCCCATGTTAATCTATTATATCCATTTTTCTCCTTTTTTTTTTTTTTTTTTTTTGAGAAAGAGCCTGACTCTTTCACTCATGCTGGAGTGCAGTGGCATGATCTTGGCTCACTGCAACCTCTGCCTCCCAGGTTCCAGCAATTATTGTGTCTCAGCCTCCCAAGTAGCTGAGATTACAGACATGCATCACCATGCCCAGCTAAGTATTGTATGTTTAGTAGTGGCAGGGTTTCGCTATGTTGGCCAGGGTGGTCTCGAACTCCTGGCTTCAAGCAATCCACCTGCCTCAGCTTCCCAAAGTGCTGGAATTACAGGCATGAGCCACCATGGCTGGCCTTCTCCTTGTAAATTCTTGAACACGTTCATAATAGTTGTTTTTAAATCTTTGTCTGTTAATTCCAATAACTGGTCATCTCCAAGTCTGTTTTTACTGATTGTGCTTTGTTTAGATTTTAGGTCACATTTTCCTATTTCTTTGCAGGTCTTAAAACTTGTACTTCAAACATTGTCTATAACAGATTTTACTTTCTTTTGTTTATTTTCCTTTCTTGTGTCTGGTGGTTAGGGTCAAGGACTGATCATTAAGACTCCTCCTAGAGTCAGGTTGAGCAGGAGCTGCTCTAGTTAGACTAAGTTCACTATGATTAGTCCACTCACCCCACTACACCACCCGTTTTATTCTTTCAGAGTTTGAACTGTGAAGATGGTGAACTACAGTTTCAGATATCTTTGATTCACCTTTGAGTTCAACTCCAGCACAGCTCCAAAGTCTACATACCACAAGGATGCATAGACCATGCGAATTTCCTCTGCTTTTCAGTCTCCATGAACTGATGCTTTCATAGCAAAATTCTGGGTTGAGAGTAAAGAATTGCTAGGCCACGTGTTTGTTTTTGTGCTAGTTCTTCCCAATTCCAGTCCATCTGGCCATTTTTCTCACCCCTTCAAAGTCTCTCCATCTCTGTTCAGCTCATTCTTCTGTCCATCTGTCTCCAAAATAGGCACCTATCCCATGTGTGGAAGCTGCTGTGGCTGTCGGCTTACCTAGAAAGAGCTCATCTCTCTGAAATCATTTCATTAATGTTAATTTCTTACGTATTGTGCTTTTCAGTAGCCCCATAAAACGTCCGATTTTTACTTTGTTCAGATTCTTCAGTTTGTTACCATGGAGCAAAATTCTCTTGAATCCTTCTACATTTTAACTAGGAGTCTTCCCAATTGATTTTCAGATCATTTGGGTCCATGAAGCTGAACATCCCAGGACCCACTTACACAGAATTTCTCCATAATAACTTTGTACTCTTATTGCATTTTTAGTTTTGGCAGTTTGTGGGGATTCTGTTCTTGAAAATTTTTGACTAAAGATTATTCCTTCTTGGGTGTGTTCACTTCTTTGGGTCTGTAAGTTGATTAAGATGCTTTTTTTATGCGGGGGGGACAGGATCTCACTCTGTCACCCAGGTTGGAGTGCAGTGGCATGAACTTGACTTACTATATCCTCCACCTCCTGGGCTCAAGCAGTCCTCTTCCTTCAGCCTCCCGAGTAGCTGGGACTACAGGCATGAGCCACCACTTCTGGCTAATTTTTATATTTTTTTTGTAGAGTTGGGTTTTACCATGTTCCCCAGACTGGTCTCAATCTCCTGAGCTCAAGAGATCCACCTGCCTCAGCCTCCCAAAATGCTGAAATTACACGCATGAGCCACTGTGATGCCATATTTTTCATATGAGAAGTGTGCAGCTAATACTGAAGCTTTATTATAATAAATACCTAGTTGAATATTCTTTCTTGTTTCATATAAATGCCTTTGTCTGTAGAAAATGTCTAAGAGCAGCACTGTGGTTACTTTAATTTCATTGCCAAAACTTTTATATGGTTTCCTGTATTCTAAAGGGAAAGGTATATGCACTTGTCTTCTTTTTAAACTTTTCCTCTTATGAATCAGTAGCAGTATGAATAAATGTCAAAAGTTCTTATTAAGTGGTTAATGTTGATGCCTCTGTCTCAGCATTCTTGTTTTAGGTAATGATGATTAAGCAGACTTTGTCATGAAAATGCCACAGTTGTAACGAAATTGTATTTATTACTAACTAGAGAACCCACGATAATAACAATAATATTTATAAAGAATCAACCTGAGCCAAGTTCACTAAATCCTTCCATCTTAGCAATAAGGAAGGTTTTATGGGTTGGAAGTGACAATGTCAGAGTTCAAAGCCCTTCTTCTTTACTGAAGTGGACATTGCTAATAATACTTAGTAAACAGCCAAATTGTATACTCTTTAGTTGAAGAAAATTGCAATGAAAAGGACATTTTAGAGGTAAATTTTCTTCAAGTTTAATTATTTAGTGAGGCTAAACAAAGATGATTTTGTTGTTGTTAGGTAAGGAAGACAATTTATTCTAACATTTCAGATTAAGCTAAATATTTTTTATTAACTGAAGAACAAATCAACATAAAATATAATTTAAATTGATTCAAGGAAAATATTAAGCTGGAGTCCTGATTATTTAATAGACTCTTGGAATGTCATTTTATGCTAATGAAATTTGGTTGTAGAGGAAACCAATGAGAAGGTATGTGTCCCTGGGACCAGGAGACCCAGCAAGCTAAGGTCTGACCCTCCCTTGAGAAGCCAGCCAGTTGGCAATGAAAACAGGAATGGAGCTCCCCTTTCTAGTAGTTGTTAGGAGACAGCTACTAGAAAGAGATTTGAGAGAAGAAAATTAAGAGAAGTAGAATCACAGCACACACTGTGAGATTATGCCTTGTGTGAGTGTTTCAGGTTTATTTTTCTTTCATTCACTGCTTAGTCAGGCATAAGGACTAAGATGGGAAATTACCTGCCACAGACCTATCATCTGATCCTTTACAGTATGTTTGTCTAAAGGGAAAACAATTCTTCAGAAGTGAGTGAGGAGGAGATAAGTCAGGCCAAGGCCTCTGTGCATTCAGCAAGTTTGGAAGTCTGAAAAAAGTGGGAATAGGTGCAGATTAACTACTTGATTGTGCCCATTTTCACTAGTCACGATTTGCCAGTCAATGTGCTGCTCTTTTGAAGGCACTTCAATTGTTTGACTTAAGGTGGTGATCCGAAGGAGCAGGGAGGACCTGTCAACCAGTGCAGAAAAGTACTCCCAACTTCCTGAAGGAGAATCTGCAGAGCAGAATTGAAGCCTTGTCCTTCTGCAGGAAAACGTCCTTACAGGTCATCAAGCTGCACTTTTCACATCATGGTAGCTGGCTCTGAAGCCGATGTCCTTGGCACCTTCCTCTGGTGGCAACATCATAGAGTGCCCCTGGACCCCATTACTGCCCTGGTCCTCTCAGGGAATCCGAGCCAGTGTGGCTGGGCAGATTCATGTTCTCCACAGTAGGCACACACAGAATACAGATTCTGACTTAGGGAGAACATCCAGGGTCACACATCTGCCACAGTGGTAGAGGCATTTCCTCAGTGCAACACCACATAGCCTCCAGCAACTCGAAGCAGTGAGGCACTGGGGGAAAAGATCGAGGCAGAAGGACAGACAAGGCTATAGAAACAAAAAGCCCTGGATTAAAACTCTAGTCGCAGCAGTTACAAGGGATGTAACTTGAAACAAGGTATGTGACTTAAATTCTTTAAGCCTTGGTTTTCTCATCTGTAAAATGGATTGATATCTGATAGAGTTATTATGAATACCAAATAAGACAGTGAACATAAAGCCCTCCTCTGTAATCTGGCACACAGTAGTTGTCCAGCCAATGTCAGCATGGGGTAGAACACAGAAGACCTTGCTTATAAATGTAAAGTGCCACATGTTGCTACATAGCATTGTTATAAAAATGCTAGAGATACAGCAGACTGACAAGTCAGGGACAGCTAAGTAGCTGCCTTCTGTACCTCATTTCCTTTACCTGCCTGCCCCTCCAGGATGGAATGTGGAACGCACAGATACTGCATGGTGGAGATGGATCCTTGGCAAAGGCTGGAGTAAACAAGCTACGAATTGTTGATTGGGGACTAGGGTTGGGTGAGACAAGCATGGAATAAATGTGGCCCGAGGCACCTGCCAGAATGCCAGTTATGACACAGCAGAAGCAAAGGTGACAAATGACAGCCACAAGTAACACAGAAACCTCATTTTACCAACAGCTTTAATCTTAGTCCCTCATTACATCTTTTAGATTAAAAGGTGATGATTAATTAAGGTTCCCCTTCTTGTAAAGTTTCTACCTCAACATCTATAATCTAAAATGAAGTCAACTGAAAAAGAATGGACAGGAAATTACATTCATAGCTCACCAATATCTAACAATCAGTTAGAAAGTAATAGTTGGCTACATGGAGATTCCTTTTGGAAAGGAGGGGGAATTGATGCCTTATAGCAAGTTTGTTGTTTTGCTTAGTCAGATTTAAAGTTTCTATTTCTGTGCACTAGCAAGTAATAATGACTAATACTAATTCTGTAGGTAGGCAGCCTGGACAGTTCTTTGACTAGCCTTACCTGGGATCACTCCTGTGGCTGCAGTTATCTGAGTTCAACAGGACTAGGATGTCCAAGATGGCCTCTCTTTCATATCTGGCAGTAGGTGCTGGCTGTCGGCCAAGGCACCTTGGTCCATCTCTACATGGCCTTTTGTCCTCCACCAGGCTAGACTGGGCTTCTGCACAGCAGATGTTCTCAGGGTTATAGAAGAGTGATAATGGGGGATTCAAAGTTTCTTAAAGCCTAAGCTCTGGAATTCACCCTGTGACATGTTCCCCATATTCTATTGGCAAAGCAAGTCATAACTCAGCCCAGATTTAAGGGATGGAGAAAAAGACTCTACCAAGGTAGCCAGACAAGAAATGGGCTAATGAAGAGACATTTCAAATTGGGATAAGGGATTTTTCACATAAAACAGCATGTAGTCATACTATGCTGAGAATAGAGGTGAGGCATATGAGAAGAGGCAGGAAAACCTTCTGCATGGAATCCTAGGAAAGCTGAGGTGTCCCTGCAAGCGCACTGGGCACTTCCCACCTTGAACATCTATTGTATGATTAACACCAGGCCATGCTGGGAAAATATGGTTTGTTTAGAAGACTGCAAAGCTTAGTCATTGCCCATCCTTGGCCATCCTATTCTCCCAACTGAAATAAGGAAAATATAGGGAGAGTCAAAAAAGAGCAGAAAAACAAATTGAGTACTGCAACTAGATGGAAGTGGGAAGCCAAACTGACATTACAATTTTTCCCTCCCTCCCAAGTACACATATTAACATAATCAAACACAGTGTCATCCCTTGAGGGCCGAGTGCTTCTGCTTTCTTTAAAGCAGATATTCTCAAATTTCATTCACTGGCTATTTGCAGTTGATTTTACATTCTTATTGCCTGTAGAATGATAGTGCCCATGTTTAGGTTTGACCTTAAAAACATTTTTTTACAAGAACCTATAACTTGTTCATGCTCTTTTATTTTTAAAGTATACCTATTCATTTGTGTTTTTCAAAACCTGATGAATTTTCTTTGTAAAGATATGGGCAAGCTTGAGGTACTTTATCCAGCATAAATGGGTCATAAAGTGGCAGGGCAGGGGACCCCTACAGTGTGTGCAATTTTTATGTTTATAGTATGGAAGCATGTTTGGTAACAAGACTAAACATTAATAACATGCTGCTTAGCCCCAAATAAAATTACTCCCTAGTTATAAAAATACTATGCGTAATAATCAATGCTATATTATCTACTCGTTTATTTTGTATTAAAGAGATCATGTATTTTTTAGTCTTTAAAACACCTCAACAGTTTCACGATGTGAGACCCATTCCTGCAGCGTATACCATTAAACCTCTAAAGTTCAGCATTGTACTTAAGACTGGGTAGGAATCCAGCACACATGCTGTGAATGAAAGGATGGTAATTATTGTTATCCTGACAGCCAGGAACAGAGGTGGGTGGGTACCTGGAATCAGAGTCAAACATTAACTAACAGGAATGATGCCAGATCCATCCATAGAGACAATAATCATTTTGGGGTTTCTGTTGCAATGTATGAAGAATGGAGAAGGGTAGGAGGAGTTATTTTAGGCTGCCCCAGAAGTTTAGATTTAGAAAGGATGTTGGCAGTCAGCTCCTCTTCATAGCCAGTTCATTGTTCCTCCCTAGGGTGCCATTGGAGAACACACTCCCTGAACATTTATGAGTAAAGAAACCCTCTATTTCACTAGCTATTGGGTTCCTTTTCACTTTTTAAAAGTTTTTCTTATATTGAAATCTGCCTCCTTTAATTCCTACCTCTGGCCCTACGTTCTGTATTTGACACTAGGTAGACAAAACCCATACTCTATTTTACACTCATTCAAATCATTGTATTTCCCCCACTGGTGAATATATTACCAAAGCTGGTTGAGTTTCATAATGCAAACCCAAAGGGAAAATTATCTTGAATAATCATATGACAATATGTGGAAAGTTTAGGGGCTGTGTACGCCACCTCATGGTTTTGAACTGTGTGGTTAAAGACATTGAGAGTCAACAGATTAGTCAGGGATTTCTCAAGAGTATTAATTATAAACTTTGAAATCTTGGTCAGTGAAAGTTCATTTTAGTGCATCTTGCAAATATGATCAAAGGTATTTTCAGTACTGATTTGATGATGCTTAACCACATGGTGAAGAATGAACTTTTTCATTAGAAATTACAGATGTAATAGAGCACATTTTCAGGGAAGATGTATTGTTGGACTACTACAATTCATGTTCTTCCCCCACCATATCCCTACCCTCTACATCCCCCATCCCCTAAGCCCCATCCTCCTTCTTGGGACCTCACTGTGTCTGAAAACCTGAAATAGCATTTTGGTTTGCTGCAAAGGAAACTGTGATCTAAACAACATCAGTGCGGCTCAGAGATGACCACCACGTGCGGGCAAACGTGGGGCTGGTGTAAGTGGTGATGTTAAACTCATAAAAATAAACCATGAAAACCTGGGGATTTACTGTGATTTGGGGAGTGAAACAAATTTACGACTGGCTGGAAATTTGAAAAATGGAGTACAATGTGTAGTAGATTAGAAGAAAGTAAGCTGTCCCTCTGCCCTTGTGTAGTTTTAGAAAAAATAATATTATTTTGGTAAATTTCTTTTTTTCACGGAATAAAAAAATACACTGGCACCTAAGCCATGGAAAATGAAATAAAAATACACTAGTGCAGCTTCCAAAACACTGGCTTGCATCTCCCTTCTCCTATCTGCCAGGAATGTCTTATCCCTGCCTTCCAATGGCTGCCAGAACAAGCGAGGGCATCCATGGCGTTCCTTGACATTGGCATTAACAGCAGATCGATTTTCCGCAGCAGCCAGGTGGAAGGTGCTTATCATTGGTCCGCCGTCTCACTGTACTGAATTTTCAAGAATCGTGGCCTACTGCCAGCCAGGTCCGAAGGCGCTAGTCTGGGGAGACTGGAGCAGGTCTCCTCTGGTTCACCTGTTCTAAGGCTCTTCCTGTTCAGTTGCCTCTGCGCGCCAGAGGGTGGCACCCCAGGCACTCCAGAGGTGGATTGGAGGGGATAGCAGGGGAAGAAAAGGGAGAGGAGCGGACGTTAGAACCAGGAAGGAAGGACCTAGGAGGGACGGGGAGGGAACATTAATAAATTCTCAGACCTTGGTCTCGAGTTCCCGACTAATTTAGGGGCACAGCCGCTCCCATGTTCACGCCCACCCCTTTACGGAAAAAACCTGGGTTTCCATTGGGCTAGGGGTAAGAACTGGGAATTTCTAAAATAAAAAAGGCTTCCGAGCGTTATTCATGGCCAACAGTTTCCACCGGAGAATCCAAAGGGAAACTCGTTTCTGGGGCCTCTGGGTGTGCGGGTGCTTGGGGGTGGGCGGAAAGCCGTGACACTTAATCGCTGTGAGTGCGCCAACATCTGACCTGTCCCTTTGTGTCGTGTTTTGCAGTTGCTGGATTTGTGCGACTCGTTGAAGGATGATGCCCTGAGGGTGATAGCCGCCTTTAACATTCCATACACCAACCTCCATGCACCAATCGCCGGAATCTCCAACCCGCGGGCCGCTTGGGCCTTCTACCCTGCACCGCTGCAACCCGTGGCGCGGGAAGGGGCGCGCTCCCAGCTGCCCAAGCTGGGAGCCAAGCTGTAACGGGTGTGGCGGGAAGTGTGGTGGCCCGCCTGCAGCTGCCACGACGCTCGCTCCACTGACGCCTGGAGCTGGGGCTGAGGCTGGGCTGGCACACGCTGGGCCGCCGCTCTCCGAGATTGTGGTGGCAGAGCGAAGGTCCCGCCGAGGCTGGCTGCTAGGAAAGAGATCCAGAGGGTCGCCTGGTGCGCTGGATCCCTGTGCCCTTTCCCTGAAACCAGCTTGGTCTGGCTGCAACCTCTCCCAGCTTGGTGCCCGATCGCCTAGACAATCAGGGTGGGCTCACCCCCGCGAGCGCGCCCCACAGCCAGGTGCCGCCAAAGGTCTCCTGCGGTCAACGGTGACTCAGATTCCCAGTGATTTAGAAAAGCTGCGGTGCCAAGTGAAAGAAAAAAAAAGCAAACACCCTTAGAAAAGCAAAAAGCTGCACTCCTTCCGCAAGCGGGCAAAAAGGTTGGGCTCAGCAAGTGATGCTTTTCCAGTGAATCAGACGTTGTGGGGCTCTGCGAGGAAAAGCACGGACGGGGAGAAGGAAGTGGCAGCCTGGAGTTTTGCTCTAAGCAAAGCAAGAACTCGCCTTGTCCTCCCAGGTCGGCGGTTTCCGGACGGCAAGACAAGGCGCGGAAAACATTTTTACCAACTAACGCCGTAACCTGTCCTTAAGAAGAGCATAGGTGAAACGTTTAGTAAAGAAATTAAGCGATATGGAAGTCGTTCCCGCTGCTGGCAGAGGGCGGTGAGGCGGGCCTGGCAATTTCGGAACTAGGAGAGACCACTTCAGCAACTCCTGTGGTCCTGGGCAAGGGCCATGGATTTCCCATTTCTCAGATCCCGGCTGCCCGACTTCATTCTTGTTTCTTTCAGTCCAAGCCATCCTCCCGTCTCCCTCCCCTTAGTCTCTTGGCAGGGGCAGAAAGGGACACCGCTCTGCCCGCGTCCACTGCAAGGGACCTAAAACTCATGGGCCCTTCACACACTGCATTCTCTGCGCTCCGGCCCGGTTCCGGGAGAACCTCCCTATGCCGCTGGAGAAGGCCGCAAGGGCTCGCGGCCCCCGACGCTGCCCGGGTCTCAGGGGCGCAGGAACCGCCAACTTTGGCCGGCTTCCTTTTAGTGCCCCAAGCAGCCCTAGTGCGTTGCTTCCCCCGACTCCTTTGTTTTTCAAAGTGTTCACAGGGTCGCCAGAGCTAGCTACGTGGGGGCGGTGAGGCTGCAAGGCTGCACAGGAACAGACAACAAGAAATAGGGCTTTCTTCTGCGTGGTTCTTTTCCGGTCCCTGTCTGCACCACCCGACCCCGAGGCAAGCGCGGAGCATTGCTGCGTGGGGCGAACTTGGGGATCTCAGCCTGTGCAGCAGGTTGCGTTGCTTTTCCCCGGGTGCGAAACCGGATGGCCAAAGAGCAGTGTTCTTTGGCGGTAGGAACTGCGAGGCCGGGTCAGGGCAGATCTCCGGCCTGCGAGTCTACTTGGCCGCGTCCACACCCGTGCCTTTCCCCTCTTGCAGCGAAATAACTGGGCGGGGCCCGGCGCGCGTCCTCCAGCTGCTCCGGGAACCCATGGTCTTTATCACTTAGCTCAGAACTCACCTGAGAATGCGCTGAGACTTTGACCTGGGGCTGTGCTGTATCCCACTGACGTTACAGATGTGCTTATGAATTTAAAAACTGATCCAGGTGGCCCGACCGCAGGACAACGCCTCCTCACTTGCTCCTCTGCTACAAGACCCCGTCCTTCTCCCTGCCGGCTGGGGTGCTGAGAAGGGTGGCCCCTTTCCTTAATCTAACTAGCCTGACGTCCCCTGCGGGATGTTCAATTTCCTGACCCACCTCACACCCCGCTGCTGCAGTTAGTTGTCTAGAAGCCGGGGCTGGGGAACTGAGGCGCTCGGGAGCAGAGAGAAGAGGAGAGGTTGGGGGCGGCAGCCACGCGTTGAGAGAGCAAACCCAGGTGCAGACTCAGAGGACTGGACGGGCGGCATGGAGTTTGGTCTCTAGGTAGGAAGAGAGTGTGGTGCCGCGGACTTCAAGGAGGAAAGGGATGGGGGCGCGAGGGGAGGAGGGACAGGGTGTTTTGCGCCCCCGCACCGGGGCCTGAACTCTGCTGTTCTGCCTTCACTGGCCTCAGCCCGTCGAAGGACAGCTCCTGCGAGCTTATCTGCAAGCCCAACAAATCTCCGGGGTGCTAGCCGAGTGTAAGGCACAACCTTCTCTCTCACTTGGAGGCCGCCACTCACCTCGGCTTTTTATTTTTCCTAAAAGGATTTTTTTCTGAGTGCTTTTTTCATTTCCCTATTTTACCTGCTCTGCACATGTCTCCCGAACACCCCCGGGAGGCGAAGACGCCCACTGGGACCACGCCTGGCCATTTTCTGGGCACCTTCTGTCCCCACAGGCTGTGTCTGTTAGGGAGACTGGGCGCGGAAGAAAAGCTGGAGACACCCTGCGAGGTGGCAGGAGGAGGGTGCCTGAGTTCCGCGACAGGAGTGGGTGAGGAAGATGTGCAGCCTACTGATCTGCGTCCCGCCGGGCGCCAGGGACCCTCGGCGGGAGGAGAGCTCAAAGACCTCGCCCTGCGCCTTCTCGAGGACCAAGAGAGTCTCCGTGCCTGCCCCAGAGTGGCTTAGAAACTGGGCACAGTGAGGGTGCAGTGCACCTCTTGAAGCTTTCCTCGGCCGGCTGGGCCAGCGGAAGCTGTGACCGGAGCGCCCCCTCTGTGCTGCGCACGCCGCGGCGGCCACCGGGTTAGGGGAGATGAACGGGAAGCTAGGGTACACTTCGGGGTGGGGGATGGGCGCGCACATAGCCGCCACCAAGCCGAGTCACTCGGGTAAACAAGCCAGGGTCGCCGGCGCGCGCGATAGGCAACCCAGTGGGGCCACTCCGCCTTTACCTGTCCGAGCCTGCACGCGCCCGCGGCTGCGGCGCCGCTGGGGCGGAGCTTGCTAGCCTGCGCGCCGGGGCGGGACCTAGCGGGGGCGGGGTCCGCAGTGATTGGGCGCGGGCGTCGGGCCGCCAGCCAGAGCTGGGCTGCAGGGCTGAGCAGGTTTCACTTCGCTCCGCGCAGCCGCCCGGTCTGCTGTTTGTTGGAGTTCTGCGTCTGGCGCCGGCGCTGCCACTACCACCACTCACTTTTTGCAGCCGCCCTGTGAACCCTGCCACGCTGCGATCGCATCGTCGTATTCGGTTCGCTGCGCTCCCGCCGCCACCGCCTAGGCGCCCTTCCCTTGGCCCTTGTTCCCCCAATGTCTGACTCTGACTCTCGGACTGAGAAACGCAAGGTAAGTACCTCCAAATCCCGAGGAGCGGGTCGGGCACGGATGGAAGACAAGCGCTGGAGTCCGAACGGCACCACCTACTGCCCGCTTACCGTGCACGTGCGAAGCCAGACGCTTGCATCGGCCCCGCTTGTCGCCGGCGGCAGGCGGCGATCCGTGTGGGTCGGGTTCCCTCTCGGGCAGATTCTCTTTAGGGAAAGGTCTTTCGCGCGGAACCTGCGGGATCTTGGCTGAAGTGCGGTTGGGCCGGGATGCTGCGCGCCGGCCTGGTGAAGGGTCGCAGGCCCGGGGAGGGGGAGGAGCAGCGCTTGCTTTCGGCGCCGGCCGGGGGGTTGGTAACCGGCCCTGCAGTACGCGGCTGTGCGCCCAGCCTGGAAGTGTCGCGGGCGGGTCTGGTGAAGGGTCGCAAGCCCGCGGAGGGGGAGAGGCAGCGCGTGCTTTCGGCGCTGTCTCGGGAGTTGGGGACCGGCCCGGAAAGTCTTGCCGCGCGCGGGCCTGGTGAAGGGTCTCAGGCCCAGGGAGTGGGAGAGGCTGCGCGTGCTTTCGGCTTCGGCCCGGGAGTTGGGGACCGGCTCCACAGTACCGGGCCGTGCGCCCAGCCGGAAAGTCTGGCCGCCGGCTCCGGCGCCCCGTGAGTAGCTGCCGGGCAGTGTGAGCGAGTTTCGCGTCTTGGATTTTTTTGGGCGCGCAGGCCTGTTGCTCAGGATTTGGGGAACTGCGGTGGTGATTTAACTAACGAGACGGGGCTTTTCCTTTTACTCATTCAGGCCAAGGTTTCGGGGCTGCTGCTGGTTCGTCTTCTCTAGCGTACCTGGGGCCCCTGCTTGCTCTGCAGGAGTCCTGCGGACAGTGCCATCCGCACGATCCACTGGCAGCGGGAGATTTAGGCCCTCCCCTGACCACATGGACCGCGCAGGGAACTAGCCCCGACCAGAACCTGCCTAGTCCCTGGGACCGAGCTATCTCAACAACTTACGCGTGCCCAAGCACATCGACCCTGTTCGCGGTGCGGGCTGGTGGCGCCGTGGCCTCCGAGACCTGTTGCCCCAGGGTGGGCGCTACTAGTGGAGGGCCCGACGGATGCCTGGGCGGAGGGTGTCGATTTACTAGATGATCGCGGACCTGCGCGTCTGTGGCCAGGGGAGGCCCTTCGGCTTTGACTCGTGTCTGCCGCGCACAAGGAGAAAGAGAGGAAGTTGTTGGAGGAGAATAATTGCCGCAGCTAGGGCTGTGACGGCCGTTGGGGTCTGCCCTCGACGGTCCAAAACAAGGACCAGTGGCGGGTTCGGGGCCTGGGGATGGCCCTGTGGGTGCGGGCGCGGCGCAAGTCCTGCTTTGTCTACAGGTGACCCGCTGCCCGGAGCGGCGGGAGCTGCTGGGGCTCTGTCCGGAAGGAGCACAGGGACGGGGCAGGTTAGCCGGGACAGCCGGTCCCCAAATCCTCCCGCAAAGCAGCCGCCACGGCCACGGCCCGAGCCGCGCTCCGAGGCGAGTTTGTCAACAATCGCCGCGCCTTTGGCGGCCTGACCCGTAGGCGCCGCCCCCACCGTGGCTGCCGATTGGCTGCGGCACGGAGCCACCGCGCGCGGACCAATTGGGAGCCCGGGCACCCGGCGCCAGCGGCGCGGGGAGGTCGGTGGTGCCGGCGGCGGCGGGCGCAGAGCGCAAGGGGAGGAGCGGGAGGAGGCGGAGGATGTTCCCGGCGGCTGCGACCGGGGCCGCGCGGGCCAGAGGCGCAGCGCGCGGAGCCGTCGGCTGTCCGGCGGAGCGCAGTGGCGGGCTGGCGGGAAGGCGTGGGCTCTGTGCTGTGCCGGGGACTCTGAATCCGAGTCCCGGGCTTTGTCTCCTGAGCTGCCTTCGTGGTGACGGTCAGGGGCCGCCGGCTCGGCGAAGGGCGCGGGTCGGACGCCGCGGGGCCCGGTCCCGGGCCAGGACGCTGCGCTCTGAAGGGAAGGCTAGGACGTGAGTTTCAGCGTGATTGCCTTCTGAGGGGAGGTTCTGTGGGGTGAAGGGGGTGCGCACCAGTGTTGCCTAGCATTCGGACCTAGTTGTGGACTTGGTAGGGATTGGCTTCGGGGGGACCCCCCAGATTTGGAGGTGTGCACCTCACCGTGCAGCTGCACCTCGGAGAAGTTCTGTCTGGTTCGGTGCGGCGTGCGGTACGGGAGTGGGAGGGAGGGACCACGGGTGGAGAGCCCCGAGCGCGGCCGAGCCGCGCTGGAGTTACAAACTCTATTGTGACGCACTTACTACGACTGACGGCCGCTGCCAAACCTTCCCCAGACTTGCTGTCCTCAGCATTTTCGGCAAACAATGGGGCCGGAGCAGGGAACACGGCCAGCCGCCTGCAGTCGCTGCATCTGCGCCCTCTCCTATGCTCCAGCCTTCTATCTAACTAACCCCGGGAAATCAGAGCCGCAGGGAATTTCTGACTTAAGTCTGTTCTGGGCAAAGAGCTCACATGAATAGACTTGAGATAAACTACTACTTTGGAAATGCGTGCGTGTGTGTGTGCACTAGTTTCACAAGCTGTTGACATTGTTACTGTATTTTGTTGGGGGTTACGAAGTTTAGTCCCACCCTCTACCAAAAAAAAAAAATTATGTCTTTATTATTTTAGGTACGTTTTTATTATTTGGGAGATTGTCAGAAAAGTATAGAACATAAAGTATTGGGGATTAACCCTAAGAATTTTTAATGATTAGTGAGAGCTAATTTGTTTATTCATTGATTTTTTTTTTTTTTTTTTTTTTGGTTAAAAATAATCTTAGTTTTTATTTTGCTTGCAGAAAAAAAGACCAAATGGCAAAGCAACCTTCCGATGTAAGTTCTGAGTGTGACCGAGAAGGTAGACAATTGCAGCCTGCGGAGAGACCTCCCCAGCTCAGACCTGGGGCCCCTACCTCCCTACAGACAGAGCCACAAGGTAATCCCGAAGGCAATCACGGAGGTGAAGGGGACAGCTGCCCCCACGGCAGCCCTCAGGGCCCGCTGGCCCCACCGGCCAGCCCTGGCCCTTTTGCTACCAGATCCCCGCTTTTCATCTTTGTGAGAAGATCCTCCGTGCTGTCTCGATCCTCCAGTGGGTATTTCTCTTTTGACACAGACAGGAGCCCAGCACCCATGAGTTGTGACAAATCAACACAAACCCCAAGTCCTACTTGCCAGGCCTTCAACCACTATCTCAGTGCAATGGGTAAGCAATGCCCGGGTAAGAAGCACTTGATGTGTGGATGGTTGAATCTGCTTGAAGGCTGTGTGTGGCAACTAAAATCCCCTTTTAAAACCCTGTAACTGATGTATTCCATGTTTTGATGGGAGTGGAGGATATGTCAAACTGTCAAACCAACATTTTTTAAACATTAAATTTTGTGGCAGTGATGAGTTCAGGTCAAAACATTAGGTTTCAGGTGTGACTTCATTTTAAGCTGAAGTGTGTAACCACGACATCTTGTTTTAACCACCAGGCTTTACATAGTGATGATATTTTGCTTGAAAAGGACATGATCATTTATAGAAAATTAATAGCTTACTAATCAAAAGTGTGAAGAGAGATGACAATTATTTTTGAAAATGATTCTTTTTTTTTTTTTTTTTTTTTTTTTTTGAGACGGAGTTTCACTCATGTTACCCAGGCTGGAGTGCAATGGCGCGATCTCGGTTCACCGCAACCTCCGCCTCTTGGGTTCAGGCAATTCTTCTGCCTCAGCCTCCTGAGTAGCTGGTATTACAGGCACGTGCCACCATGCCCAGCTAATTTTTTGTATTTTTAGTAGAGACGGGGTTTCACCATGTTGACCAGGATGGTCTCGATCTCTTGACCTCGTGATCCACCCGCCTCGGCCTCCCAAAGTGCTGGGATTACAGGCTTGAGCCACCGCGAAAATGACACTTTAAAAAAAATGAACTAGTTCATAAAAGCAGTACCACCATAGAACCATGAAAATGGTTTGTTTTCTGCTTAAATTCCTCTTTGGACTTACTGCTCAAAGGGTTCGGACATAGTACTGATCAGATTAGGTTGTAGGTTTTTATTTCAGGAATTGAAGGCAGTTGTAGGGTTTGAACCAAGAGTGGCTAATATAAATACAGAGAGGCCAACAGCAAAATCATGGAAGGAACGGACCTGGTGGAGACTGGTAAACTGGAGAGTATTTGCCCCTCCCTGTTTGGGCCATGCCTAATTGTGGCTGTGAGGGCATGTGGTCTCAGGGTGGTGGGTTTTCCTATATTGCAAGATAACCCAGTAATGCAAAATTGTTGCCAGATACCCTTTTTCAACATTGACAACTAATTTAGATCTTTGAAAACATTGTACAAGCTGAAAAGAAATATCTGCAGGCTTGATTTGGCCCTTGAGCCTGTGACTTTGGGTACATAGAGTCCTGGTAACCCTGGTGAGGGGCTGAGTCTGTGTTGATTAACATGCTGTTCCCCACCAATGGAAAAGGGTCACGTCTTGATCATTAGTCACCACAATCACATTGACCATTTGTCCAGATTAGCTTGCCGTACATGAACAAGATAGAAGTAATTTGGTAGTTATCAGGAAATCCAGTACAGAGTTTTTTAAGTTTAGATTGTACTTCATGATGAAGGCTAACTCAACAAAGTCATCAAATTTGACAGTGGAACAAAGTGATATTTCTAAATACCATTCAGCTCTGTCTTCATAGGCTTCAGTGAGGTAAATCAGGCGGACCGTTGCCAATGTTACAGAGTTGGAAAGAACCTCAGAGTCACTTGTCAGAGGTTGGGCACACCTGTGAAGTGGTGGACAGAAACGACAAACGTCCCAGCAGCTGCACAGGTTGGCTGCATATCTCCTGCTACCTTCTAGCTCCTTTCCCTAAAAGTACTTTTTTAGGGCCCATCCTTAGGGAAAGGAGCTAGAAGTTTTATTATTGCTGGTATTACTGCTCATGAACTCATTTCAGCCTTAGAAGTTCTTAGTGCTTGTAACTGTTCTACTCGTGAAAATGTTATCCCATATATATGAACTTGCTTGCTTACTAAATGAGTTAACAGGGCTCTGTGGTAAATATGCTCTTTAAAGACCTTCTGGAAGCTAGTATCACTTTTCACACTTTCACAGCAGAAGCTTCACACTTGCGGTTATTAAGCTATTTTCTCTAAATAACCAGGTCCTTTTCAAGCAAAATGCATACATTGGTCTCTAGGTGGTGGCTTAATGCATGGAAATAGTTTCTCTTTCCCTGAAACTAGGAATAGTGGGTGAGATAGTGTATTTTTTTTAATGTAAAGACAGGCATGAATTTTTTTTTTGGTGATAAATACTATTTTACAAGCTAATTATAAGTTAAGTACTGTTACTTGTGTTGAAAGATAGGGCTTCAAAGATAATCTAAATTTTTATGCACAGCTAATGGTTATATCTGTGAAGTGAAGTCATGGATCCTGAGGTATAATTTTATAGTATTAGCTACATTTCAGTAGATGGTGTGATGAAGAGTTTAATGCATAGGATTAAATGAGAAGTTACAAAGTTTGTTTAAAGTTAATGTACCAAGGTAAGTTTTCAGTGTTAAGTTTTTGGGAGATTTGTTTTGGAAGAGGATGAGTTGGGGTTCAGGGAGGAAAGGACTTATCCAGATGTGAGTTTCTTAAATTGAAACATAAAATTTACAATTTTTGTTGTATGTAATTAACTTTTCTTTGGCCATTCTACAATCTTAGCTCATGCCTGAAGACCACTGAAATAATGCTGACTTGATAAGTGGTTCTCTTGACTTTGTTTAGTATTTTTACCCAGCCCTATCTGTGAAGTTCTTCAATGAAGCTTTTGATAATTTAATGCAAAATACATTTTCCACAAAGAAGTCATTATGATTGGTTTGAACTAGTGGAACACAAATGTGAGGTTATAAAGAGGTTTGCCTTAGCCAAGGGCTCCTTTCGCCACAAAATAGTTTTTTGCTCAGCAACTTGGGGTAGAGAGTGCATCTTGAAGTTTTGTTTTGCATCTTTGTTCTAATGAGAAAGTAAAGTCCTATGTGGAATGCATAGTAGTTAAGTGTACTAACAGTGTTTTCATATTTTCCTTTATGTCTCTAATTTTTCCAAAGACAGGTTCAAAGAATATGTTTATCTGTGGAACAACAGATACAGTTTTTACACTTTTCCTCAATTTTAGTCTCCTTACACTCTGGGAGGATTAACTTGAAAAATGATGTCTTAGTGAATAACTGATTATTTTTATTAAAATCACTCACGTGTCTGTTTACTGAGTGCCTTTTTGGATGAGTGTTTTATGCCATATGTGTTTTTAATGCAAATTAAAGTATAGTCAGTACAGTTGGAAATACGAGTTGAGAAAGGTGAGGTTATAGAGGAATGCTCCCTCATGTCATGTTAGTAAATGCCTTAAACTTTCTACTTGTTCCCTGGCACATCGGAATTCACAGATGGAAGATAATGGCTTTCTTTTTTGCACCCCTCGGAGTCTTGTGGGTACTTCTCTTATAGCTGGTAATTGTCTGGCCCCTCTTTTAGTTTGTGAGCTTCCTGGGCGGGGCATGATGTCCTGTAAATGCTAGTGAGTGCCTGACAAAGGGAAGCCCAGGAGATGTTGCAACTCAATCCAGCTCTGCCTGTTGGCCTTTCCAAGGAGCTCAGTTAAAAACGGAGGACAAATAAAGTTTAAGCAGCCAAGTAGCAAGAGAAAGATCATGACTTCTGCTCTGCCAAAATGTTTTTCATGACCTGGATCTAGCTGTAAGTTTTGCCATGTAGGGGTGACAGCCCAGCAGGAAAGCCACACATGCATTAAGCACTTGACGTAGGACTAGTCTGAACTGAGTTGTGCAGTCAGTGTTGATACATACTAGATTTTGAGGACATAAAAAAGAATGAAAAATAGTTGAATTGTTTTCATATGGGTTACATGTTGAAATGGTATTTTAAATATATAAGTTAAATATAAACTTGTATTGCAGTTTAAAAAAATACAAAACATAAAATTTACCATCTAAACCATTTATTTCTAAGTGTACGGTTCAGAGTGTTAAGTGCACTCATTTTGTTGTGCAGCCAATCACCTTGTGAAGAAACAGAAATGCCATACTCATTAAACAACTCCCCATTTCCCCCTCCCCCAGCTTCTGACAACCATCATTCTGTTTTCTGTCTATTCATTTGACAACTTTAGGTACCTTACATAAGTGAAATTTATACAGTATTTGCCCTTCTATGACTGGCTTATTTCACAATGTCCTCAAGTTTCTTTTATCTTGTAGCATGTCAAATTTCCTTCCTTTTTAAGGATGAAAGGTTGTTCCAGTGTGTGCCTATCACACATTTCGTTCATCCATTCATACATCAGGGGACACTTGCATTACTTCCACTTTTTGGTTATTATGAGTAGTGCTACTATGAACATGGGCATGCAAATATCTTTTGGGGATTCTGTTTTGAATTTTTTTGGATATATACTTGGAAGTGGAATTGCTGGATCACATGATAATTCTCTTTTTAATTTTAATGGGAACCATCATGCTGTTTTCCATAGAGGCTGTGCCATTTTACATTCCCACCAACAGTGTACAACGGTTCCAATTTCTCTACCTACTCACCAACACTATTTTTTTTTTAACAGTAGTCATCTGAATGGATATGAGGTGATATTTCATTGTGGTTTAGGTTTATATTTACCTTCTTTGATTTGTATGGCCACCACCACAGTCAAGGTACAGAACAACTCCATCACAAGTATTTCTCATGATACCTTTTTATAGCCACAGCCACCTCTCTCCCTCTTGCTTGAGCATCTTGTCATATGTTCATTGGTGATTAAATAAAATATATTTTAATATTGACTTTCTCTGTTTCTTTTTACCTTTTTAAACGTGGCTACTAGAAAAATGCAAAATTAGATCTATGGGTAGTGTTCTGTTTCATCTAAACAGGCTGGCCTCAGAGAGAGGAGCTAGAGTGTACAGTGCTGCTCTAGCAAGCAGGACTTGACTCTTCCCACTCAGGCCACGTAATTTCCATGAAGCTTACTCCTTGGGTTGTTTGATTGACTTAGGAGAAAGAAAGTGATTAGCCAAATCTTGTGAGCATTTTAAACATTAAATGAGCATTGTAAACAGCAGTATACCGACTTTTGTTTTACCACTAAACTCCATCGTATATTTGGACTTCAGAAAGTAGATGGTAGAGCACATGCTTCCTCAGCACCCCCAGGCTACCCAGAAGCTCACAATACAGGTGTTTTTGAGAGAGTCCCAGCTCTGTCTCTGAAGCCCCATAGTCACTTGTTTGACACCAGGAGAAATAAGGAAGCTTCTTAAGTCCTAAGTGGGGAGAGAAAATGCTAAAAGAGAAAGATTTTTTTTTCTTTTTACCAGTTCCAAACACAATTTAGTAATTGTTAGTTACCCAGTTTTAAATTTATATCTTTCAAAAAAATTTTTTCAGGTAATTATAGATTCACATACGTTTATGGGAAATAACACAAAGAAATCATATATACCATTTACCCGGTTTCCCACAATGGTAACATCTTACCTAATTATAGTATACTGTCACAACCAGCAGTTGACATTAACAGAACCCATCTACTGTGTTCAGATTTCTTCAGTTTCACATTTAGTCCGTTTTATTTGTCTGTGTATGTGTAGATACTACTATTAAGTTTTATCAAATGGGTAGATTTGTGTGGCTACCACCAGTCAAGATACAGAACACCACCACAAGGATTTCTCATGATACCTTTTTATAGCCACAGCCAACTTCTCCCTCTTCCTTAACCCTGATAACCACTCATCTGATCGACATGTCTGTACTTCTGTCATTTTCAAGGATGCTATATAAGTACAATCATACTGAATATGACCTTTTGAGATTGGCTTTTTTCACTTGGCGTAATTCCCTTGAAATCTGAGAGTTGTGTATTAATAGTGCCTTCTTTTTTATTGCTAAGTAGTATTCCATAGCATGATGCATTACAATTTGTTTATGCACCTGTTGATGGATACTGTGTTTGCATGTTCTGGCAAGGCCCTGGCACAGCTGGAACTTAGGGGGAGGATTAAAAGTATTTATTGTAATTGTACTTTATTTTTATATATATTTTTTGAGACGGAGTCTCACTCTGTCGCCCAGGCTGGAGTTTGCTTTTGGGATCTTGGCTCACTGCAACCTCCAACTCCTCGGTTCAAGCGATTCTCCTGCCTCAACCTCCCAAGTAGCTGTGATTACAGACATGCACCACCACACCTTGCTAATTTTTATATTTTTAGTAGAGATGGGGTTTCACCATGTTGGCAAGGCTGGTCTTGAATTCCTGACCTCAGGTGATCTGTCTGCCTTGGTCTCCCAAAGTGCTGGGATTACAGGAGTGAGCCCCCACACCTGGCCCTACTTTTAATATTTATGTGTTCATTTGTAGTGTATAGAAATACAATTGATTTTTGTATGTTCGTCTTCTGTTGTGCAGTTTGCTCAACTTCTTCATTCTAAGAGTTTTTCCATACATTTCCTGGGAGATGTATATAGTCATGTGATCTGCAGTAGGGACAGTTTTATGTCTTCTTTCTGATCTGTGTACATTTCTTTTTCTTGCCCAGTTGCACCTGCTACAACTTCTAGTGTTTATGTTCACTGGGAGTGGTGAGAGCAAACATCCACACCTTGTCCCCAATCTTAGAGGGAAAGCTTTCTGTTTTTAATAATTAAATATGATGTTAAGTATAGGTTTCATATGGATGCTTTTTAAAAGAATGAGGAAGTTTTAACCTGTATTCCCAGAATGCTAAGAGTTTTTGTCATAAATAGATGGTGGTTAGATTTTATAAAATGCTTCTGTATCAGTTGATATGATCCCATGATGTTAATTTATGTTAACCTGTTGATATGGTGCATTGCATTGATTTGCAATGTTAAGTCTCTCTTGGATGTCTGAGACAAATCCTGCTTGGGCATGGTCTGTGATTCTTTTCATCCATTGTGGTATTGAATTTGCTGATATTTTGCTTAGAGTATTTGTGCTTAAGTTCTTGAGAGGTGTCATTTTCTTTTAAGACTGTCTGTTTTTTATATCAGGACCTTAATTAGGAAGGGTTCTCTCTTTTATTTTCCGGAAGAGATTGTGTTAGAATTGGTATTGATTCTTCTCTCAATGTTTATAGAATTCTGTAGTCAAACTATCTAGGCCAGGAGATTTTTTGGTGGGGGAGCATTTAGATTATAGATTTTTTTTTTTTTTTTTTTTTACTATTTTTGTAGGACTGTTCAGGTTGTCTGTTTCATCCCAGTTGAGTTTTCATAGTTTATAACTTTTGAGGAATTGGTCCATTTCTTCTAAGTTACTGAATTTATGAATGTGAAAAGTATTTGTTGTAGTTTAATAATTTAATGGATGCAGGATCTGTTGTGAATAGCTCCTGCTTCATTTCTGATATTGATAATTTGTGTCTTTTTCATCTCTATCAGTCTTTCTGAAAGTTTATCAATTTTAATGATTTTTTAAACCAGTTTTTTGTTGCACTGATTTTTCTCCACTTTCCTATTTTTAATTTTATTATTTCCTTCTGCTTGTTTTATGCCAGGTTCTTTTTCTAGTTTCTTGAGGCAGAAACTTAGAATAGTGCTTTGAGACCTTTCCTCTCTTTTCTTGTTTTTTACTCAGAAAGAAACATTTAATAGGTATATACAAACAGAAACCCTATCTCGGGCAGCCTCAAGATGAGATGGTAGATCCCTGCATGGTTACCCCCCAGACCCAGGGCTTATGTGCCATAGGGAAAGAATATATATGCTTCAGAAGAGATGTATAGAACAGTTGCTTAAGGCCAAGAATTATGGTAAGTAAGATAATATCAAAGTTGTTTCAACCTAAGGACAGGATGGATGGTAAGTATATGCTTGTACCCAAGGAACAGTAGATAAAACAGAAATCTTGGAGGCATTCCCAAAACCAGAGTTAATCAGAAGTCAATACAGCAGATTAGCATCCAAGATGGAGTTGCTTTGGCTTCCACACTCTAGCCCCCAATCTGGCTCTTATAGTCTCGTATGCCTTGCTCTTCTGCCATGGTCCCTGAGCCTTTAGTGGGTGTGCTTCATATTGCATAGCTTTACCAGTAGTGCCTTGGCAGTGGAAAATAGATCGGGCACAGTGGGATTCCAAATGAGGGAGATTCTCAGGCTTTGTCAAATCATCTGTAGTCCTCAGAATACCAGAATTCTGGTTTTCTTGGAAGAAGTAAAATGAGATAAACACTGTTAATATGCGCACAAAGATTATAATGAAAAAAAAAATAATTTTAACATGGTTCTTCTTTAGAGACTTGTAGCTAAGAGATAATTCAGGATGCATTTTGAAATACAGTCAAATAATAACTCAAAAATAATGGTTAGGGCTAGAATTTGATAACAGGCATACAATAGTTTTCTTTGGAACATATTTTTTTCTCTCCAGTTTCCTCATTTCCACCAAGGACCAATTTATTTGCAAAATAAATTTTAGTCTCATTATACTTAGCCTGATTAGTTGCATAAAGTGCAGCAAGAATAGTGATTGGCCATATAGGCTTTTCTTAAGTTGGCTTTGTTGGAATGTTTTTCATAAGGAATCTCAGATTAGACTTTTACAGGCTTCCATGCTAAAAAGCCAAGCTGAAAATTTGCCTCCAAATATTGCCTGTAATACCTCCAAATTGGATGAATTCCTTTCTTCTGGAGGTCCCAAAGTACCTCGAGGTTCCTGGGCCTGTCAGAAAATGATATTCTTTACTTATCCAAGGTCAGGAACCTTGTAAGGGAACTATGTAGACAAGTTACCAGGCCTGTCTTTTCAAGGGGCTTTTTATTCTTTAAAGCAATCTGGTCATATCTGAAAATATGCCATTTGAGTCAAAGGCTTGGTAAAATAACCAGCGTCTCCAATTGCGTATGGAACATAGTCTATGCAATTTCAGTGCTTTTAAATGTGTCAAGGTTTGTTTTGTAGCTCGGGATATGGTCTATTTTGGTGACTATTACAAAAGAAAACAGAGTCTTACTGAACTGATGGAAATAATTGTATTGCCATCAAGTAAGAATACTCATGAGTAGTCTCCAAATTTTGGAGCACTCAGAGAGAGGCAAATTTTGCTCACAAAAGTATACTTTACTCAGTCATAAGCTATAAATAACTCAAAAGCAAAAGGATTTTCTTCAATCAGAATGGTGGCTTTCCAAGCAGGATGCTGTCCATTCACCTTAGAGCTGCCATCCACAAACCAGACAGCTCTTGGTCAGTCAGGTGAGAGCTGTCTTTCAGGTGCTGTAGAATCCAGCAGCTCCTCACACAGTTCCAGAGTCGATTGAACAGAAGTCACATCTCAGGAGCAGAGCTGGTAGATTTTACCCCCTTTTGCTTTTCTAATGTAAGTGTTTAGTGCTAGAAATTTTCTTTTCATCACTGCTTAGCTGCATCCCACATGTTTTGGTATGTTATTTTTTCATTTTTATTGAGTTCTCTCTATATTTTTAAATTTCCTTTGACACTTCCTCTTTGACCCTGGGCTATTTAGAAGTGTGATTTATTCCTAAATCTGTGTAGACCATCCTGTTTTCTGTCTACTACTGTTTACTTTCTGATTCTCTTATGGTCAGAGAACATATTTTATACTATTTCAGTTTTATAAATGTGTGAAGATTTGTTTTGTAGCTCAGGATATGGTCTATTTTGGTGACTGATCCATGCATGGGTACTTGAAAAAAATCTGTATTCCGCTGCTATTGGGTAGAGTGTTTATTATATATCAGTCAGATCTTATTGGTTGATTGTGTTGTTCAGTTCTTCTCTGTCCCTGCTGATTTTTCTGTCTTGTTCTGTCAGTTGCTGAGAGTATGGTGCTGAAATCCCCAGCTCTTTCCTTTCAGCTCTATCAGAGTTTGCTTCATGTCTTTTGAGGTGCTGTTGTTTGGAGTTTACACATTTAAAATCATGATGTCTTCATGTTGGATCTGATCTTTTATCATTCCTATAAAATGTACTTTATCTGGTATTAATAGCCCTTCTGCTTTTTTAACATTAATCTACTAATGTTGACATAGTATTATCTTTCTCCATCCTTTCACTTTCAATCTTCATATGTTGTGTTTGAGGTAAGTTTTTTATGTATGGCATGTCTTTAGGTAAACCTGTTTTTTCTGGTCTGCCAGATATGTCTCTTATATGGTATAGACCATTTACATTTAAGAGAATATATATAAATCGAAGCGCCTTTTTATTATTTGTATTTTGTTTTCTTTGTTCCATGTTTTTTTGTTTTGTTTTTTAACCTTACTGTGGGTTATGTGAACCCTAGAGAATGTTCACATAACCCACAGTAAGATTAAAAATCTGGAAGTTCAGATTCCTCCTTGGCTTTGCTGGAGGAATTTTGATTTGTTGTATTTTAAAATATTGATCTGTATCATTTTCTTAGTTGCCGTTCCAGGTATTACAGTATATCTGTGGAATATACAGTATTTTAAATCTACTGGTGTGAATGGTCCCAGCATTTTATGACTAGACTGAAGAATAGAAACCTTACTTTTCTAGATTCCTTTAGCCCCATGTTTCAAATAAAATTGTCTTAAGTATTTCCTCCACGAGCATTGAGCACTTGTATGAGCTAGTGTTGTCATTTTTGCTTGAGCCATATGATTTAAGAAGTCGTAAGCAGTAGGCTAGTCTACTAATAGTTCCTCCCATTTTTCCCATTCCAGTTTCCTTTCTGAAGTTTTAAGTTTTCTTCTTTTATCATTTCCTTTCTGTTTAGATAATTTCCTTAGCTCTTTAATGATAGGTTTTTTAGTAACATATCCTCTGAGTTCTCCTTCTGGGAATGTCTTTATATTCCCTTCAGTCCAGAATGATGTCTTCACTGAAGATAGAATTCAGTTGATGATTTTCTTTCAATACTTGGAAAACATGCCACTTTCTTCTGGCGTCCATGGTTTTAGATGAGAAATGCCCTGTCATTTGAATTGGTGTTCTCAGCTAAGTTATGTGTCATTCCTATGTGGTTGCTTTCAAGATTGTTTTAGTATTAAGGAGTTTAATTGTGATTTAATTTTTATATATGGCATGTCTTTAGATAAACCTGTCATGGGTTTTTTTGGGTTTATCCTTTTTGGGATGCATTTAGCATCTTGAATCTGGAGTTTCATGTTTTATGCCAGGTTTGGGAAGCTTTCAGCCATTATGTCTTTAAATACTTTTCCAGTCTCTTCCTCTCTTTTGGAATTCTGATGATAAGGATTTAAGTACTTTGGTTAGTCCTGTAAGTTCCTGAGACTGTTCATTTTTTTCCAGTATATTCTCTCCCTCTTCAGATTGAGTAAATTCTATTGATCTCGCCTTGTATTCACTGATTGTTTTTAAAATTGTTTAATTATATTTCTCAATTCTAAGATTTCTGCCCGTTTCTTTAGCTAAGTTGGAAGTTCAGATTCCTCCTTGGCTTTGCTGGTACTTTCCAAGCAAAAGTGGGGCCCGAATGCACACTGCTTCATTGTGTCCAGTTGTTGGGGGAGGTGTGCAAGCTTGGCTCCCTAGGCCACTGTGACACCAGGAAGCAGGGAGACCGTGGAGGGCTGCTTCACACCTTGTTTCTGCAGGGTAGAGGCCAGAACTCAGCTACCCTCTGTCCCCTGCTGACACTGGGGGCGGGGGAGCAGGTACAGCATGCCAACCAGCCCCACTTGCCACTACCTGATTCTCTCTCTTTGATGCTGAGTGGGGGAGTTCCCTTTTGTTCTCCCTAATTAGCCAGATGGGGCAGAGACTCAGTACCCACTGGGTGCCCAGACACCCAGGGCTGGGGCTGGGAGAGCCAGTGGGCCCATGAACCCTGTTTTGCACTGTCTGGTTCAGTGGGTATATGTAATGTCTTGTCAACTAACCCCACCTTGTACCTGTTCCTTGCTGTTTAGTAGAGGTGGAACCTTAGGTCACTGCTCAGCCCCTCTAAGGTTACCCTGGGGGGGATATTAGATAACTGCCCATGCACCTACTAACACTTGCTCTGGCAGGGCAGCTGATCACCTCTGACTGCCAGGCAGGGTCTGGGATCACCTCTGACTGCCAAGCAGGGTTTGGGAGATCGGTCTGCTGACACCATCTGGTGGTGGAATCAGAGCACCTCCTGCTTCCCCTGGGCTGGGGATGGACTGGAAGATCAACTCCCCACTCTGGCCATGCTGAAGCTGTGGTGCTGCTGCCAGGGGTGTGGTGGTTTTTCCCATTGCTGTTTGGCTGGAGTAGGGCAGGAATCACGAAGTGGCTTTCTGTTCTTAGGTCACCCTCTTCTCAGTTCCTTGGCGATGGAGAGCAGGCCTCCAATGGAGCTTTTATTTATGCCTCTTGGAGAGGCCCAGTCCAAGGCTTCTGCAGCGTGCTGTCCAGAATACATGGGAGTGAGGAAAATGACATACTCCCTGTCGGTCATCCCTCAAGTCCTAAGGTCCCCAGCAGCCTGCCCTCTTTCCCCCTTCAGTTTTCCTGGGCCTGCTTGTTATATTGTGTCTAGATTTGTCTAGGGTTCTGTCTTGGGTCTTGCGTTGAGAGAGGAAGGACCTGGAGAGATGGCTTCTCCACCTTAATGGAACTAGAGCTCTGCTGCTTCCTTTAAAAAGTGTTTATGGTGGCTACCTGTCTTATTCCCTTTAAGCTGCTCCGATGAAATACCTGAGATTGGGTGGCTTATAACAACAGAAGTTAATTTCTCACAATTCTGGAGGCTAAGTCCAAGAAGAAAGCAGCTTTGGTGCATGGTGAGAGCCACTTAGACGGCACCTTCAGGCTGTGTACTCGAGTGATAGAGAGGGTGATCTCTGGGGTCTCTTGTGAGAGCACTAATCCCATTCCATTGGCCCCACCTCCTGACACTCATCACCTTCAAGGTTAGATTTCAGCAAGAGTTTTTGGGGATGTAACGTTCATACTATAGCAATATCGATTGGCTCTGGCTACAAAGACTGCTATGAATTTTAGAAGTTATTTCTTTCACCCCTTCTTTTTACTTGCTGTGTGGAATAATAGACTTATAAAGATGCAAAGAGATTTAGCCATGATCCAGGCCACCTTTTTCAGAAGATAACCATAATATCTATTGCTGTAACACTACTGTGTGTGACTCTCATGGTGTGCCCATAGGGTGTGCTCTGTGCTGTTTTCAAACATCACTCCTGAAAACGTCTGAGTAACCCAAATCCAATTTTGCATGCTTTAGGGGGACTTCTTCTAAAGATTCTGACTTGTTATATATTTAGGGTACTTGTAGTAGGTTTAGAGATATACACGTAATTGACAGTTGGATGCTGTATATTCTGATGGCTTGCTGCTTGACCTACTTTAAAACCATTAAATCTGATCATTGGCCCAGTCTCCACACACCCCAGGTCTGCCTGTCACGGGACTCCCGGTGAATCACCACCTCTCCCTGCCCCTGTCTCCACTTCCCATACCTGAATTAAGTTGTCTCCATTCCTTCTTTGTTAGGCCAGCCTCAGTCTCTTGCCATATTCCTTCTGTGATGAAATTTCTAGTCTAGTTCACCTCTGGTCACTGCTCGGTCAATGGCTGAGACTTGTGCCAGGGCAGCTGACTTCAGACTGCTTTCCTTCTCTGCAGGTCTCATCACACTGTGGGCCCAAGCCAAACACATGTGCTCTGAGACCTCACAGGCTTGGTCCTGTGCTGGCTGTAAGCTCTGCCACCTATATCTGTCAGACCCTGCACTGCAGGCACAGAGCAGAAGACCTGACATTCCCTTGTTTTTTTTTTTTTTTTTTTTGTTTTTTTTTTTTTTTCAGGAAATGTTAGCAGAAACATTTGTGCATGGGGGTTCATCACAGCATTGTTCATACACCCAGACGGGTGCTGTCTTCGTGGTGTTAAAAAGAATAATGGCATGGGGGAAATGCCTCTGGCCCGATATTAAGTTTTAAAAAGCTGCAAGATTATTTATGGTAGTCTAGTTTGGTATTAAAGAAGTTCATAGGCATATCAACGGGCATGCATGCCTTGCTTGTGTGATTCAGTGTTAACCATTGTGTCTTTTGCATTGGTAAAGATTTTGTCCAGGCTGATCAAGTTTGGGGCCCATCATCACCATCACCTGAACTACTCTAGGTGAACATTAGCCCCTGATTTACTCTTTGGGGGTCTGCCTTTTTATTTTTTGCAAAGTGAGTAATCTATCAGGGAACATCGCCATCGGTGGGATCATGGATAGATTGGTGCTGGCAGGTTGCTCTTGGTAGCTGTCTCCCCCACCAGGTTGCTCTTGGGTCCGGGGAAGGTTCTGGGTTGAGTCCTGCCTGCCCTCCATGAGTCCTGGGTGGATCAGTGAGTCTGTCTGAGCTTCAGCTTCCTCAGCCATCAAGCACGGACATAATGCTCACCTGTGAGGGTCACGGGGAGTTTTTCCATAAGTAAATTAACAGAAAGCACCTGGTAGAAACTTGCAAAGGAATCTTTCCTTGCTCCCCAATGAGTCCTCATTCCTGGTAGGTTAGTGAGCATGACTGTAAGGAAATGCTCTCTGCTGCTCTCCGTGGAAAGGAGCTGTCGTTCCAGGAGTATAGGAAACTCACAGGGAAGTGAATTCATCTGGAAATGTTACTATAATTCAAATCCCCTGGGTCCCAGAACAAATAAGCAAGCAAAAAAGAACATCTTTTCTAGAAACCGCCTGGAGGGGGTGGGGAGAGGAGGTCTGAATCAGCCCTTACCTGCCAGTGAACCGAACAACATCCTGAGAAGAACCTTGAGACATCTGGAAACCCGCCTCACCCCAGCTTTGTCTGAATTGGGGCTGAGCTGGGGACACCTGCCAGAGATGGCTCATTTGGTTTGGCAGAAACTTGACTATAGTTCACATTGTGTCTTGAGGGCCGGGTGCGGTGGCTCACGCCTGTAATTCCAGCACTTTGGGAGGCTGAGGTGGGTGGATCACAAGGTCAGGAGTTCGAGACCAGCCTGGCCAAGATGGGGAAACCCCGTCTCTACTAAAAATACAAAAATTAGCTGGGCGCTGTGGCAGGCACCTGTAATCCTGGGAGGCTGAGGTAGGAGAATCGCTTGAACTCATGAGGCAAAGGTTGCAGTAAGCCGAGATCGCACCATTGCACTCTAACCTGGGCAACAGAGCAAGACCCCATCTGAAAAAATAAAATAAAAACAAAAAATGTGTCTTGAGACATGAGAAATAGACAACTACTTTTTTTTGCAATCCAAAGTTATGAAACTTTTTCCCAAAATAAGGGGTACATTGGTTGCTCATTGATTTAACATTAGCAATGTTCATCGTGTGACTGAGATCAAGACTTTTACAACTGCTTTTTCCTTCTTTTCCCTGAGATAATTAAACTCCTTTAGTGAGAAGACAATTTAGACAGACGATTGGCCATCGATAATCAAAATTTTGGTATTTCTAAGTGAGTGATTTATGGATCCTTCTTCGTAACCTTTGTTCACATGCTATGAGGTAGCGGAAGTAAATAGTCAGTATAAAGAACATTTACCCAGTTTAACCCCTCTTTTTAAGAGGCCAGGCCATTGTGGTTTTAAGTATTTGCCTAGAATGAATTGGTATCCCAGTGTCCTCTGGGAACCAAAATTCTCTTTGTATTTTCTCTTTCCTGCCTTGGACCAGATCCACAAGGTTGGCAAGTAGAGTTGTGCTTTGCCAAGACAGGTATGGCAAGAAATAGCCCTGAGACAGGCCTCCTGGCAGGCAGCTCTCCTCCTGTTCTGCCCTTTGTATGAACCACGAGGCAGGAGTGAGGGCTTCCCATGGAGCGTGTCTCCCTTTCAGTCACACATCTGCGTTCACAGTGCCAGCCAGTTGACTGCATGGGCTGTGTCTGCAGACCTTAGCGTGGGGACTTGACATTGTTTTCAGAGTGAGGAAACTGAACTTGGGGATTTGGGCATGAGTCTGGGCTGTGCTTAGTGTTGGAGCCCCAGCTTGAACTCGGGTCTTTGGTGCTGGCAGACAGCCCTCTGCACAGTACATAATGCTTGGTTTGGTTTGGACTTCCCTTGCTTAGGAGTGAAATGGTTTTGAAGCTTAAATTAGAAAAAAAAATAGTATCAACCATTTCAATCTGATAAGAGTATGTGTGTTAAATGGAAACACGTTCAATGTAAGGATTTCAACTATTTGAATTACCTTGGGGCCTTTTCCCCCCCAAAATATATTGTATTCCTGTGTCATCGCATACTTCCCATTCCAGTTCCTAAAACATTTTACTATTAGCAATTTATAGGAGTGATTTGATACTTTTTTTAAAAGAAGGCAGCTTAAGTGGATGGAATCTGTTTTTCTCTTAGGCACATGCGCCTGTGAAAGTGTCTGAGGTGAGCCAAGCTTGATAACCTGATTTTGTTAGTGAGTTACTTTGCTGTGGGTTAAGTGTGCTGGAGAAAAGACTAAAAGTTTATTTTCTTGTTGATTTGTCTGTTATTTGGTCCCTTGAGAAATGCGTAAATCTAAAGTAGTCTAGTAGTGAATTCTGAATAGATACAATGTTAGTATATGAGTTTATACCTCAATATTACTGATACTTGAGCATAAATTCTAAATTAGTCAAAACAACTTACCAACTTAAGAAAAACTTTGGTACATAGCAGGAGTGCAGTATTTGTTGATTTAAAGAGAATCTAAGTGGTGTTTAATGCAGTGTTATGAGTGCTAGCAGTTCCTTCTCTTTTCACTTGGATTTCACCAGTGTTCTCATTTGAAGCTTAGAACTCTGTTCTCTCCAAAGAAAGCCTGGCATATGCAGTACATGGTGTTGACTCACCTTTGTGTTCCTCTGCTCCTCTTTCTCATAGTGTAGTGTGAGGTATGGAGTGGGAGGTTCCAGCAGGTGACCCATCCCAGTTTGGTCCTCCCACTGGCCTGTTAACAGCCCTGGGGCAAATGCCTCAGCCTGCTTGGAAATGTCAGGGTATTAGGGCCATGGCCCTTTTGCAATGGTCATAGCAGTGTAGGGAGTTGATGCCAGTGGGGAACTGGCTTGCACTGAGTTAAAACAATCCCGCCTCTTTCTTCTTCTAAGATGGGAGTTTCATTCTTGTTGGCCAGGCTGGAGTGCAATGGTGCCATTTTGGTGCACTGCAACCTCTGCCTCTTCACGGGATTCTCCTGCCTCAGCCTCCCAAGTAGCTGGGATTACAGGCAGGTACCACCACGCCCAGCTAATTTTTGTATTTTTTTAGTAGAGATGAGTATTTCACCATGTTGGCCAGGCTGGTCTCGAACTCCTGACTTCAAGTGATCTGCCTGCCTCAGCCTCCCAAAGTGCTAGGATTACAGGCATGAGCCACCGCCAGAGTCTGTTTCTCACCTAGAATACAGACTCACTGGTCAGTAGCCATGTCTGCCCTGGAAAGTGAGGGGCATCAGGGAGGAGCAGGAAGAATGTGTGAACCCAGACACTTGGGAGACCTTCAAAAGCACCAGAACACAGAGTCTTTCAGCACATAATTCTATACATCCTTAACTTGCACATGCGCTAATGGAGACCTCCTGTTCCTTTTCTTTTGTCATGAAAGAGGTCATCTGTCTGGGCACAATTTACTTATTCAACATTTTTATGGTTTACAGATGAGGCCACTGGATCCTCCCTTGGAATTGCCCTTCGTAGGGAGGTTCAGTGGCCAGTTGAGTGGTTAGCAAAATCCAGGTGAAAAGTTTTTCTTTTTATTCAAAATGGGATAAAAAGAAGCAGCTGCCTTTTGTGACTTTAAGTGAGAAGCTTTTATTTGTGTCTCAGCCCTGCGGTGTGTTATCGATCACCATATATCTGTTAAATTGTACTTCACTTTGTATATAGCCATTGAAAGTTTTAACCGTGTAAATAAAATCGATAGGCTTTTCCATGTTTTATTTTAAAAACTGTTGAAGGCGTAGCTTTTTAGGATTTTGTTTTTGCTCTTATTTTTGACCTGTGTCTTGGTCTTCCCTATCATGGAGATGAAAACAGTAATACCTGAGACCTTAATGTAGGTTTAGGAGAAAAGATGCTCGTGACCAATTTCCTGCTACTGGTTTTAAATTACGTAGAGGAAGCCACACTTACTGTGTCATCAGAAACTTATATTTGTAGTTTAAATTCCCATCTCCCTCCCCTCTTGTCCAGATCTGGTTTTTTGACTAGAAACAACTACAGTAACTTCAAATTAAGCATTTTAATTCTAAGGAATGGTCTTAAGTGAATCAATGTATATAGAGTTGTATCTTTACTTTTAAAAGGTCTCTAAAGCATTTTTCTTCTTGTGGAGAAATATACTGGATAATTTACATTGTCAGTAGAATAAATATAGGAGTTTGTGTTTTTGCACTAAAGTAAGTTCAGGGTTGGGCTTCATTTATTTGTCCTTAGTTTGGGGGTTATTTTTGTTTTTCAGAATGAAATGGCACAGATACTTTTAATCTTCTGAAAGTAATCTAAAGCTATAGAAATGGACCTGTAGCTGTCCCAGAGACTTACTAGGACGAAGGTCAGTGTAGAAAAATTAAGGAGCAGTAGCAGTATCCAGTGTCCTGTGTCCTTCTCGGAGAGAACACTGTCACACACTATCCAGAGCAGCGATTTCAGGAGCACACCAAGGCGGGCCAGGTGGTCAAGGGACTTCCCAGGGGATGTCATAAAAGGCTCATGGAAGGAACTGGTTTAGGACCAGATTTGGTGCAGGTTCATTGACAAAAAGTGTGGTGGTGATTAAGAGGGATCATAGATTTCCTTTTTATAGTTGCAGGGCAGAATCAAGATTTTCTATGAGGAGTAACTTTGTAGCACTCAGTGTTCTTCAGGGAGGACAGCAGTGCCTTAGGAAATGCGCATCTGTCCCAGGAAGTAGGCACACAGGCTGGGAGTCGCAGAGGGCTCCTGTCCAGGTCTCCCACATGGTGGAAGATGCTGTCATGACTCAGCTGGGAATGTCCTTGAATATAGGGATTACAACTCAGTCTGGGTTTGCTCCTGGCTGCTAGTAAATATGTTAATGTGTGTGTCGGGGACAGCTCTGGTGACATAGATAATTAGTTCTTCTGATGTTGAATGAGAAATGAGTAAAAAGGCATAATATATTTTAATGTCTTTAGACTTGTACTTTTATTATAAGAGACAGATAATAGTGAAAGAGGGAAAACTCTCATGAAAACTAGTTTCCAGACTTCTGTCCAACTTCACAGCGTTGGTTTACTGGCAGTTTCGAAATGGTGAGGCTGGAAATTGATGAAGTCAGTTTCTTTTGACCATGGCCACATAAAGGCAATGGGCAGTGCACGTTGAAGGAATAAATATGAAAACACTGGCCTCATCTCATAAACTTTATTATTGATAGTATTTTATCCTAACAGCTGTTTTTAAAGCATCGTCTTGAATTCATATGACTGCCCAGGCTTGACACAAATATGTTCCAGGGTGACAGATTGAGGAAACTTTGAGTACTAATGCTGTCACTTTATTTCTCATGGCTTTTCTTTTCATCCAGTGTCTCAGTGGAATTGATTGGGATTGCCAAAAAATAAAATGATGCAAGTGAGAAATAGACCTGGAGGGAGGTGTATGTGTGTGTGTGTCGTTGGTTTCTTGCTTATTTTATTTCTGAGAACCATCAGAGTTGAGGATTTCAAACACATGATTCTGATAGCATTTACCACAAATAGTGATGGCAGTTGCTCTCTTTTGCCTTGTAGCTGACTGGGCCTAGAAACAGCTCCATCACTCAGGTGGGTTTCATAAGGAAACATTAGTGGACTGGTCTGTTGCTTCCCTCCTCCTGTAAGCTTTGAATAACTCTGAATGTAGAAAGATATTTCTGAAAATACTTTAGGAGACTTAACAGTGTTGAATAAACATCCTAGAATTTTTCTTTCTCTAAATGAATGCCAGCATCAGAAAGCCCACCTGCAGACAGAGACAGTGTCTCCTCTAAACATTTTTGGAGTATCTAGTGGAATTGGTTTAAAGCTGGTTTCAGAGTCCACAAAGAAATGGCCCTTTACAGGATCCTTTATTGCTTTTGGTGGTTAAAGCAGAATCTCTCCAGAGAGTAAAGGTGGACAGCCCTGCATGTCTAAAGGACAGGCCTTCTCTCTCCCCACAGCCCTGCAGCCACAGCCACAGCCCTCCCCATAGCCAAGCCCGGCTATGCTTGGCTGTTTCCCACAAGTGCCGGACAGAACATGCACTTTTTGGCTAAGTATGTTCTATTATGTGTATAAAATCCTCTCTCAGTTCTGAGTTGAATATTGATTCAAACCTTAATTCATGCTGATTACTTGAAAATCTAATCTTGATTCTACCCAAGTGTTTGTAGATATCTGAACATCTGAAAACAGTGCAGAGTGAAGTGTTCCTGTGAATTTTAATTTGGTTTCTGGTGCTACACTTGAAACTCCATTAATGATAAGATGGGAACTAAAACAGCAGCTGCCCCTCAGAAATGAGGGTTGTACAAACCTTGTTCCCAGACTGAGGCTGCAGTTGAGAATGCTTGTGTGTGATATGCCCAGCCTCCCAGTACACATGCCTGAGTCATTAGATGTCACTTTACAGCATCATCACAGAGAGCAGCTGTGTTTTGGAGCGAGAATGTCATGATGAGACTTCAGTTCCTTCACTAGGGTAGAGGCTCTTGACATACAATCTCTTGGACATTAAAGAGAAATCAGAAGGTTTAGCCTGACTGATACTGAGCTCGTTATGAATTGACAGTCTCTCGTTAAAAAAAAAATTTTCCCGCCTTGGCTGCTGGCACTACAGAAAGTCCTCTGTGAAAGCCCCAGCCTGATTTCACTATCAACCATTTAACCACGGTATTAATTTTTCAGTTGTTGAACTTTTAAGATTTTAAATTAGAGTTTGGAAATTGTTGCTGAACCAGAATAGTTTGTTAAGAAACATGAATCTTTGAGTAGAACTAAAGTTCCTTGGTGTTGGAAAATACCCACCCCACTCCTCCAAAAATGGATTAAGTATATACTTCATGGTATTTTCTCATAGGGAATAATGTTACCAGTAAGCTCTGGACTTCAAAAATCATTTCTAAGAAGTGTGAAGATTCAGTGGACGTATCACACTTTTGGCAAAAATTGCTTGTGTCTGACATGTTGCATTATAAAAGTTTTGATTAGCCTTTTTTTTTTTTTTTTTTTTAAATACAAGTAAAGAGAAGGACAATGTGGATCTACCAAGGAAGTCCCCTCTGCCCGAGTCTGCTTCTTGCAGGGTTGGCACTTGTGCTGCAGATTATAGCTTTGGCATCGCTTTACCTCAAGAGCAGTTTACATTTTATTGTGCTTTAAAAAAAAAATAGTGCCAGGTTTATGGAGTGAAATGCTTTCATAAATGCTGAAACTACATTTTCTGTGGATAAAAATGCACCTCATCAGAATTTCCCCTTTGAAGAATTTTATCATGTTCACATAAAATTACCAAGTTAAAAATTTGATCTCCCTACAGAGTAGAAGCCTTCATTTCAAATAAAGCCATTTTATTGACCAGATATCAACATTTACAGTGGTCACATTGCAGATAATAAAATATTTATGCTTGGTACTTACTTTTCTTAGAAACTAGAAATGTTAACCTAAGTTATCTTTTTGATACCTCGACTATGTTAGGATGGTAGGAATTGGGTTGAGTATCCAGGTGGGATTACAGGGGTGAGGGTGGAGCAGCAAATGTTTAGAAATTGCTGTATCCCATACCCCACGGACTCCAGGCACACTTTTGGAAGACTGTATCGATGGATTGCTTTGCCATCGTGGTGGCAAAGCAAACTGATGCTAACGTAAATAAAAACCTTAATTTTGGTGCTGCTTGGTGCCACTGGGGGGCTGACAGACCCCATTCATTTGTCCTGGTAGATGTCATCTGGTATGAGACCAAACACAACTCTCGCTGACATTAAATTAGCGATGAAGTTAAGGAGAGGCTTTCTTGATCCTCGAAGAAGGCATTTTGTCACTTAAGAAATAATTGAACTTTATGTTGCACTGTATTAATGGATTAAAACTACCTTTTTAAAATAGCAGAATAAAGTTCCTTTTAAAATAGTAAAAATAGGGTTTTTGTCATTTAATCTTCATAACCATATACTGCTGTGTGCATACTAGCTAGGTCTCACTGCAGGATGAGTGTTTGCCCTTACTTTTAGCTTTATACATTCAAGGAATAAGAACTGTATTTGTATTCTCAAAAAAACAAACTGGTTTTTTAAAAAAATAATGATAGGTGCTTGTTAGAGTAGCCCCAACAGGTCAGTCTCTTTTGCAAAATGTAATTTATATTTCCATAATAACTTTTTAAAACTACACCTAAGTACAGTTGATAGCTGTCTTAGTAATCTGTAGCTATTGCCAATTCCAGTATATGCAATTCCAGCATAAGCCTTGTCTCTAAACCATTATCTTTGGTTAATACAACTCTCCTAACTCTTAAATGCTAAAGATAAATCTCAGGGCTCCAGGGCATTGCCATGGTTTCTTACCTTTTGCCCACTAGGGTCTGGTTGGGAAACCATCTGCACCAGAGTTGGTTAGTAACTTACAAGAGTACAGCCTTCTCCTGTAACCTCCTGCCCCAGCACATACCCTCACACCCTCCGTTTCTCTCTACCAGAGCTTAGGGATGTATTTATATCTCTGAATTTATTTAAGCTAATTAAATTTAGCTACTGAACTTTTCCTTTTGTAAAAGAAACAGGCCATTTGCTTATTTGCGTCCTCGAAAGCTAGCAGGACATTTATCTCTTAACATAGAAGTTAAAATTGTCCACCAGGGTTCCTTATTTATCTCCTTGCTGCATGCTAGGTTGAATGCATTCACTAAGTGCTAGTTTTGATAGGTTGGCTTCTGACAGAGACTGCCCCTTTGATGGTGTTTGGTGGTGTTTGCAGTTGCCAGCCCAAGCACAAGCCATGTGGGACCTTCTAAACCACAGACACAAGTCAAGGTGTTAAAGGGAATCCAGTGGACTTCATCTACAAGTTGGGAGAAATTGATGGGGGGAGTTATATTTGTTTTGTCTTACGAAAAGTATAAAGTATGTCTCCTTGTCCAAAAGAAATTTTGCAGTTAGTTGAAATCAAGCAGTTAACCCACAAGAATGTAAGCCCCATGGAAGCAGGACATGGCCTCCTCTGATGCTGTACCCAGAGCACCTCCTAGAACAATGTCTGGCATGTGAGTGTTTGTGTTTGTTGAGTGGTTTTGTGACTATCATTGATTTATTAAGTATTGGGTAACTTGGCCAGCAATTTTTACCAGTCTGCCAACTTTATAAAACATCCATCTATATTTCACAGATGTCCTTTTGATAATTGGCATTTTCCTCACTTCTGACCCCAGGGCTGAAGGCAGTTTTCTCTCTCAGTCATGTGTAGTGACAAACAGGTGGAGCCTGAAGCTCAGGAGAGGTGGGTGATGATGTCTTGCTGGCTGGATGTTCACCTGTGCATATGGGTAGGTGCATCTCCTTTAGGAGGATTGCATGACACCCTTGTGCAGTGGGTGCCCAAACAAAAACTTTTCTTCTTCCCCTAAGGGTGAATTAACTTGTTTAAAAGCTTCTAAATCAGGAAAGAAAACTTAAAAACAGTAACTCTTTAAAGGACTGTAAGCCCAGGAAAAGGAACTATGACGTTAGCATCACCTGGTATCGCATCTACCCAGAAATTTTGTTTTCTCCCAGTTTAGTTGCTGAAAATTAATTTTAAGACCTTTTATAGATTTGTTAGTACAATCAAAGTAAATTTTATATGATTGGATGTATTCAGAGGCCATGCCTGACATCAAAAGTTTGCCTTTCATCAGCCTTTGCGTTTCTCCACCAGGGCTTCTTATAGCCGTTCCTCCCTCTGGCTTATTCGCAGAGTGCAGATAACTCTGGAGGGGATTGGTGTGTGTCCCCCACTCTTCTCCACCACCCCCACAGGGTGGTGTGATATTCTGCCTCTCTTAGGCCCTCAGTCTTTGTGGGATTATTGTTAAATTCAATTGGGTAGGGGCTGGGGAACAGAGAAGACGAGGCAAGGGTTTTTAGAGGAATTGGCAAAAACTCTTCAAAGTGTTCACTTTTAAGTGCTTTTATAGAGCTGTGAATCAGTATCAGTTTTACCAGCCTTTTACAAAAATAAAAAACAGGAAGTTATGTTCATACTATTACAAAATCCTATTATCGTAGGTTTTTACATGTTTTGTTCTGGCAAAAACGTAATACGTATTTTAATTGTGAGTACAGTATGCCCATTTTTATAGTAAGTTAGCATAAGTCACACGTGACTAGCAGTGAAAATCCAAAAATCTTATCTCTTTTCCTGTACACATGTTACTGAACTGTTCGCCTCTGAGTATAATGCTTTCCTGGTGGCACATGGAGAACATAATCTTTCTAATGCATAATGGGATCTTTGACAACTCACATTTGTGTTCTCCTTCGTTTTTGGCTGCCACATGGCTTTTAATGGTTTCATTAGTAAACAGATGAATGTACTGGGTGTGAATGTTAGTGACAGCTTAATGAAAGGGCAGTCCCCCCTCTTTCTTCTCCTTTCAAAAACGCCTTTGCTCTTAGACCCCAAAACATTTTTTCTCTCCATGTGGTGTTTGCAGACTTGAGCCCATCTTGATTGGCTGCATTAATATTGAGACAAAACATGCAATTACGCTTTCATTTGGCACTGGGGTAACCCTCCTGAAGACAGCTGTCTGTATCATTGTACGTGCTTTAATAAAAACCATCTCATTCAGGTTTCTTAGAGTTTCACTTATTTTGCTTTGAATGGGGCAACCATTTTACCTCATATTTTTCTGTGATGTTTGAAAGTTATGTAACAATTTTTACCTTGTAATAAGATCAGAATGGTCATTTTACTGAAAAGCCAAATTGTTATGCTCTAATTATGTTTCAGGCACATTTCTTTGGCAGTATTTTCCTTTTTTTTTTTTTTTTGAGTATCTTCTTGAAATGGAAGTGTGTATGAATGGGTAGGGATGCTTTCAGTTCTTGCAATTCTGAATCTCCGGTTTTGAAAAAGGAAATTATTCTATATCTCTTATTATTTAACCGAAGTTATGTAGTGCTACTCTGATCTTTAATAGATGGCTGTAGTTTTTACAGTAAGGGAGCTCCCAGAAACATGAAAGAGTGTGTGAGATAGGCTTGCCTCTACTGTAGAGACTTATCTTTGGAACTTTCCGAGTGATCCATGAACCACAAAGTGATTTTTGTTTTGTTTGTTCTGATGCAGCTTCCATGAGGCAATCTCAGGCTGAACCTGCAGGTATGCGCCCGGAGATATGGATCGCCCAAGAGTTGCGGCGTATCGGAGACGAGTTTAACGCTTATTATCCAAGGAGGGTAATGATATTTTCTTTACCCCCTTTCTGCTCACCCCTCCCCCTCCACACTGTATTTTTTTAAAAAAAGACAAAGTGACTTGTCATAACTACATGCTAATTCTGGAAATGAATACTGTTGCCTAGTTGTGGCCTTTCATTGTTTCTCCTTTCCCATTTTTCATTTGTTTTATGGCTGAGTTTAAGTAATGACACTTAAATAAAATACAGTAGGAGGCAGCAAAGGAATTTTATGAGGGCAGACTTTAAAACAATGCTAAAAAAGGGATTATTTATAGGCTTTGAGGGAGTCCCACCTAAATATTATTTACATAGGTTTCAATCCATGTAGTGTGTTTCTGTACTTCCCTTGTGCAGTTTACGTCAAAGTTAAAAGAAATTTTTAAAAAACACCTTTTGTTACTTAGCGCACAGGAGCGATGCCAGCACTCATGTAAAACACTCTCCTGCAATTTGCAGGGTGACCCGGGTAAGAGCAGGGAGCCATTGCCCTTGCAGAGCCATTGCTGTCTTTGGACATTTAGTTATTGTAATATATTAGAAGGCCACTAATCAATAGCCTGTAATTTGGGCTATAAAAACTATATTGTGGATAATTGACTGTCACTTATTTTTAGCTATTTTCTTGATTTTTAAAACATTTTAGCCTCTGTCATCTTCTGTAGTTAGTAGAAGTAGAAGCAGTGTTTTTTGTGTTTGTTTTACCTGGGGGCAATATAGGTGATCATTTGGACACCTTTTTCACATGGGAGACATTTTTAAATGTGTAGGCATTAACTCCAGGAGTTAGTACCATTAGAAACAGCTGTGACTACTTCCGCTAAAGGGCACACTACTAGCAAATGTGTGATATAGTATAATTTACTTGTTCACAGAGTTTTAAACACCTCATATAAAGGTATCTCAGTTGATTCATCCAAAAGGAAGACACTAATTCTTATTTTGTGGACAGTGTTACAGTTGTTAATATCATTAATTCTTAGCACTTCTCTTCTAGCTCTATTTTTTTTTTCTGAACATTGTTGTTTCACATAAGTACCTCTTAAAGATTTTTTTTTAAAATCTGTTTTCTGGGGGAGGTCATGCTTAGTTAACTGTTGCTATGTAAATGGATTTTACCTTTGAATTATTATTTTTCTGTCTGTGCACAATGTTTTTTAGACAAATATAGAGACATTTTCCTGTTACAAAAGAGTCAATTCTTCAGTATGGAATTTCTGTAAGAGGCAAGGATGTTTTAAAATACACATCAGATCTTCCTACCTTTCTGTGGAGGTGTGTGTTTGAGGAGTGTGCTGTAGTAATGATTCTGTTGTAAAATGGGAATGTGACATTGATGGGCTTAAGAATTTCTTAAAATATTGTCTTTAGCTGGCAAAACTCTTGGCATCCTCCACCTGACATAAACCAGTTCACAGAACGTATGTTCCTTTCCAGCCTGTATCCGAAATGGTAATTTTTTTTCCAAGTTTGGTTGGTTTTATAATGTCACTGAAGTTACCCTTCCCTCCAGTTCCTCTGCCTTGGTTTTCCTAAAGGGATTTCGGTGTTCCTGTATGTGACTGGATGTGGCTGTCTCTTGGTTGACTAGAAAGAATTGGTGAGAAGTGGGACAACAGTGTATTGAGGATGGAGGTGGGGAGGAAATGGGTCCCTTTAAGAGAGCAAGTGAATACACTCAAGTCCCGATTCTGGGATTGTGTCCAAAATCCAACAGGACAGATCATTTCTGATGGGTGTGGAGACACCTCCAAACCTGGACTATAAACTATCCCCTTGGCCTGTTTTCTTCCCGTCTGGAAGGGGCTTTGTAGACACCTTTGGGGCAGGATCTGCCTTAGATGGGGCTGCCTGAGATCCGGGCTGCAGTAGGCCTTGCCTGGTGCCCACAGTGTCTCCCTGCTGCCAGGAGCTCTGGGTACTGAGATGAGCTCGCACATTCTCGGGGATTCTATTAGTGATTTTGACAACAGAGCTGGATGTGTTTAAGGATATTATACAAGTTTCTCTTTAAACCATGCAATATGAATGCATGACTCCACAAGGCTTTCCTGTGGTCCTGCCCAGATGGACCTTGTGGGTACACCTCCTTCATGGCCTCCATGAGTGGTCAGTGACAAGACATGGGCTAAGGCTCACATGGGGACTAGAGTGCCTCCCAGTCCCCAGCCATCCCCTTGCGAAGGCTGTCAAGGTGGGGAATAGTTTGAGTCACATGCCAATGAAACCTAAGCTGCCGGGTTGTCTTTGTTACCTTGCCTCTCTGTTGAGAATGCAATGGCAGCACCTAACAGGTTCATAGCCTGCCTCCCGACTTCTCTTCTCCCAATGTCATTTCACAGTTTAATGTTCAAGTGTATGGTTAAGATGGTCATGTCTGTGTATCCAATGAGATGCAACGTATTGTTCCCCTGCTTTTGGTGGTAAACTAAATTTGGCTGATTGCAGTATTTATGAGATTTTGTCATTGTCCGTCTTATTTTGCCTATCTTAAATAATTCAATGCAAAAATACAGTCACAAATAATTAAAGGACTTAAGCCTTCTTAGTATGCTGGGATATTGGGTGGAAGGAGTAGGTAGAGATTCTAGGTTATAACCCAATTTTTCTGAAAAAAAGATAAATATATTTAGATTTTGTAAATTATTCAAAACACTGGATAATACTCTGGATAGTGACACAGTGACCTTCAAAGCCACAGACACCCGTCTTGATACTTGTTAAATTTAAGACAGTCCAGCCGGGCGCGGTGGCTCAAGCCTGTAATCCCAGCACTTTGGGAGGCTGAGGCGGGTGGATCATGAGGTCAAGAGATCGAGACCATCCTGGTCAACATGGTGAAACCCCGTCTCTACTAAAAATACAAAACATTAGCTGGGCATGGTGGCGCGTGCCTGTAATCCCAGCTACTCAGGAGGCTGAGGCAGGAGAATTGCCTGAACCCAGGAGGCGGAGGTTGCGGTGAGCCGAGATCGCGCCATTGCACTCCAGCCTGGGTAACAAGAGCGAAACTCTTGTCTCAAAAAAAAAAAAAAAAAAAAAAAAATTTAAGACAGCCCATTGTCTGGAATCACACTTAATGGTCCAGTGTTAAATATTGGGGGCAGAAATCCGGGGAGGAAATGGGAGGCTGTTTTGGGAAATAATGAATTCAGATTACCTGTTGTTTTCACAAGGGAATTATCTTCTCTTGGCAAGCCAGTGTACCTCACTACGCTGCTTTAGGATGAATATTAGCCTTTTAAATATTGACTGTCTTTATTTGCTTAATGCTATTACAATGCCTTGTCTAAAGTGTTAGTCTTTTATTACCATGAGCCTTGCGAAGCCTGACAGGATATTTTCCCGTTTTTCCAGTTAGAGAAATAGAGGAAGTTGTCGTGTAGTTGTCATGTATTCAGTCCACTTAAGGGCAGTGGGGAAGCATTTGAGACGGAGCTGTGGAGGCTGAATCCTTGAAGGAGGAGGTGAGAGAGGCACAGGTGAGCGCAAAGTCCCAGTGCATGTCCCCTCTTCTCTTCTGATGCTGTGCCATTCCCAGATGACCCTGCCCGGCTGAATGACCTGACTCCTCTATTTAGTTGGAGTTTTGCTACTACAGAGGATTTTGGTAACTTTATTTTGAAATAATTTCAGACTCACAAAAATGTTGCAAGAATGACACAAAGAACCACCCTTTTATATCTGCCCCATTTGTTTTAATGTTTTCCCTCTTTGCACACATGTACAGTTTATTTCAGAATAAACTGCAGAGATGATACTTCAGTGTGTATTTCCCAAAAATAGGAGTAATCCCTTATGCAACCACAGTGCAATTATCAAAATTGGCAAATAGTGTTACAGAACTATTATCTGATCTATGTACCTTATTCGAATTTTAGAAGTCGTCCCAACAATGTCCTTCTCAGGGAAAAAAAAAAAAAAAAAAAACAAATTTTCTGACTCGAGCCAATGTAGGATTACACATTGAATTTAGGTGTACTAGCTCTGGCTCTGTTAATCTGGAACTGTTCCTCTGTCTTTGTCTTTTATGACAGTGACATTTTTTAAGGATCAGGGCAGTTGTAATTTACAGACTCCCTGAATTTGATTTATCTGATGTTTCTACATGATGAGACTCACTTTTTGCATTCCTGACAGAAGTGCTCCAGAGGTGATGTGTCTGTCCTCAGTTTGGTACAGCAGGAGGCATACCACGTCCATTTGTCCTGTTACTGATGAGGTTCACTTCGATCCAAGATGGTGTCTTCCACTGTGAAGTTAGTACTTCTCCATTTATAATAGAAGGACAGAGCTTATAAAGGACAAAGAGCTATTCTTTTTCCCTTATATAGTTATTTAGTGTACCAACTTAGATTCATGGATTCCTGTTTTATTCAATGGACTACAATCCATTACTCTCAATATTTATTTTGATGCTCAGCATCTTTTTTTTTAAATATATATACTTTAAGTTCTGGGGTACATGTGCAGATCTTGCATGATTGTTACATAGGTATACACATGCCGTAGTGGTTTGCTGCCTCCATCCCCCCACCCACCTACATTAAATATTTCTCCTAATGTTATCCCTCCCTAATCTCCCTACCCCTTGCTATCAGTTTCTTAAAGATTTGGTAGGAGGCACCAGTAGTGCAGGCGCAGGGAGAACCAGTTGTGGGACAAAGCCCAGGGGCTGTGGAGGTGATGGAGCTCTTAAAAGGCATTTGTTGCTGAATGAATGTGGCCAGGGGGCTGCTGACCCTCTCAGCTCCTCCTATGCAAGTCTGCTTTGCAGGGCATTCTTACAAGACTCCAAGCTTATGAGACTCCTAGTGGAGAGTGGGGAAGCTATTGGTAAAGACTGGGTAGCACAGGGAAGATAGTGGGGGGAGGGAAGAGAAGTTCTTTAAGAAGCTAAGTCTTTATTTTGGAATTTGTGAGGAGGTGAGCAGCTTGCCTTTACCTGAGTGGAACAGTGTTTGTACACCTTCTCTTCCTTGTGGGTGGGCACATCATCCCAAGACAGCCAGAACTGTTCTTCTGTAGCTGTGGCCAGTTTCTTTCATCACCCAAACTGTGTTAGAGCATGTGCTGGTTCATCTGCTGCATGCAGTGCCAGCAAGTGTAGATTGCGATCCTCTGTAGGTGTGGAACACAGGTACTAGAAGGATAGTGTCTACTTGGATGGGAGTCTTGACCATGGCCAGGGCTGCAGTCAGAAGCCCTTGGAATGTAATGCTTGCTCTTGGAGTAACTGGACCCATTCTGCAACCAACATTCTTCCCCTCTTTCCCCTCCATCCCTTCTACCACCCCTAATACTGAAGCTGGAGTCGTTTACTTTCTGTGGCTTCTTAAGTTCTTTGCAGTGAGGTTGTCCAACTCAAGTCACTTTGAATGCAGGCAGACTGCTCTTGGCTAACAGTGACCTGCGCATGTCCTGGTGGTGGGCTGCGGTGGACAGCAGCACATGAATCTGCTCTCCAGATGAGGCAGGCAGTGAATGAAAACCCTTTCATTGTTTGATCACGAGAAACAGTGATCTTTTGTTTACACTGCCTACTTCCTTCTCTGTCCAGAGCATGTGCAGACATGAATTGATTGAAATGCATGTAGACCCAGTCTAGCCTTGAATCAAAGTAGAGTTGTGAAGGTGGCTTGCAGACTGGTTTTAATGGAAAGAATTTAATGTAAGTGTCATTACATTAGCATTTTCCTATACTGTGTATAAATTTGAAATACTTATATGCTCCCCCTCTTGAGAAGTGAAATCCCCAGTGCTATCTCATTCTCGTTTTTATAAATGATAGTCATTCTTCTGGGAATAATGTACAAAGGCGAGGACTAAAGTTTAGCCTGTTCGGTAATTGCACAAACTGAACACAAACCCAGAGATGTGTGTTCTCGGCATTCTTTGGAGGCCTTCATTAATTGAATGTTGGAATTTAGTAAAATAAATTGCTTTCTGTTACTGGCTGTGAAAAGAATTGTGGAAATCTGCATGTCAGTTATTAAATATATGCAATGATAGGTTGCCCCCACACTTCACTCACATGAGTTTCTAAAACGTCAATTTTCATAACAAAAGCAGTCATGAGGAGCTTAGATAAATTGATACCTGCCATTGATCAGTGGCACAGTTTTCAGGTTCAGCAAGCGTTTTCCTTAGAGCTGGAGGGGAGGCAGCTCAGTGTTTGGGTTTAGGAGCCTTCCTTGCCTGTTTCACACCACACCATTTCTATCCCACAAGTGCAATGGCCAGAGGTGATGAGCTCCTTGGTTCTTCCCCTCAGACTTTCAGGAGAACGTGTGGCTGTGATTGTGTGGACTATGGATTGCTGGTTTTCCAAACAGGGGCGTTCTATTGCTCATTGAGGCCAGAATGTGATCTTATAGGCAAACACAGCTCACAGAGAAGTATGGGGACTTTGGGGTCAGACCTAGTACCCTGGCTGTACCCTTAACTTTTAGGAGGCCCATTTTCTGGTCTATCAAAGGATAAGCATGTAGTGAAGATTAAGTAAGAACATTTAGAGATGGAGCTAGAAAATTCTTATTATCATCATTCTGTTTCCTCTTACTTTGAACTATAATTGAAACATTTTTCAGTGAGTCTTTGGTATTTAGAAAGGGAGATACCAGGAACTCTGTTTGCTGGTCTGTCTTTTAAATACTTTCGAACTGCTTTTTAAACAAGTTGTGTGTTTGACCCTCCTGCACGTGCTGTGTCTGGGTATAGGCAAATATGAGATGAGGCTGAGGCACTGGTGTGTGTTTAAATGGCTGGGTGGGCATTGGACTAAAGGGTTTGTGCTTGTTTGCACCACGTGTGAGTGCTTATCTGTCTGGCAGGTGCCTACCTACACCTGCAGGGCTGCCTTGCAGCTCTGGATCAAGGCCATTAACACATCGTGTAACCATGAGGAGATGCAGGTGCCTGGAAGGGGACTTCAGGAGGTCTAACTGGGTTTTTTTTTTAATCTCTTCAAGAGGAAACGAAGATGCACACAAACTAAGGCTTGGTCCTGCTGCAGACTTTCAAAAATAATAAGCTTCTCATATCACCCTTCACTAGACTTCTACCACCTGAAACAAAGTGGAGAGGTTTTAGTTGTGGTTAAACTATGTTACGTCTCACTTAGCATTTTTATGAGGCTGGAAGATTTTGGAACAGTGTGTTTCTGCTCTGAATCTAATATTCCAACTACTGGTGGCTCACACAGATGTCAGAACAATCTGTGTCTTCTCTGTGGTTGGCCATAGAACAGTGACAACTTCAGAAGTGGTAGGTGGGAGTTATTCACTTTATTCAGCACCGGGTCTGGAGTCTGACAGGCTAGAGGCCTGCCAAGTGGAGGGATGTGCTGTGCTGCCTGAAGAGCATCAGTGCACAGCCTCACCTGGACATTCACTGGAGAAGGGATTAGTCTCACAAGAAGCCTTAACTATCGTAATTTCTTTGAAATGTTGTGTCAAAAATAGAATAAAAGTTTGGTTTATGCAAATGTAGTTTTTATCTGACTTATGAAGACCACATTGTCACCATAGCAGATCAACTGCAGTACCATTAGCTTTGCAGCGCTGGGGGAGTGCACTCTCCTGATTTGGGGTGAAGGTACCATGCATCCGGGAGAGAACTTCCCAGTGCCCTTTCCCCAGCTGTGGTGACCTCTAAGTGCATAGGCATAAGCTATGCAAATATCCCTGTTGCCTTGGTGATGAATAGAAAGTGGATTTGGGGTTGGGCAGTATTGCAGCAACTTCCTCTGACACCTGAAAACAGCAGTGCATATGGAACCAGTGCTGAAATACAACTGAGCTGCAGTTTGACTGTGGTTGTTAGTCTGAAAGAGGAGAGAGACCAGATCTTTCTGAGGAGCCCCGCATTGAGCTCACCATATGCTGGGCCTTTTTCTCTCTGACCTCTGTGTCACTCAGTTGCCAGTTAAAATGCTGTTTAGACGCTGGGTTATGAATGGGTAGTGGGGTGGTATTCTTCTAACAGAATCGGGAGGTAACTCCTAGTCCCCTCTCCCACCCTGCCATCTTTGATTATAGGAGCACTCAGCAGTGTCCCTGAAGGTGCCGTGACAGCCCCTGGATATTCTCAGGCTCTTAGATGCCCATTCCAGGCCCTCTTTTCTGCAGCCTGTGGGGATCAGACACCAACCAGAGAGACACTGCTTCATCAGTTGCCTGAGCTTGGAGCAGAGATTCCCCTCTGTCCTTCCTGCTCTCACAGACCAAAATTCAGTCTCCTACAACATGTTGACACTTAAATATATATATATTTTTAAAGTTTCAGGACATCTTATACATTCAATGTTTAAATTCTATAAGAAACAAGTTTTTGAGTAAGTTAAATTCCTTTGCATCTCAGAGTTCTTTAGGTATACCTTGCTTTTTGAATGCCTCTTAGAATTAGGAATTAAGCTTGCTTTGATATGACAAATTGTCATTTTTTTCCTTGTTACTTTGACTGCCAGGAAACTCTTAACTAAACTGTGGCTCTCTTGCAGCATATCTCACCCCTGATTCCCAGGATAACTCCTTGATGTCATTTCTGATCTTAGCCTTTTTAAAAATTGCGTCATACACATTTGTGCTTTTTTTAAGTCCCCCCTTGAATGATGCTGTGCCTGTGTCTGTGTTGTACTTACTTAATTCTTTGGCCCAATGGGTGTGGGCCCTGCCTTTGAAGCGTGGGTGGATGGGCTGTTCTGTGAGCTGTGTTGTAGGAATCACTTCGTGATTCTCAATTCTCACTCCAGAAGCTCTGTGACCTCAGCTCAGCCTGAAACAAGGCCCCTTCAGGTCTGAGGAGCAATGAGCCCTTCCTGGCACAGGCACAGGGCATTTGAGGAGGTAAGGTGCTGGCCTGAAAGGCCTTGTTTAACTTCTGTCCTGCTTCTGGCATTCCATCTTCATGTGGGCCAAGAGTACCCATCCTGTCCTATCACTGTTTTGTGCTGCCCCTCCAGTCATTTGCCTGGCCCCTGTGTCACTGGCTGCAAAACAGCATATGGATTGCTATCCTGGCACTCAGGTTGTTGTGGAGACCAAAAAGCATGGGCTAGGTCATTTCATTTAGTGATGGCCTTGGCAGCTCTGTCCCCAAGCTTGGACACACAAAGTCCAAAGGCCTGGAGTGCCATAAGCAGCTTTACAGAGGCTGGACTCCTTCCTCTCTCTCTGCCAGAGAGTGAAGCTAAATCCAAAGCTGCATTCTATAGGTGTCTGGTGGTCAACCTGACCAGTTCCCTGGGGCCAGGGCCTCTTTCGTTTTCCAAGCATCTGCTTCCCTGGACTGAGCAAGAGAATGTTGTTCTGCTGCGATTATTTTGGCATTAGAGTGTCATTAAATTCCCTGACACTTCCTTGGTTATCTCAAGTGTAAATTGAAGATGCTCCTGCCTTGCACTCAGTGTTCCTTGCTGCAGTGGCAGCACCAGTCCCTGGCAAGGCCCAAGAACCACACTGGGGCATTCCTGTGGCACAGCTCCTCCCCAGCTGCCACCCAGATGAGCTTGTGCCATCTGGTGTCACGGGGATATGTGAAGAACTATTTAGGAATTCCCTATCAAATGGTCTTGACACCATCTCAAAGACCATTCTTCAAATCTTCAGAGAAAGGGTGCCTATGTCTATACTGAGGAAACTTGTAGACATAGAGTCTTATGCCTTTCCACTTAGAGGGCACAGTGTATGGGGGAGCAGTCCTACAACTTGGCATAATTTTTCCTTCTGGTTTTGATAATACCCCCTATTTAAACTATCTTTACTGAACTGCTGGCCTCTTCTGCCTGTTGGCCTTGCTGCCTCTGCCCAGCTTTTCTCTCCACCTCCAGGCCCATTCTTCTCTTGTCTTTCCAAGAAACTCTCCTCTTCCTTAGGAGCTTGGTGTGGTGATTCACCCTCGTGACTTCCTTCCCTGGTCCCCCCACTTCCTCTCTGGCCAGTGCTTTTTTTCTGTCTCATTTTATTTGCTCCTGTATTGTCCTTGCCTTACTGTCGTGTTTACTATCTTGTGCTGGCGACTGGCGACACAGCTATCACCGTCAGACTTGATGGGTACACAGACATGTGCCTTGAAGTCAGGCCCTCCACATGATGCCAGCCAGCATCAGGGCCACTGGAGCCTCTTACCCTGAGAGGGACAGGGGCAGTCAAGAACTGGTTCCTGGAGGGACACACAAGGTTGTGAATGTTGAAGGAGTCATCTTCTGGACACATGGGATGGCCACAAAAGGCAGTTACCTCCAGGTAACCCAGACTTCATATAGCTCCTGATTTAGACCATGGCGATTACAATACCCAACTGGATGGGGCCCTCCTCTTTGTACACTTGTGATTTTGCGTTGTGTGTGTGTGTGGAGAGAAAGAGTGAGAGAGGAGAGAACTGTAGTATATGGTCACTTAAATTGTAACTTAGTAGCATATTTGGTCTTTAAAAATAATCTTCTTCACCCAAATGAGTTATTATATCTTTCCAAAGTATTTTTGCAATTTAGACTAAAACAGAGTTACCCAACTCTGTAAAAAGGATTATTTTCACATAAAAGGTGAAAGACTGAGGATTATAGATAAGCATCAGTGAAAGGGTGTGTTCGTCAGCTAGGGCTGCTGTACAGAGTTCCAGAGAGACTGGGTGGCTCACACAACAAGAATTTATTTTTCCCGGTTCTAGAGGCTGGAAGTCTGTGCTCATGATGCAGAGTTAGCCTCCATCATCCCCCTTGTCTTCACATGGTCTTCCCCGGTGGGTTTCTGTGTCCTGATTGTCTCTTACAAGGGCACCTTGGATTAGAGCCTACCCCAGTGACCTCATTTTAACTTAATTACCTTATTGATGACCCCCATCTGCACCTACAGTCATAGTTTGGGGTCCTGGAGATTAGGACTGCAACAGATGAATTGAAGGGACACAGTTCAGCCCATGAAGAGGAGGACGCCCAGAAGTTTCAGGAGGGAGTATAATGTCTTCCCTGATGGTGTTTATTTTAGTTTTTTTTTAGAAATGCTTTTAGTCAGGAAAGACAGTATGTCTTTTTTGTATTATCCACTCTAGGCATGGCAGAACTTAAATGCACTTTTGATACATAGATATCTCTTCCATCTGATTGAGAATCACTGTAGCAGATGCAGTCTTAATTGGATGCGAGGTGGAAGGCCAGCTCTGCAGACACACCAGGTCTCAGGAAGATGGTCCAGGCATCACTGTGGAGGCTTCTCTTAGGGGTGTTTATTGTCTTAGCCCACATCAAATGCAAGGGACCACTCACACAGCAAACGACATTGCTTAGCTCAGTCTTAGTGTCATACTTGCCCTTAACTGACAGCTCCCCAATAATGCAGGGATTGTCATTTTTAGTCCTGAATTTGCAGTTCCATCTTTGACGTAATACCCTGTCCAGAAGCCACTGGGTATGCCCTTACTTTGACCTTTCACCAGTGCATTCCATCTTAAGGGGCTTTCTCTAATTGCTTCAGACTCCCTCCCGACCCCTAACGCCACCCCAAAACCAAAGGCCCTTGTTTAGGATCTGAATTGTAGCAGCCGTTCCTCACGTATCTAGATCAGAGGGAGATCTCACTGTAGCTGGCTGAAGCTGTTGGCGCTTTGAGCAGCATTGAGCCATCAGTCCTAGTTCTACATCTTCACCCCACTGCAGCTTTTGGCCACTTGCCCCAGTTTAGTGTCACCCAGGTCCCGGCCATAAGCCGCAGTAATTTTTATGGCTGCAGGTATTAGAGGACAGCCAGTCTGCCCATTTTCCAGCTGTCTTCCGCAGGACGGGTGTATGCTTCGAGCCAACAGAAGCTCCAGCCGGCCGTGCCAGCTGTCAAGTGCTTTCTGGGCTGGCATGGCTCTTTGAATCAGTGGTAATGGCTTCCTCTGTTGAATGTCGTCCAAAAGCAATTGCCTTTCAGCTTAAGAGTGTATGCCGTGTTGTCATGCCCGCTGTCTAAGAGGGCAGGCATCCTTGTGCCCTTGCAGACTGGAAATGCTGTAGCATCTTCTCATGGGTCAGGGATCAGGTGTTCCTTTTGCCAAAGTTTCCTGAATCTTCCCCACCCTCTCCAGCATGTCTTTGAACACCCTGTATCCTTTACGTTTAAGATAAGCAGAACTCTTAAGAAACTTGGAAAGATTCTCTCATGAAGTGATTTCTACTTAAGCTTGGTCACGGCCTCCTGCTGTCCTCAAAGAGTGAGTGGGAGATTTCTTCCCTCGGATGCTGCCAGTGCTGGAATATGAAACTTCCCAAGTGTCAGCAGTTGGGGTCTGCCCTTCACATGACCCAGTCCCCTGTTGACTGTGAACATCCAGTCAGCCCCATTTTCTGGCCATGCTGAGTATGGCAATGACACCAGATTGGCACAGACCTTCCCTGCCTGAATTGATTACTTAGCACATCATAGCATACACTTTCTTCATTTTGGTAAGTTGTGGTTTTATTTTGAATAAGTCTCTTTCAACCTATTAATATAAGTCTACACTAAAATTAACCTTCCCCTAAATTATTCTCACACAGAGGCAGCAAAGTAATTTTGAAAGTTAAATCAAAACAAAGCAATCTTCTGTGTAAAACAGATAAAAATCACAGACTGTGGTTACAGAGTGCCTCTACAGGAATCGCTTACATAAAGCTGATTTCCTCCAATCTTGTTATGGAAAGGAAAAGGGGAAATGCCCTGGCCTTATCACAATCCCATTCTGTCAAACCAGCGCGGCAGAGCTTGTGTAAACAGTGGAGCTGCAGCTGCAGCTGGTGTCTGTGGGGGCTATTCAGGGTCTGAGGGGACAGTTGTCTCAGTCTGATTCATGGCCGGTGGTTCCCGCGCCGGTGTGTCGGAGGCATCCCGTACCCAATGAGAAGGGGGTTTGTGGAGAGACAGTCACGTAGCCCGGTCTCATGTGGATTAGTCATTAAGAAATGGCCACGGCAGATTTCAGACTTGAACAGTGAACCAGGTTGTAGCTCGTGGCATCGAGGCTGATGTATTGTGTTGCCACCTTTGGCGACTCCGAATTGATACCTTGCACTACCCACAAAATGGATTAGAACCAGAAGGTGGGTGCTACGGAAGACCTCAGGACACTGAAAGCATTGAATAAGCTGGTGATTTCCTTTTGAACAGTTTCACAGCTTGTAACAAACATATGCTGGTCATTGGCACAGAGGCTTTTTTATGTTCTGAATTACTCTTTCCTCCCCACACTGGGAGGGTGGGAGGATAGGGGTTGACATTGCCTGTGTCTGTGACCATAGGCACCCCTCTGGGTCACAGTGTTTATCACAGCCTAGCAGCCAGAGGCACAATGGCGAATCACTGCGCCACTTTATTTAGCTTTTTAGGGCAGATTATTCCAAATCACTGGTTTCTCAAATAAATTACAGCTACCAGAAATTCACCCCATGGGGAATCTATAGCATGTTTGAATGTCAATTAACGTGGGTGGTAAGATAGTTTCTTACATCCTGTTTGAATTTTCCAAACATTCTTTTGGGTGCTTTTTTTTCTATTTTTAGGAGTAAATCATTTGTATGCCTGCCCTTCAGGGATGTCTTCCCCTTTGCAGGGAAAGGAAATGAGTTTTCTTCATTATCTCAGGGAAGAATCCTGCTTAGTGACAGTGCTCTTGAAGAGGAGCCTTTCGTGGTGATTAAGATGGGATTGGTTGTTCACTTAAATATGGGCACTCTCCCCTCCCTACCCCCAAATTAGGGAGAAACTAAGAAGCTTTCCTTTTGTTGTTGCAGGTATTTTTGAATAATTACCAAGCAGCCGAAGACCACCCACACATGGTTATCTTACGACTGTTACGTTACATTGTCCGCCTGGTGTGGAGAATGCATTGACGGGTTCTTTGTGGAGCCAAGATACGTGCAGACATTTCGCTTGTTCAGACCAACAAGCCCCAGTGCCACAGTCTCCTGGTGCCATTCTTATGCAGCCAGCGGTTCTCTCGTTGAGGGGCAGGTGACGTGTTCAGAAAACACTGGGCTGGATGGGGACTTGACCTTTCTGTTTATCACCACGCAGCAGAATTTCTAATGGAAGTTTGTTGTGAATGTAAAGGAGGGAGCATTCTTGGCTTTTTAATGTACAAACCGTGGTTTTTTAGAGCAGGATTTTGTGTAAGAATGGTGTTTACATGCAGTGTGTCTTCCCCCTCACCTTCTTTAATGAGAACAGGTTTGTCAAAAAGGAAATGAAACTTTTTAACCAACTTGTGAATGATTTTTGTATTAAAATTTTAAGAACCTATTGCCTATTCTCAGAGGATTATGTAAACTCTGCAGTAGAAACTGAGCCAGCTAACTTATAAAGCTGCCTTAGTTTATTTTTAGAGATTACTGTACAGAATTTTTAAACAGGGAGAGGTGTGATATACTCCCTCCCTTCCCTACTATTGCCTCTTTGACCTTTTTAAATTATTTTTATTAATACCAAAAGAGTTCTTTTGAAATGGAACTGATTAAAGGGGCAGAGGGTCTGTTGTCAGCCTGCATTGATATGCCAGTCCCATTTGTAAATATTTACGTACCTTTATAAATTCAGTTGCATCTGTGGCAAAACTTCAGACTATTTTTGTGTCTTTCCTCATCACTTTTTGTGATGCGCCTCCAATCTGGACTCAGATGCATAGATTTGGTCCAGTGTATTTTCATGATCAAGTGAAACTGCGTCAGAACAAGAGTTAATATCTGCCTGTATCATGCACAGTTCAATCGATCTATTAATAGCTGACTGGGAAGCATTTGGTGTTGGTTTTTATTCCATTTTGATGGGCATGTTATTTGGAAGTATTCTGAAGAGGAGGCAATAGCAGTAATAACAGCAGACTTAAGTGCTGTGCCCTTTGTGCTGCTGGCTTTCTGGTTGCAGGCTTTCCCATGGTCAGAGGATGCACTGTCAGCATCAGGTCCCAGAGGGTCATCGTGCCCAATACAGCAGAGTCCAGCTGCAGCATGCCCTCATAGGAATTGGCACAGGCTTGGGACAGGGCTTTTGATGGCCATTTGCTTGGCTTCTTACAATTTAGTCTAACTCAGAGCCCACTGGCCTTCGCTCCTCTAAATTCACTTTGAAACATAAGCTTCAGCCCACTTCCACCAGCACCATAAAAGAAGTCTCCCGGGTAGAAGTCTGTTTTTTTCATCCTTCCAGGACAATTGGATATTGTCAGGCCACTTGTGCCGCCAGCCTTGCCGTGAGGGTGTCCTTTCTCTGTGCCTGCTCCTAGGAGTGCAGTGGAAGGAAGCCAGCCACACACTGGTCAGTCATTTCAGAGGCAGCAGACACCCAGGGAGACCCAAGAAAGACACAGGTTAGGGAGCAGTGAAAGTGAGGAGTAAAGGCAATTCTGTGAGCTCTGTAACTCTTACAGTTGTTGAAAACTCCAATCATTAAACAACTTTTAAAAGAAATAACTAAATTTTCAAATGAGTCAGCAGTGCCAGCAACTAGTGTGTTTAGTTTTGCCCAATAGAAGGGCTAGCATGTTCATGTTATTTAAATTAGGTGGAAAAATCTAAACATTTGTATCTTCATAATTTAAGAAAGGTATGTATATGTATAGCAAATACATATACACTTTTTCCTTTAGGTAGAGCTGATTTAATTCCAAATACTCTTCATTTAAAAAATTTCCTTTTCTCAAGAATCTCCTTGGGATTTTGACTTACTTGTAAAGCTGTGTTGGAGCTCAGCTTGTTCGCTGTTGTGTCTCCAGCCTATTTGTAGGATCACACAAAGCCCACAGTTATAAGCGGTGGTAGGATTGCAGCTGTGGGCTTGCTGGACACACACACACACACCAAAGACATATTTGGTTCTGGGCGCCCCCTCCCAGGATCCCTGTACTCATGTGCCAGTCTCCTGACTAGAGCACTTTACTCTGTTTCCTCAGTCCTGCAGCCCCTGGGAGCACACGGTGGGGGCAGCCCTGGGCCAGGCGCCGGAGGCCTTGCCCAGTACTGCCCGGGGGCCATGTGCACCACGGCCTCCAGGCTGGTTGTGGAAACAGTTCCTGAGGAAATTAGAGATTCTATGAATTGTAGGAGCATTAAAGAACAGGCTGTTGGCACCGGAACTTTAAGCGATGACTGGATGTCTCTGTACTGTATGTATCTGGTTATCAAGATGCCTCTGTGCAGAAAGTATGCCTCCCATGGGTATACATTTTACCTTTTTAAAAATTTTTTGTAGAAAAAATAAGTAAATCCCCTTTTTGGAAACTTAATGCGGGTTTTGTGCCTTGACAACCTCTCCCCATGTGAGGTTTGTAAAAAGTGTCCTGTGACTTAACACAAATGCAATAAACACATACAAAATAGCTTCATGAGTTATTCTTCAGATGTCCTTCCCAGAAACAAGTTGATCAAGAAATTTGGGGGTGGGGGTTGTGGAGAAATCAAGTTTAAAATTCCTTCCAATTAAAAAAAAAAAAAAAACAGTGGAATAAAATTGTCTGCCATTTCCCCTTCTTAATGTATATATTGTGACTATTTATTAGATTGGTAGGTCATATTTTACTTATGAACTGAGCCAAATGTCTGTGTGCAATTATGTTTCCTTTACCTTTCTTGTAAAATTTTGTACAGCATAAATGAGTAAAAAAAAAAAAAAAAAAATCACTGTTTTTCTAAACTTTTTCAGAATCGAGGATTTGTAAATATTGTAGATTCTTTTTCTGTGTGATGTGTCCTACTGTTTCATAATGCTGTAACTTGTAGAAATATTGTATATTTATTTTCTGCTTATTTAATGTCTTAAGTTCTGGAAAGTATTAACATCCCTGTCTCTCACAGCCCCCACCATCCCACGAAGTTAACTTCCAAGAGGTGTGGGGGGTGTCTGGACACCTCACTGCAGGCCACATGGTCCTCCAGGGTGGCTCTCCAGCTTTGGGTCCTGGTATTTCCAGTCAAGTGGGTTTCAATTCTTGGGCTTTGCTGCCCTTATAATGAAGGGTATGTTTGATGCCAATGAGAAACTCAATCTGGCAGGCTACAAAAATCTACCCCAAGAAATACCCAGCAACCTTCTGTTTGTTCCAAAGCAGCTAGCTTCTCATACAAGCAAATTTTGCTGATTCCAGACTTTATCTTTAGGAAAACAAACCAACAAACAAAATCAAAGTATTATCAGCAGGTGGGAAAGACTTTTCTATTGAAAATTTATCCCTGAAAACTCAGTGTTTAAAAAAAAATAAAAATGTGCCACTTCCAGAGGTGCTGCCTTGCAGTTGTTCAGGGCTGGGACCGGGCCCCACAAGGGGACAAGGTGGGGCTGGTGGCTCCTGCCTCAGGACCACCTTGGGCCACCAACCCCTTCTGAGTAGGGGTTGTGAATAGTTGGGTTTTCCCCCACCTGCTGTGTGACTTCCTATGCTTTGAGGTTGGACTAAATCGTCTTCAGGAGCCAATTCACTGTACAGTCCTCCCCACACCCCACCCATTTGCTCACTGCATTTGGTCAGCCTGCTTCTTCAGGTCAATGCCCTCCTTCCGATTCTCCCATCTCCTTCAAGGGAGGTTGGGGCCCCACTGGACTAGGTGTCAAGATGTGAAAGCTAATGGAAGCTTTAAGAAGAATTCTTGGTAGTTCCATGCAGGTGGTTCTGCCATCCCTACTAATTTAGCCTGGTGCTTGTGTGTGTCCACTCACATACACGTGTGTGTTTGGGGGTGTGTCTACACATGACGCTAAATCAATTAGGGTCTACTCTAAACAGCATTGTGTGTTAGAAGCATCCTCAAGCTCCCAGCTAAGTAACTTGACTACTTTTATTTGGGAATTTCGGACTGTAGAAGCTGTTTTATGTTTTATGTCCAGATTCTGTGACCACTAGTTACTGTATCGGAACTCATCAGGTACCCACTTATAAATAGCACTGATCTGTCTGTATACTGATCCATCACTAACCTGTTTTCTAGGACCCAGCATATGTAGCATTTGTATTGCAGTTTCCCTGGCTTACTTGTGTTTTGCACTGATGAATTTTGACAGGGTAATTGCCACTTTACTTGTGCAATACTGCTGTAAATAACTGCAGATTTTTAAAGAAACTCAATCTTTTATGTTCTTAATGAATTTTATATAAATAAAACTTTCAACTAGTTTTGTTGAGCTGCTTGATTTGTTTGCACAAAATGTCAGAGAAACAGCTGAAATTATATACAAACATGTACATGCCCACACATCTGCCGTTATCAGTCATAAAACGTAGCTGTGTGTAGCTCTTATTTATTTTTGCTCGAAGATTAATCTGTGCAGTACACTTAAAAGCAAACCAGTCTTTAAAGTTTTGATGTGGCTGGTGTGACTGCTAGCAAAGTATTCTGACTGCATAGTCAGATGTGACTCAGCACTTGGGTGGGGAGTGTGGGGGAAGGGGAGGTGTACTAGGAGCCGGCTCTGCATGTGTTGATGGCAGCTGCACAGCCATCTTACCCCATCCACCCCATAGAAAGGGCTTGTCTGCAGCACCTGCTCGGAGTCAAAGGGGCCACGCAAACATACCTAGACCCTGGGTGTGAAGTGGTGACCAGGAACCGCTAAGTTCCCAGCCCTGTCATACAGGGTGGAAGGGAATTGCCTTAGGAATGAGTGAGAGAAATTAAAGCCTTGTTTGAGGATACAGTTGATAAAAATCTAGTAAGAAAGTACTTATTTGCCACGTTTATTCTTAGTGCTGGGAAAGTGAAAGAGACTCAGCTTCATTTTAGACTAATAATTTGTTAATGCATTTGATCAGGTGAGCAGTACATGAATATGGTCTTGTAAATTTATTTATTTCAAATTGTATTTGTTTCAAATCAAGTTGTTCTTAATCCTTCCTCCTGAGGCAGCAGTTTGCATTTTCCTGGACCCTTAATCTGCACAGAGAGAGAGAGAGAGAGTGTGTATGTGTGTGTGTGTTTCTAAGACAGCAGTTTTGCTTTTCTATAAGTGCCATGTGGGTAACCCCCCCTTCTGGGACCCTTAATCTGCAAAGAGTGTGTGTGTTTGTGTGTGTGTGTGTCTATACTTACACAGAAGTTTTGCTTTTCTGTAAGTGCCATGTAGGTAGCCCCTCTTCTGGGCACCAAGGAAGGAGAGCTAGGCAGACTCCCAGAACTATTAGAGCCTGAAGAATAATTTACTGCTCATTTATATCCTTCTATATAATCCTTTTATATAATCATATCTTAATTTGTAGTTCGAGGAGTATCTAGAGCAGACACGGTACAGAGCACAAACTAGGGAAAAACAACCATACCAAGAGGACAAGAATCAATGGCCCAGGTGGTAGTGCCTCTGCCTGAAAGGGCATGCACTACGTGGCAGGCCGTCCCAGGTGTAAAGATACCTGCTGTATGGCAGGCTTGGAGCAAGAGTCACTTCTCCTGTAAGGGAGTTATAGTATCTTCCGTCCAGTTCTTCTGGAAAGCTGGCCTCAGGCTGGCAATCCCTCGAACATCCAAGGGCTTAAAAACCCTCTGGTATAATCGTGACTTGGTGGCTGTATACCCTGTTAGCTCTTGCTACTGTACTGACTTGAAACATCCTCCCATAGAAAACCTTAGAAGTTGCCTGCCCCTACGTAAGAGATGTTGCACACTGCACCCTCGTTGCTGCACACTGCCCACTTCCTTCTCTCGGTGACTTAATGGGGATGGGCCCCTTGTTTATTGCTCACATGATTGTCTTGACCCTATCACTATCCTTAAGATGACCTCACTCACTACCCTCCCCCTCCCACCACCCTATACCAAATAAATACAGACACGCCTGGATGCTTGGGGCCTTGGCTGTCTCTGCTTGTAAGTGACATTGGCCCCCTGAGCCCAGCTGCTCTTATCCAGTCTTTTGGTGTCTTGTCTCCTTATTTCTCGGATCCAGCGCCTCAACACAGTGAGAGGGGACACCCCATGACCCTAGTATGTCTGGACCCTATGTGTCATGGCTCTGTATGTGGTTCTGTCTTAGCAATAGGTCACATGTCTTTCCTTAGTGACTCCACTTCATGCTAACTACTACCAGAGCACAAGCATAGAGTTTGCTCTATGAGTTGCCTTTTTTCCCCAACCTTTTATTATAAAAACTTTCAAACATTCAGAGAAGCCAAAATGAGTTTTACAGAGAACACCGAATACCCTCACTCCCTTTAACTTTTACTACCTTTGCATTATCATGTATTCATCTACTAATCTGGCTTATTTTTTGGTGCCTTTCAAAATAAGTTGTAGTCACCAGTGCTCTTATCCCCAAATACTTCAGCATCATTTAGAGTTCATTAGTTTTTTTTCTAATTTTTGTTTCCAAAGATAAAATTTACATAAAGTAAAACAAATCTTATGTGTGCATTTGCTAAATTTGACCAAGAATACAGCTGTTTCTCAAACCCTTGTCAAGATAAAGAACACTACCATAACTTCCAGAAAGTTACCTCCTTCTCCTTCCCAGGTAATCCCTCCTCTCCTGTCCCCAGGGGTAACTAACTTCTGCTCTGAAGTTCTTTTCCATCAAAAATTACTTTTACCTCTTTCTGAACTTTGTATTAATGGAACCATACAGTATATGGCCTTTTGTTTCATGTCTGGTTTCTTTGGCTCAGCATATGAGATCCATGTTAAAATTATCAGTAATTTTTTTCCTTTTTATTACTGAGTGGTAGTCTATTGTGTGAACAAACCATGCTTTGTCTATTGTCTTATTAATGAACACCTGAGTTCTTACTAGTTTGGGGCTATGATGAATTAAGTTGCTGTGAATACTCTCATACAAAGCATATGAGTCTTTTTTGTGAACATATGTTTTTATTCTGCTGCATGTTTTTTAATTGCTTGTGGTGTACTTTATGTAGAAGTTGTCACCTTAGAAGTGAAGTTTATCAATCTTTAGTTTCTGTATTTTTGTGTCTTAAGACGACAGCGCTATGCTGAAGTTTTAAATATATTTTCTTATGTTTTATTCATATAACCAGTATAGTTTAGGTTTTTTTTTTTTATCTTAATCCATCTGGAATTTATTTTTTTAGTGATTTTTCCCCCACAGCCAGCCAGCACTGTTGTCTTTTTGTCCACCAGCCTAAACTGATCCTTTGACAGTATACCAAATTCTCATACATACGGTTCTGCGTCTCAACTCTTCCCTTTTCCTTTGATCCTTTTGCTTAATGTACATTATTTTAATTACTAGAGTTTTACCTGTTCTGAATTTATTGTCTTTATTTTTCAAAATCACTGTGACTATCTTACATTGTCTTTTTATTTGCATCTTAGAATTAGTTGAAGCTTCTTGGAAAGTTCTTTGGAGGTCTCATTTAGGATTACAGTGACCCTTGGTTTAGGGAAGAATTGCCATTTTTCCAAATGTTGTCAAGATGTGTAATACTTTTATCCATTGATTATGTTTGATTATGGATGCTTTTAGTACACTTGATTTTTCTTCCTATAAATCCCGCACATTTCCAGTTTGCTTTTTCTGGGAAGGGGGGAGGATGTCTGGTATCCAGCCCTTATCTCCACTGCAGTTTCCCTTTGTGTGCCTGCCTGCCCCTGCCTCTGCCACCTCTCAAACTTTCTCTCCCTGCCCGAGGTACCGCTGAGGGCAGGCCCTCGGCCTAATGCTTGGCTGATAAAACGCACTTCCCAGCACTTTGACTCTGGAGCAAGTGAGGCAAGGAGGGGCCCTCTGGAGGGCAGCACCCTTGAAGCTGCAGGAGGACGTTAGTGATCTTGGCCACGGTAACCGGCTGCCCAGCCACCAGCACCCTGGGCCCTGTCTCTGAGCTGCCTGCTGGACTATGCAACGGGCGCCTACCCTCCAGCATGTTCTTTTTCCTTGTGCTAAATAGCTAGGGCTGGTTTTTGTTGCTGCATTGACTCATTCCTACCTGTCAGAAGGACCAGATAAAAAGGTTGCATGAAGTTCTCTTTAAACAAGATGAATTAGAAGGTGTAGGGTGATGGGCTGATTATGACGGTCTCCTCTGGCGAGACCAGAATTGGGCTGTGAGGAGAGCAGAAATAACAAGGAAAAAGGTGGTCTCTAATCTTTTTGGGTGACTTAAACCACTTGCTGTTTTTTCCTGGAAACTATGTTTCCTGAGGTAACCCCTAAGTCCTTAGAAGTTTGTATTACCGAGGAGAAGATATATTAGAATATTAAAGGCCCTTGTTTCTGGACATGTTATAGAGTGATTACATGTATTATAGAAAAGGACCCAGGAAGGCATGTTTATAATAACTACTCTGTCTCCATAAAGCAGATTTGGGAAGAGTTAGCTCTTACAATAACCCCTTATCTAATAGCTAAACAAGATCAAACATGGCCCACCACTCTTAAAAGTACACCATAAAGCTGTAACGTCTCATTGCAGATATCAGAGAACTTATGCAACCCCATTAAAAATATATTTTAGGTGGTCATTTTCCTAAAATCCCCATCTGAGTATTAAGGTCCTACCATATACTAGACAGATGAGAATATTAAAATGCTTAAAACCAGGGCACAATAAAGAGGCTGTTTTCTTCAAGGTCTCACAATTAGTAAGCAGAAAAATTCTCTAGTGCAGCTCCCAGGGGGAGAGCTGTTTCAGTAGCTTAGAGAAGTGAGAGTGGTGGGCCTGCAGTGCCGTGGGTTGTCTCACCCACTTCCTCCTCATCTCAGGGTCTCCTGTAATGATGCTATAAGGACAGCTAACCATTGGGCACTTGCGACATGTGAAGTACTGTTCAAAGCATCTCATAATTCATTTTCATCTCAGAACAACAGCCCTTTGAAGCAGCTGCTATTACTACCCCAAGTGTCCAGACAGGCAAACCAAGTCATGACGTGGTTAAGCCACTTGCCCAAGGGCATCAGGCTCCTCAGTGGCAGAGCCAGGATGTGAGGCCAGGCAGTGTGGCTCTGCCAGAGCATGGACGTTTGACCACTCCCCTGTTGCCTCACAGGGCCCATCGGAGCAGAAGCAGCAGAGGGCTGAGACCAGCCAGCCAGGGTCCGCCCCAGACAGGATGCCTGTGCTGCAGCCTTGAATCTGCATAGCTGCCAGCACTCAGAGGACTCATGACTCCATGGCCTGGTCCAGATCCAATGTGAGAATGTGCATGCACAGGCCCAGGTCTCACTTGCGTCTCCAGCCACCGGAGCATTTCAGCTTTGCCAGTGCCTCTTCTCGCTGTGGGGCCCTAGTCCTGCACTTGTCATGGATTCTTTTGACCTAACCTGAGGGCCTCCTGTGGACATGTGGGCTGTCCCAAGAGCTCCTGGTTTTCCCCAAGCCTGCTAATTGCCACGCAGACCCCTGACAGGTGTGGCCTCTCTGTGATGGAGGATGTGGACTCCCCTCCTGCCCACTGCCCCAACCTCACTCTGCCACTGGGGTGGAGCAGCTCCCCAGGCATTTGTTCGGATTTAAGTCCATTTTAATGGAGCCATTGCAGTGCTGAGGTGATGGAGCAAAGGGATCAGAAGGCCCCAGGAGTGGTCTTCCTAGCTAGGAGCCTAGAGTGAGGTCGGGTGGGAAGGAGCTGGTCAGTATCCATCAGTAGCAGAACCCCCACCCCCCAATGCCATTCCTGTCTGGGTCTTAAAATCTTTTCTCTCCGGACCGGGAGCAGGAAATTGTTCTGAACCCAGAGCCTTCCAAGCCCTCCACATCTTACCCCACCTGCCACATACTGCCTGTGGCTCTATGCTGTGTTTGAGATGCAGCCCCAGCTGGGTGCACATGTTCCTTTTGCTTGTCTCAACCTGGTGCACGCCTTCCCTAGGGCGCGAGTGGAGGGCAGGGCTTGGGGTTCAGATCTTTGAGTACCCCATGGATCCAACTTTGCAGTGAGTCCTATAGAGAGCAGGCAGGACTGGACTCCCTGGGGCTCAGGGAGGCCATCATCCCCAGGAGCTGCTGTTTGCTTTCAAAGAGCTGGAGCTGCTCCGGTCTTCTTCTTTCCCTTATAAAAAAAATGTAATGAGGTACAAGTACACACAGGGAAGCATACAGCTTGCACGGCCGACTTTACACATTTCTACAGCCAAGGATTTGTCTCCCCAGTGAAGATGCAGAACCTTCCCAAGTTTAAGTGAGAGCAACTTGGTCCTGCCTGCCCAGGCTTGCCCCTGACCTCCTGAGCCTGAGCCTGGAGGCCCCCGCAGGACAGCCTGGGGATGCAGGCCTCTAACCTCATCATGGGTAGGTCCTCCAGGGCGCTCGAAGGCCCCTCAAGGACCTTCTAACATGAAAGGGAGCCATCTCCGCTCGTGGAGTAGGTTCCAAGGAGTCTCTGACTCAGTCAGAAACTCACCTCAATGTTAATCATAACCTTCAGGCCAATATGTGTCACTTTTTTCTGCTGAGACGCCAGCTACAAAAAGCCCTGACTAGGAGATCAGGTATATTTTCTTAAAAAGTAAATCAATTCTATTACTTTGAATTCTGAAACCTTAAAAGAAGAAAGTGATGGGTCAAAGCTTCCTCAGGCATTGGATGACACTTTGGAAGTCTTTCTGAGGGAAAAAAAATTTTTTTCTCTTCAATGAGTGCCTATAGAATCTCCTTATTTAAGTGTTGGTGAAGGGATTCTATTGTCTCTAACCCAAATGGTCTAAAAGACTTGCATTCATTCATGTATTCACTCACTCGGCAAAAGTTCATTGAGCGTCTATTGTATATCAGGCACAATTTATTCTAAGGGCTCAGGAATTAGCAAGGACAAGCCCCTGTCCTCATGTGGCTGATGTTCAGTGGAGGTCGGAGGCATAAGATAACACACAGGGGAACCAGTGACCAAGACAGTGAAAGGTGCAAGAAATAAACAAGGCAGAGTATGGTGGGCCAGGTGTGGTGGTGGGACCAGAGAAAGGAAGGCCTCTCCTCTGAGGCCTCAGAGTGATCAGGAGCAGCCAGAGAAGAGTGGTCCAGACTGAGCCACTAGCGATGTAAAGCCCAGCACAGCAAGTGGGGAGGAAGGGGCTGCATAGAAGACATGAGAGGGAGGAAGCCATGGATTGGGGAGATGGGCTTGAGAATTAGGCCGAGCTGCAGGGCGAGGGGGCATGCCCAAGAGAGGGCTGGCCATACATTCCCAGGACAGTGGAGGGCTCTCGTTATAGGAGCAACATAATCTGACAGAAACTCCAGATTACAGGAGACCAATGGGACATGGTGACTGACTGAATGCAATACACTATCTGGAATTTTCTGTCGCTATAAAATACGTGATAGGGGCAAGTGGTCAAATCTGAAGGAAATATGTAGATGTAGTAATAATATTGCATCCGTGTTAATTTCCTGATTTTGATCGCTGAACTCTGGTTATGTAAGAGATGTCCTCATTTTGGGGGTACACATTGAAGTATTTGGGGGAAAGGAGCACCACATAATTTACTCTCAGTGTTCAGGAAAAAAGTCTGATGAGAAGGTGGCAGTTGGAAGGGAGAAGGAATGTGGCCAAATGGTAACATCTGGAAACTCTGGGTAAAGGGTATAAGGAAAGTATCTCTACTATTTTGCAAACTTTTTGTGCATCTGAAACTATTTCAAATTAAAAATTAAAATATTAAGAGCTATACTTGGATTGTCGCTGTGCCTGGATTGTGGTTGGGAGCAGAAGTCAGGAGTCCACACTGGGAGACCTGGGATGTGGACAGAGGGGAGACAGGCTTGGGAGGAAGAGGGGAGGTAGGGCTTCCTGATGTGGAAGGTGAGGGAACAGAAGGAATCAAGGATTCTAAAGGATGATTTGGGTCAGAACAATTGGCAGGGTGGCGCTTCCTGAGATTAGAAGCAGGAGTGGGAAGTGGGTTAGGCCAGGAAGGGGCTCGGGTGGAGGAAGAGTGAATGGAGTGCTCTGTTTTGCTGTACCACACTCTCATTAAACACAACACCAGGGAAACAGGGCCTTGAGCATCTGTGAGAGGTGGATGATGGCCCAGTGGCCTGTATGGAGCATCTATGAACACAGGCCAGACAGGGCGCAGGAGGGAGGTCCTCAATCCTGGAGGATGTTAGACTCCCCCAGGAGCTTTTACAAAATACCCACACCAGAGGCCCACCTCTCTGAGTCTCTGGTGGGACTACTGTGTCATATTATTTAAGGCTCCTTAAGTGACTCCAGCGTGCAGCTTCGTTTGGGGTCTGCTGAATGACAGCTTGCTCAAAGCTGCCAAGAATGACTCCAACAGTGGCAGGGCAGCCACAGCAGCATCGGTCCAGCGAGCCTCCCTGGGAAGAATGCTCTGAAGGATAGCACTCAGCAAGGTGCTTTCTGCCTGTTTAAATTTCTGTTGTAGTTGCAAAATGATCAATTCTCATTTCTGTTTCCCCCTGCCAATTTGCCCTGGCATAGGCATCCATGCCTCCAGCCAAATTCAAGGTGAGTAGAGGACAGAGTGGACTGCAGGGCCCAAGTCCAAGGCCATGGCAGAGTGGAGGTGAGGTGGCGTCAGGTTGTGAGCCTGGGGCAAGTCTAGTCATCATCTGGTGAGTCACAGGCTGCTATTGACAAACCCAAAGAAGTCGGCAAGGTCAGAGACAAGAGGCAGAGCTGTGGTGTGGACACCAGGAGGGCAAGAGGTGGAAGTGAATCTGTGTGTGGCACAGGCAGTGAACTCGGGTGGATCATGCTGTGCTTAAGCCTGGCTTTCCATAGCTCAGGAGAGTGTGGAGTGTGAGGGGGATCTCATAATTATGCGAAAAGTGTCATCATCATCCCCTGAAAAATAAGGACAGGAGGACACATGAGGCAGGCTCTGAGAGTGCACATTCAGGTGTGAACACTTAAAGGGGAAAATGAATGATTATTTATATTGGGGAACAGACCACAATGCACATTGCCCCCAGTTAGACACCAAACTCTTCCAGGGGAGCTTCCACTTCTGATTGCTCAGTACTGTGCAGAAATGCCCTCCATGGAAGCCTCCATAGACCCACCCTTTCCCCTCCACATCCCTCTCAGGGCCAGACTGCCTACCCCTGCCCCAGCCAGCAAGGCTCAGAACAGTGGCTGCTCCCAGGTAACTCTCAGCCTGACTCCAGCTCCAGTCACCAAGCTCTGGGGATGGCCTTCTGATGGCTTGCAGGTAAATGCTTCCAACCCCTGCTGGAAGATCTTAATAGTAATATTTTAAATTATGTCTCTCTGTCGGTGGGGCTGCAAGCATTAGCCAGTGTCCCTCTGACTCAGCAGGATCCAGCACCTAGTAGGCCCTCCACACACAGTTGTTGGATGGGTGCATGACAGCTCTCTGATGAGGACTCTGGTAAATCGTCTTCTATGAAAGCCCAGCCAGTTCTTGGCCACTTGCCCTTCATCATATGTATGTACTGTTTGCCGTTTTCAAGAGTAGTGAGAACCCGGAGCCTATTCAAATGATAGACCTCTTTAAACAGCAGGTCCAGCCCTTTAGCACAATGGCTCTCCCATTTAGAGTCCCCTTTTTCTTCATGGTAGCCCCTTCCTCCTCCCTCATCTCACCTGTTCAGGCTCTGGGGACACTACTTCTCCTCTCCTTTTTGAAAGCTGGTGCCCAGAGCCATAGTGCTGCCAGGATTCTGATAAATATATTCCCCTGAAGAAAATAACTGACCATGTCTTGATGAATGTACTATCACTGGCTGCTCTGGGTGGCGTGTGCATTTCGGACAATTTAGTTGCTCCTAAACTTGGTGGCTGGTATAAAACAGAAGTCTTCAAGAGTCAAAGAAAAAGGACACATTGGGGAAACAAATGTCAATATCATGGGATCTTTCATGGAGTATGCCATTTGCCGTTCCTTAGAACAACTCAAGCTCACCCTCACCTAAGGCTGCAGCTGCCCGCCTTTTCTAAATATCCCTTCCCTTGATAGCCACAGGGATGGCGTCTTCAGCAGTCAGGGCTCTGCTTGAATGTCACTTTCCAGTGGTGCCTTCCCTGGTCGCCCCCGCAATCCCACCTTCACTGTTATTATCTGGGCAGCAGGCTTTGCAAACACTCTGGGAGCTCCAGGTCTAATGTGTGCTAGAACCTGGGATTATTGGACCTGGGGGTGGCTATGGGATGATTGATAGGGAAGGACTCAGGTCCTAATCTCTGGGGGTCTTGTGGTTGGCAAGGCCTGTACTATGTGCTCCATGAGAATAAGAGCTGTGTGAACGTCATCCTTGTGTCCCTAGCATTGACACATATTAGGTGCTCAGGGAACGTCTGTGAGATGACATAGCTCTTGCTTCTTGAAGAGTGTGCCTACCCTAGCAGCCTGGACAAGGTAAAGAAATACTAAGTTGGGTGGGAATGAGAGAGGCTCCCCATCTTCCTCTAGACCCCCTGATAGCATCCCTCTGTGGGACCCTGTCATATATGGCCTTTCACAGTGCACCCATAGGCAGCACCCAGACAGAAGTTGCTCAAAACTTCCCTCCAGAGGAAATCAGGCATAAAGTCCTTGCTGGCCATCAAGCCAGGGCAGCCCTGGGGCACAGTGGCTGTTTTCCGATGGTGTCTGGCAAGAGGCCTCTGGGAGCTCTTTCTCAATGGAAGCAGGCTCTCACATCATTACAGGTCACATCCCTGTCACTTCAACCTGGTTCATCCCACAGGACTGACCTGCCTAGCAGGGCTGTGAAGGTTTAGGCAGACAGACAGACAGATAGACAAAGGGCCTAAGGTGTAACGGAGTAGACTTACCCTTGTGACCAAAACCCTATGTGTGGCCAGCGTGGCTGATTACTCATGGTCTGGGGAGGAGGGACTGTCGGATCTAGAGGTAAAGTCTAACCCATGGAGTCCAAAGCAATGGGAAAGGAGTCCCGTGTGGATTAAATAAACACATTCCTGCCTGTAGATCCCCTTCTCTAAATGCATAAGGCAGATATACAAGCTGAAGGACTTTGGACTCAGTGAGTTGTGGCTTATGTAAACAATACCACACTGACTTAAAAATAATACACGAGGCAGGAAAAAAAACTACTTTCATTGTTATAAAACTGAACTAAGATTACATTTTTTCCCCTTGTAATTGCTTCTCAGGTCCGTAAATAGACCTTATTATAAAGAGTTGGGGAGGGGAACAGCAAATCAAGATAAAGTACAACCTTTTTTTACATTATTTATGGGGTGTTTTTTTTTGTGATCTTAACTCTTTGAAGAACTGAAGGACTATATCAAGCAAGTTAAATGGTTTCATTCTAAGAAATATCAAATAAAACCCTAATTTCAGAAAGGCAGAACTCTAGCAGTGTTCCCAAATGCCAAGAATTTTCTATGTCATGTTTTCTGGGACTTAAGTTATTCTCCTTAAACCTGCCATGATTTTGTTGAAAAATATCCAAAATGGATGCAAGCCTTGCCCAGGGAGAGTATCCTGAATGTGTGATTCCCGTTTTCTACAACTCAGTGAGAGAGGAAGACGCTGACCAAGAGGAGAGCAATGATCACTGCTCAGCAGAGAGCACCTTCTCAGGGACTTGGCATTTGAAACTGACAAGACATTGATCTCAGTGGGTCAGCTGAATTACCTACTCTTCTTGGCTGTCTCTTCCCCATTCTAGCCATTCTCTGTGAGTTTAGTTTGTTTTTTTTTTTTGAGACAGAGTCTCGCTCTGTCACCTAGGCTGCAGTGCAGTGGTGTGATCTCAACTCACTGTAGCCTCTGCCACCCAGGCTCATGCAATACTCTCACCTCAGCCTCCCAAGTAGATGGGACAACAGGCATGCGCCACCATGCACAGCTAATTTTTAAAAAAATATTTTGTAGAGATAGTGTCTGCTATATTCCCCAGGCTAGTCTTAGAACTCCTGGCTCAAGCAATTCTCCTGCCTCAACCTCCCAAAGTGCTGGTCTGTGAGTTTAGTTCTGATGACTGAGTCTAGCTGTCTGAAGATGCTGAACTGCTGAGCTCCAAAGAGGGCTGGCCTCTCCGCTGCACCTCTGTGCTAGACTTCTTCAGCACCTGTGAGAGGCCCAGCTGAGCCTGTGGCCAGCAGAGGAAGGGGAATCTTCTCCCTCATATGGTCCCACAAGGGACCACAGGAGGTCTGAAGACATCCCCCCAGTTCTCTGACATTATCATGTCTGGTATTGGTGGCCACTCTGGACACTTGCCCTCTCACATTTCATATACGCCCATGGATTTGTGCCATCCACATAGCTCTGATGGCTGGAGGCAGTGTCTGACTGCATCTCAACTCTGCTGAGCAAGGGGTACACGTAAGACAATAGTAACCAGAAGCCCAAAGCAACATTTAGGTCAAAAGAACACGCATGTGTGTGAAGGTCTGTGTGTACTCATGCCTGTGTGATGGAAGTTGGGAAAGATGCCCCAATATTCATTAGTCACCCTCCTTGTACCTTCAGTTTTTATACATCTTGTTTCTTAGTGCCCATGCAGCTTCCAAAGGTAAAGATTATTGAGGTCCAAGCACATGAGGGCTATTTCAGTTTCCTGAAGTTGCCGTCACAAATTATCACAAATTTAGTGGCTTAAGACAACAGAAATTTATTTGTTTACAGTTTTAGAGACTTGAAATTCATAGTCAAGGTGTCGGCAGGCCATACTCCCTCCAAAGGCTGTTTTGTGGCAAGTCCTTCTTTGTCGTTTCCATCTGGTGGCTCCAGGATTCCTTGATATGTGGCTGCATCACTCCAATCTCTTCCTCCATTCCTATGGCATTCTCTCCTGTGTGTGTGTGTGTGTGTGTGTGTGTGCACGCGTGTGTGGGTGCACGCGTGTGTGTGTGCACGCATGTATGTGGGGTCATTTTGAATCTGTGTCCTCTCTTCTTCTGTTTCTTATAAGAACACTTGTCATTGAATTTAAGCTCACTAAGACAATCCAAGATGATGTCACCTTAAGATCCTTAACCCAGCACTTGGGGATCCCAAAGTGGGTAGATCACTTGAGGTCAGGAGTTCGAGACCAGCCTGTCCAACATGGTGAAACCCTGTCTCTACTAAAAAGACAAAAAATTAGCTGGGTATGGTGGTACATGCCAGTAATCCCAGCTACTCAGGAGGCTGAGGTACGAGAATCTCTTGAACACGGGAGGCAGGGGTTGCAATTTGCTGAGCTTGTACCACTGCACTCTAGCCTGGGCAACAGAGTCTCTCTATAAAAAAAAAAGCCAACAACAACAAAAGAAAAACAGATCCTTAACACCCCAAATGTCACATTTACAGGTTCAGGGTGTTGGGTGTGGGCCAATCTTTCAGGGTGCCACAGTTTAATTCACTATAAAAGGTGACTTATGGCACAGAGTACTTATGGTACGTTGCCTGAATTATTTCCATTAATTTTCAAACAACTTTAAGAGGCATGTGCAAATTATTCCCCATTTTTACAAGTAAAGATACCAAAATGCAGAGAGGGGAAATAAGCCTCCAGGGTCGCACATCTAGAAAGGGACAGAACCTGGGCAGGGGTGCTCCAGAGCCTGCTGTAGCCACTGGGTACCTTGCCTGGCTCATGGAGCTGGTCAAAGGCAGCATTGTCACCTCCTGGTCACTGTCTTCACCTCCACCTCCTGATGTTATCATCATCCTCAGTGGTGTTCATATCCAGTCAGACAGACCACGCAGCACCATAGAGGCCTCTCCCTCCTGGGCTCCTCAGGTGCCCATTCCTGCAGTCACACCTGGACCATCCCATCCTCAAATCTAGATTCTAAACACATCTCTCCATCCTCCCCGCCCTGCAGGTCAAGATTCTCCACTGCCTCAGTTTCTTGGCTTCCTTGAGAATTTCAATGCAGTGACTCCCCCTCCTCCCTCTTGAGCCTCCTTCCCAGCTCCTCTTCCTTCTCTCCTTCCTTCTCTGTCCAGCCTCTGCTCCATGGTTCCTCATCATTATTCTTGTATGAATTTTCTCAGCAACTCTGCCTTTCTATCCTTTGTCACAGCCCCTTGGCAAAATCCCAACCCTGAATGAACCCTCCCATCCGCTATCTCCATGCCTGCTCCAGAACTGTTGCCTGTTCTTCGAGTTACACAATAGGGCTGGCTGATTTAGTTCTAAATTCATGATCTTGGCCCACGCACTGGCCCTCAACACTGCCAACCCACCGCTCTCTCTAGTAGGCCACTGTCCGCTCCTAGATGACAATGTTTCTTCTTCTCTTTGTCCTCTCACCTTCTCTTCCACCCTGCTCTCTCCCTCTACTTCCAAGGGACCCCATGACTTCACTCAATTCTCATCTTCCCAATACCAGACTAGGACCCACCCTGGCTGCTCCTCTCTTCTGCTTCTTCCTATGCTGATGGAGAAAGTCCCTCCACCTGTGCTCTGAATTCATTCCCTCCAGCTCCTCGGGAACTTCTTGCCCTCGTTGTCCCTCTCTGGTTCTCTCACCAGTCTCTTCGTTTTTCTAGGCAAGTCCAGTCAGCACCCGACATGCTCCTCCCACCTCCAGTTCCTCCTACCTCCAGCCCCTCCCCTTGACAGCTACTTCCCAATCCCTCTGTTTTCTTTTAGAGTCAAATTTCTCCAAAGAATATAATTTGGTTGCAGTCTCCATCTCTTAACTCCCATGCACTCTTGGACCCACTGAAGCCTGGCTTTGCTCCCCTGTACTGAGACTGCTCGCGCAAGGTCACCAATGACTCCATCTAGCCAGGCCCAGCCCACTCTTGGACTTCGTCTTAGTCTTGTGACAATATTGACCCCTCTTTCTGCAAACCCTTGCCTCTCTCAGTTTCGACCACATGCTGTTCTCCAGGCTTTCCTCACACTTCACTGGCTGGTCCTCCTTTCCAGCCCTCCTCCTTTTTCTGACTTCTCCTTGGTCTTCCTTAGGCCCTCTTGGGTCTTCTTTCTTCACTTCACAGGTGAGTTCATGAAATTCCATGGATTTAAATACTATCTGTATGCTGATGATCCCAAATCTATATCCCCAACCTGGGCTTACTCGAGCTTCCTTCTGACTTGCAGACCCTATTGCCTGCTGACATTTCTACCTGGGGATCTCAGATATCCCCAAACTAGCACACTGAGAGCAGACTTTCCATCCTCCCAACTCCACCTTTGCCATTCCAGTAAAGGGCAAGGTGCCCTCACCCCATGGGACTTGAGCCTCTCTTCTTGATTGGGTCCTCTTCTCTCTTTATCTAAACCATCAAAAAGTTGTTCTGGTTTGCGCTCTAAAGTCCATCTTGAATCTGTCTCCTGAAATAGCCTGGAAAACACAGCTCTGCCCTCCACCCTCAGCTCAGGATACTCCCTGGAGACACTCCTCTTCCTTCAGTTCCGACCTTTCCCCACCCAAGCCTTTTCCTACCTTTCTTACTTAAAAGTCTTGTGCCTGCCATGTTTTTCTCTTGCCTGTAATGCTCTTCCCTTTTATTTATAGAGCAGCTATTCTTCCTCCTCGTACGCCACAGTTTTAAATGCTGCCCATTCAAAGAGGCAGTCATTAATCAACCTCATGTAAAGTAGGTCCTTGATATTCTTTATCTCAGCCCCTTGGTTCTTTTCTTAATTTCCAGCATCACAACTTATTTTCCTTTTTGCGTGTTTGGTTTTGTGATTGTTGTTGTTGACCGTCTCTGTCTCCCTCACTTGCACATAGGATCCAAGAGCACCCAGGTCTTGAAGATGAACACATTTTCAGGATGTAGAACAGTGCCTGGCATGCTACAGATGTCGAGTTAATGATTCGATGATTGCAGATAGGAAACCAAGATTTAAACCCCATCGGTCTAGCTTCAGAGCCCTGCTGTCTTCTCACACTCCACATGCCTTCCTTCAGCAGATAGAATTCTGGAGGAGTTCAGGGTAGGAAAGGGCCCTCTGGGTGGGAGGGTCAGAGAAGGCTTCCTGGACGAGGGAAGCTGGATTTAGAAAGGGGCGATCCAGATGTCCGCTGTGTCCTGCCTTCTGATCCTACCAGGCCCAGTGACACTCCACCCCAATCATGGTGAAATGACACTGAGTCTGATTTGAACTTGCTCCTCACATGCATCTAGCCTATGGAAGAAGAACACTGAATATCAGCTCTTCTGCTGGCACCTTCTTTTCAGACATTCAGAAGTTTTTCAAGATACATGTGCCTTCCACTCACTCCCCACCTCCAGCTATCTCCATTCCTTACTACCTTCCAAATCCTGCTGACTTCAAGGTCCGGCCCCAGCCCTCCTCCAGGAGCCCTTACCCAGCCCTTCTGCAGACCATTCACTCCTCAATGTTTCCTCTTCATCTGCTGTCTCAGGACTCTACTTTTCTCCCATGCCCTGGCATTGCCTTGCTGGCTTCTAAGGGTGAGTTAGGTTGCATGGCAGGAACAAAGCAACCCAGCTGTCGGTGGCCAAGTGGTGGACACTATCAGGGCAAGGGGCAAGGCCTTGCACCACACGCCCACCCTGGTTTGGTGGGAATCTCTGCTCGCCATCATCCTCCTTCGAGGATATTGGCTGATAGAGCCTCTGCCATCTGGAGCATTGCCAGGCATCAGGGGAGGAGGAAGGGAACGTGGGAAATTCTACATCAGCTCTAAGAAGCACCCACCAAGTGCTTCATGGTTCTTCTGCGCACATTTTATAGGCTAGAGCAATCACATGGCCATGCTTAACCTGAAAGGTGAGGAGAGGTGGGAAGTAGTGAGTGCAATCCTATAATGCAGTCAGAAGAAGCAGCAAAGGAAATATTGGTGGATAATCCTTGTGGTTACCACACCACATTAAAGTTCTAAAATGTTGGCGGCTGTGTTTCTTCTTATGCTTTCTCTTCAATGCAGTGCTTAGCCAGCTTGGACCAAGATGCTGAGTGAGCTAGGACCCCACCTCCAAGCCTGGCAAAGACTTCCTTTCCTCTAAGATAGGCTGTGATGCAAGAGGTAGTTGAGAATTTTTGCTGAAGCTATCGAAACCCTGGCAGGGTTTTGTATAAAATTTATGGGAGCTGACCTCTCCTTGATCTTTGTTTTTGAGCATCAAGCGCCTTTTCTTTTTCTGTTAGTGTTCAACCCCCTCCATCTTCACCCCCATCTTTTAGGTCTCTCTAGAACCGGCTGTGGTTTGAATGTTCAGGTTGAATGATCTTCTGCCTGACCCTGAGAACACAAAGTGCCTCCTTTCAATTGGCTGGAATGTATGGAGACCGAGCACTTCTCAAAGGCCAGCACTGAGTTCAATGCTCTCTCAGATCACTGGATTAATTCTTGTTACAAATCAGCCGGTGGAAGCTCCATTGTTCAGGGGATTTCACAGAGGAAAACTCTAAGGTTTAACAACTGACCCGAGGCGCTTGGCTGGTGGGCAGTGTCTCTGGGCACCTCCCTCGCTGACTCCCCCACGCCACCTGCCTCGTGACTGGGCGCTTGGCTGAAGGGGTGAGTGGGTGCCAAAGGTCAACCGGGAAGCGTGTGGCCAGCTCCCTGGGGAACTAAGTGTTCTGTGTGGGGGCTGAAGTGCAGAGATAATGGTGGAATTTACCTCTCAAGACGGCAGGGCTAAGTGTGACTTTTGTTTGATAAGCTTGGGTTTTATGTCTTTAGGAGCAAACAAACAAACCATAAAGTGGCAGTCTGTTGGAGTGAGTCCCAGCTGAGCTTGCAGGAAGGGAGAGGCTCTGGGCTCTGCCCTGGGGAAGAGTGAGAGGGTCAGGCACAGTGATAGTGGAGGGAGCTCATAGAACTTTCCTTTCCTCATGTGAAAAGTAAGTCAGATTCTGTGGTAATGACCCAAAGCTCACTTAAAAGGCTCATTAATGAGGAAAACACTAATAGTAAGAACAATGACTATATTACACTGATGCCACGTGCCAGACAAGAGAACTTTCTATGTATCGCCCATTTTAGATGTGAAGAAAGTGAGGCTTAGGCAAGTTTAAAATGCGCCCAAGCTTATACAGTTAGTGAGTGATGGAGCTAGGATAGGAGCCCAGCAAGACGTCCAGGCCCTGCGCCCAGCCCCTAAGCTTTACTGTGGAATGTTGGCAGTGATGGTGTAAGAGGGAGTGGCGTTGATAAAGATGGCGATGATGATGATGGTGACGCCAAACTCCTTGCTAACTGGTTACTCCATTCTTCGCTCCTTCCAGAAGTGCAAGCCTTCCCTGGCTGCCCAGCCATAGGGGATAAGTAGCTTTACTTGTAGGGGAGAGGTACCGGGTGAGCATGAGCCCTCTCTTATCTGTTCAGTTCCATTTCCAGGGCACACGGTGCAGCGCCAGCCTGGGAGGCCACCCGTGCAGACGTGCTGAAGGAAGACATTTTCCAGGGCCAAGTTGATGCAAACTCTGTGGAGCACAGCTCCCCTGCCCTGAGGTGTTTTCCTGGCCCTAGGCTCTGGCCAGCCCTTTTCTCTCCAACCTAGCATGGTTCCCTTTGCTCCATCTCATCTGCCCAGCCTAGAATGCGCTGTCTTGACCTTTCCACCTGCTTAAAGCCTACTCATCCCTTAGGGCCCATCAAGAACATGCGGTTGGTTGCTTCATTCTTTCATACGTTCATTCATCCATTCATATTTTTCAATCATGTTTGTGAATTTTCTGCAATGTGTCAAGTATGTGTGGTGTAGAGGGCCGAGCATGGGTTGCGGCTAGACACAGGTTCGAATGTGTCTTTTCTCAGCCGTGTGACTGAGCAAGTCGTGCCCTGAGCTTCAGTTTTCCCCTCTGTAAAATATGGATAATCAGTGAGACTGTGTGAGCTGAGAGAACCATAAGCACTAACTTTCTCCCACAAGTGCCCTTTCTCACGCCCTCTCACACCCTCCCTGCATCCCCGGCTCCCCCAGCCACTGCTTGAGTGGGAGCAGGCTAATTCTGCAAGTCAATCAATGATCACAAGGAAGGCTCCGGGGCCCAGGGCTGGTCTTCTCTTGACTGTAGCATTAAGACCATGACTAGATTCAAGGCAAAGTCTCAACAAGGGCTGGTTGGGTCCCCAGACCACTGTGCAGTTCCATGGAACACAGGCCTTCCTGGGTATCCAGATCAGAGTTGGGGAAGGCATGTAGGCCTTCAGGTCTTAAGGGCCAACCTACTAAAGACTTGTCAAGAGAACGGAGCACAGCTCCCTCCTGCTCCAATCTGAGCCAGCCTAGGCAGAGCCAGCATTCAGTTATGGTGACACGTCCCAGCCAGGCTGGGTGAGGACACCTGGGCTCCCTCCATGTTCCAGCAGGGACTCCATGTTCATCCTGATGGGGACCGGCCCCCTGAGGGAAGGGGAGCCCACCTTGGAGGCCCTGCTGTTGGCTGGTAGAGCCTTTTCCTCCTTAGGGGCTCACTCAACCTCATGAGCATGGATGAGCTTCTCAGGAAGGGACCCCAATCACCAAGACTGAAACCCATTTTCCTCCCGTACTGGCGATCATTCTCATTTGCATTGGACACAGTGGTCGCTCATTGCCCACTCTTTCTAATATGCTTGCGCTTTCCTCTGTGTTAGCCATGCAGGACAAATGCAAAGGGCAGCGAAGAACCTATTTTAAAAGCCTGCAGGCAAAAGGACAGTGGACTGAGAAACCAATACCTGCTCCCCCTGATGATGCATTTACATCATCTGAGAATTTCATCCCAAATGAGAGGAAGAGACAGGGCTGCAAATGAAGGGAGGGAGAAAAAGGAAAGCTCATGACAGGGAGAGACTGAGAACGGGAGAAAGTAGGCCCTGTGGGTATAGCCCTATCCGGCTCACATGGGAGGTGATGACAGAGCAGAGGATTTGCCTTTTGCTCATGAGGAGAGGAAGTGATGGGGCTTCAGGGCTGCTCTGGGGCTGCAGAGTCAGAGCCCAAGCCCTTATCAGGGTCCCCCAGCCCAAAAGGCAGAATATGCAGCCAGGGCAGCCTCTGGACATCATCAAATCACACACAAAAACCCAGGGCCTCCATGGGAACTGCAGATTCTACAGAGTGTGTGGGTAGGAGGGTTGGGGGTTGAAATTTTATTCTTTCATCCTCCTTCCTTGAAAACTCTGATCACACACATTCTCATGCACTCACTCACCCATGCGCATGCCTCTTCAATACCTGACCTATTCCATCTTTGTGAAAAAGAACCAAGATGTTGTCTGTGAGGTATGTCTTCACTGAACTTAGACAAGACCAAACCTACCTCCTCTCTCTTTGCAAAAACAAATTGCATTTACTTTTCTTCCAAATCCAACAAAAATAAATTTAAAATGTTATAAATAGTTATTGAGCTTTTAGGCATTGTTACAGTACTGAAAGTGAGGCAGTGGTTACCTGGCCCAGGTACTTCACTTTAGCCTAAGTCCAAATTAAAGTGGATTTTTCTCTTCTAGTGATCTGTTGATGTATAGTGCACCATCTCAAACTCAGTAGCTTTAACCATAACACCAATTGTTTTTTATCAGCTCTCATAGTTCTGGGGGTGGACTGAGCTCAGACGGGCCACCCGGGGTCCCTTTTGTAGTTGTGGTCAGGCTAGGCTGGAGTCAGCTGAAGGCTTCTGTGCTGACAGGGGTGGTGGTGGATGGTGGTCAATGTTGTCTGTCAGTGAAATCTCAGCTGGGCTGTTGGCTGGAACACCTCCGTATGGCCTCTTCATGTGGCCTGAGCTTCCTAACAGCATGGCAGATGGGTTCCAAATGGGAGTGTCCCAATATGATCAGGAGGAAGCTGTACTGCCTTTCATAACCTGGCCTCAGAAGTCACAGGATGTCACTTCTGCCATAGTTGCAGTTCCCTCCAGATTCAAGAGGATGGACAATGAACCCCACCTCTCTTTGGGAGGAGTGAGAAGACCATTTGGATAGGAGATCTTATTGCAGTCATCTTGGCTAATACATTTTTTCTATGTTTTTAAAGTATGGAGGTGGTGTTCTTTTTAAAAATTATCACCCTCCTTATCACACTGCGTCAGTGTACATGGGTCATGAGTTCCTCAGGCCAGCCCTACCCTTTGCAAACCTGTTCTGACTTCCAGCTGCACTAACTTCTCCCCCTCCCATCCAGGCCCCAGGGTGTTCAACCCAGAGCCCAGAGGCCTGTGCCCTCCTGCCTTGGGTCCCACGGGGCAGGGCTCCAGTATTGTCACTGTTGTCCTCATTCCACTCTCCCACTTATCAGTACAGTGAAAATTGCTTGCAGTCTGCAGACTTGGGTGTGAATCTCAGGTCTGCCTTTACTCCTTACCATCCTCCTTCATCAAATGGAGATGAAATTCTCTTCCCCTCAGGACCACCAGGTAGGTGGAATGAGAAGTGGCAAATCACTCAGTTTATGGAGAGTTTCTAATGCTGGTGGCCAAACTGGCTTATCGCCCTCCCGCTTTGTAAAGCAGACCAAGCACCCTTTACTACTATCATCACATGCATGGTGCGCATGAGGAAAGCAGGCTTTGCGGGACTGCCAGAGTTGTCCTAGGTGTTCTCTCCACCCAGTCAGCAGCCCAGCTGCTCTGCTCCGTCTCATGTGCTGGGCATTGTGCTGGGAGCTCCATGCACAACCAGAGAGCTGCCTGTTTTCTGCATGTCGAGCACACACCATGCCAGTTTGCCTAGCCCATAGAAGAGGCTGGGCGTGGTGGCTCACACCTGTAATCCCAGCACTTTGGGAGGCTGAGGCAGGTGGATTACCTGAGTTTAGGAGTTTGAAGCCAGCATGGCCAACATGGTAAAACTTCGTCTCTACTAAAAATACAAAAATTAGCTGGGCATGGCAGTGCATGCCTGTAATCCCAGGAATCTGAAGCAGGAGAATCCCTTGAACCCAGGAGGTGGAGGTTGTAGTAAGCAGTGATCGTGTCACTGCACTCCAGCCTGGGTGACAGAGTGAGACTCCATCTCAAACAAACAAACAAAACTGAAAAGGCTTAATACAAGTGTGTTGGATGGAAGAGCTAAGTGCTTTGAGGCAAAGATGCCTCTTGGGGAGCTCTTGGGCTCTGTAAGTAACTGTTGGAGAGATCTCCCCAGAACTGGCTCCCCTAGTAGCCTCAGGCTTTGATTCACAGGCCACAGTTGCTATATGCCCAGGTCTTTTCAGGAACATGCCTGTGTCCAGGTAGGACCGTGCAGAAGCTATAATCCAGCTTTAGTCCTAAAAATGCTCATTACCTTTGTGTGGCATGCCACATTGAATCAGTTAGAGATTCCTACAAGTATCCTCAGATCCTGATTCAGCAGGGGTGTATGAGGACATCTGCATGTCAAATCTCCCAGGGAATGCTGGGCCAGCCAGGCCAGGGACCCCTAGAAGCTCCACCTCATGTAGGAGCACAGCAGCCTGGTAGAGTGGTTACAACTGTGGGCTCTAGTGCTGACAGCTGGGGTTTATTTTCTGGGTCCTGCACTTTCAGTAACTGTGGCACCTTGGCTTGTTACTTAGACATCCCGTGCCTCAGTTTCCCCATCTTTAAAATGGAGATAATGGTGGTGGTGGAATCAGGATGCTGTAACAAGGATTAAATGAGTTGCTGCACTAGAACCTCAGCTTATAGCAGGCATCCTACAAAGCAGGGTGGCTGGGTGGGGTGTCTAGTTTTTGGCTACCTCTTGTGAGTTCCTTGAGTGTTGGTTCTAACGAAGCCAGAGTCTTGGCCCCACTTGCGGGGGGAGGGCAGAAGCCTCTCTCAAACTCCCCCCCAAGACATAGATTCTTTTCTCCCTGGGAGCCCACAATTCAATGGAGACAACATAAGCCAGACATACACACAAGAAGGATTTTTTTCCAAAACACAAATGAGTGCAAAAGACAGTTTCTATGGTTACTACACACACCTTAAAAAAAAGGAGAGAGATGTATGTGTGTGCTTAACTAAACAAGACAGAACCCAAAGACAACTTTGAGATTGCTTGCAGTAGACAGGTAGGCAGAGGGAGGGTGGGAAGAGGGATGGGCTGCCCACCACATGCCCTTGGCGTGGCCTTGACCCACAGCCACTTCTATGGCTGAACCAGGAAGCAAGAAGCCTCCCGTGGTTGTCAGCCACACAGTGTCAAGGGCCAGTCCCTTCCAGGCCAAACCAGAGATAGGGATGTGATTCTCCAGTTAATTTTAGTCAGCTATGAAGTCTCAGTCCTGCTTCAGGGGTAGGGAAAGAGATCAGTATCTGTGTGGCCTGCAAACATCACACATTTCCTAAAATGTGGCATGTTCACTGCCTTGCTCTTCAGCTTCATTGGGTCAAATGAAGATTCCTTTTCCCTGGAATTGCTCTGTGACTGTCAGGGCTTTCAGAGAGTGAGAACCTCACTCGAGGATGCTGCGTATTTGTGAATTTATCTTCTCTTTAAGGTACAGGCCCCAGTTCTGGCCCTGGGCAATTTTCCTGTATTGTCTTGAGCCTGGAGCTTTCAACTTGGGTGGGTCTCAGAAATCTTATTGATTTCTGCTTCTCTGCCCTCTAAAAGAGATAATTTTACTCCTAAACGGGTTGAATCTTCTTCTGAGGATGGGCCTAAATTCTTGCTAAATATACCTGAATTAACTCTGTCACTGTCTAAATATTTGTGTGTCCCCATAAATTCCTATGTTGAAATCCTAACCCCCCAGGTTATGGTATTGGAGGTGGGGCTTTGGGGAGGTAAAGAGGTCATGAGAGTGGAGTCCTCATGAATGGGATTAGTGTCCTTATCAAAGAGGCCCAGAGCTCACTTTTGCCTCTTCTGCCATGTGAGGACACAGTGAGAAGACAGCAGACTACCAACCAGGAAGAGGATGCCCACCTTTATCTCTGACTCCTCAGCTTCTAGAACTGTGAGAAACAAATGTTTGTTGCTGAAGTCACTCAGCTTATGATATTTTTGTTATAGGAGCCCCGACTGACTAAGACAAAGTCCTTCAGTGGAGATCTTGGGAGAGCTGCACATCAACGTCTTCCCTATTTCCATTCCCTCCATTTCCTATTTTCTGCAAATTGCACACCCACTAATTCACTGGGTATCTAAGTTGCTTAATAGATAAGCCAGAGATGTGTGGCTCTCCATCAGATCCATAAAGAGTAGTGGGGGTGTAGACACGGCTCTGTGAATTCTAAGATGCTGGCATCTTTCAGGATGCCTGGACACTCCATGAGAACAACTGTGCTCTCACCTCCTGAGGTGTCCGCCTCCTTTTGCACTGTCTCATTATATTCTGAACAGCCCTGTGAGGCTGGCAGGGTGGTCACCATCCCCACTTTGCAGATGAGGAAGTGGAGGCTCAGAGGGGGTGTGCAACTGGGCCAAGGTTGTAGTGTCAGTGAGTGATGGGGAGCCACACTGCACCCAGCCTGTCAGTCTCCATGAGCCCTAACCTCTGTGGCTCTTATCTTTGTGGCTCTGCACAGAGATCATGACCATCTATGGGCTCGATCTGAGTGCGCTTAGTACAGATCTCTGCCGCTGATACTGTAAGACAGTAGATCTCAACCCTAGCTGCTCATATAAACCATCTGGGGAGCTTTAAAAATTTCCAGTGCCCTGGACTGTTCAGCAAACCATTTAACTCAGAGTCTCTGGGAGGGGAAATCAGGGATAGATGATTTTTAAAGCTCTCCAGGTGATTTCAGCAAGATTAAGAACCACACCTCTGGGCTGAATCAGCAAGAATCAGAGGCTCTCTATAGGGGGCTGTCCTTACATTTTAGTAAGCTGATTTGATTTCTGCCTGATTGATTACCCTTATAGGTAAACTGGACACTGCCCTTTTGCCATTGGAAGGAAGTGTGTCTTGATGCATTCCTGGTTTTACCATCGAAAGCCAGCCACAGTGCTTACTGGACCACAGTCAGAGATTGTTCAATCAATACTTGCTGTGCCAAATCCCAGAGAATTATTTCTGGTAGTATTCTCCAATCTGTGGCCAGATGGTGCTAAACGATGTTGGCCCCACAGCTGTACTTGGTTCTCAAGGATGGTGGCCCTGTGGTCAACTCTGCTTTAAAACTGCCCTGGTTCCACTCTGCAGTGGCATGAAACCAGGAGCCTGAGGGTCCTCCCAGAGCTGGGAGAATGGGCAGTGATTGCAGATCCCTCTCTTGAGACCCATGTAATATGCTTGAGTGCCTTGTATAGCTTCCATGCCTGTGCCTACAGGATAAGAGGCATGTGAATTCTTATTTATGTAAGGCAAAAAAAAAAAAAAACCTGAGATGTTGAAGGAGCCAAGATCCCTAGGGCAATAAGCCGGCTAGCACATCTGCCCTACTGTAATTTGAAAGCCCAGCCTCTCAGGTAGGCAAGGTCTAATGTATGCCGGTCTGATTTTGTTGAGTTCTTTTTGGTTAAAAAGATTGTGAAGACAAAAATTAGAGGAAAAAAATACATAAACTCTCTATCCTTCCAGGCTTTACCCAAAACCGTTGGACTCCTTATATACTAACACTTCCACTTCCTGCTTTTTTAACTCACTATTTTGCCACCCTGCTACACAGGCCTCAGTAAACACAAGTTGTTCGACCATCCATTAAGACTGCATTCATTTCTTCACTGTTATTTTTCAATGAACATTTTCTGCATGTGATTTTTTTTCTGGACTGTTTGTTTAACATAAAGTTAAAGAACTAGAATTACTGAGTAGGAACTTTTAAATGACTCTATTACTAAATTGCTTTCCAAAAGAGTTATACTGATATATGTTGCCATCAATAGTAGATACCTGTCAGATCCCATAAAACTTCACCAGGATTTTTTGTTTTTTGGGGTTTTTTTTTTGGTGGCTTAAAATACAAAATGATAACATGGTGGTGGTGTTATATGGGCTTCTTTGATTTCTAGCAATTTCCATTCCTTTATTGATTCATGCATTCAATGATGGATATGTTTATTGAATGCTTATTCTGTGCCAGACACCATTCTAGGCACTAGGACACAGTGAGCAAAACATAAAAATCCTAACCCCTGAAGAAGTTACTTAATATATATATTTTTTCTGTACTCTAGCAACCACATGGCTTGTTAAGAGTAGGGGCAGGGCACTCAGGCAATTTCCATGCACACATTTAATTCATACAGCTTAGTGCTGCAGAGGCTTCACAAAACCCTTTTTTCAGGTGATGAAGTGCAGGCTTGCCTTGCCTGACGTCCCTCACTGAACACAGAACCCTGGGTCCCCAGTCCCTGACTATTCGGCACTGTTCACCCTCCCTGCATAGAGGAAAGTCAGGCAGAGCTCGAGGAAGACTGGGCTGGTCACTGACCAAAGTGCCAGGGTGTGAGGGGCACCATACAACCCTGTCAATCTCCAGAAGGCCACAACTACGCCTTCCCAGAAACAAACTCTCCTCCAGATAAAAGTCAAATAGTGAAAGCTGTCTGTTTCCAGGGCCACTAAGGGCTAGCTTGCTAGGGTAGCCGATTCTGTCCTGCCTGGATGCAAGCTGGAGGATTCTTGATCTCCAGCCTAAGTGGACCACCTATTCCAGTGTCTAGTTCTGAACCTGCCAATTCTATAGCTCCCGGCCTAAGTGGACCACCTATTCCAGTGTCTAGTTCTGAACCTGCCAATTCTATAGCTGTGCTTTCTCTTGAGAAATAGAGTCTCAAAAACATCAAGAATATTCTCCATAACTGCGGTTAAGCATTACAGCCCATAGGATGTGTCCTGCCAAATGCCCTCACATCTGTGCTTGGGGTGGGAGCAAGAGGCATCCCCTGTGGTGTGGCCTGCCTGAGAGGTTACGATTTCAAATCACAGTAGGGCAGATGGGCTAGCTGGTTTATTCCCCTGGGGATCTTAGCTCCTTCGATATCTCTTGTGGTCTTTTTTTAAATTTTAGCCTCACACAAGTAAGAATTCACACAGCTCTTATTGAAAACCTAGAAAATGAATACAAACAAAAAAAAGGAGGCCAGGTGCGGTGGCTCACACCTGTAATCCCAGCACTTTGGTAGGCCTAGGCCAGCAGATCACCAGGTCAAGAGATTGAGACCATCCTGCCCAACACGGTGAAACCCCATCTCTACCAAAAATACCAAAATTAGCTGGGCATGGTGGCACACTCTTGCAGTCCCACCTACTTGGGAGGCTGAGGCAGGATAATTGCTTGAACCCTGGAGGCGGAGGTTTCAGTGAGCCGAGATTGCACCACTGCATTCCAGCCTGGCAAGAGAGCGAGACTCTGTCTCAAAAAACAAAAAGTGTAAATAAACACTGAGAGATGGCTACTGTGGACATTTTGCTGTACCTCTTTAAAGGTATTGTGTATGCATGTGTGTATATAGGACAAGAAATAGATAGTGCTATGGTCTGAAAGTGTACCTCCAAGATTCACACCTTGAAACTTAATTGCCAATAGGTGAAGAAGCCGTGAGGGCAGAGCCCTTACAAGCAGGAGTCATCACTTTCCAAAAGATGTGTGAGGGAGCTAGATGTTCATGCTTTCCACCATGTGGGGATGCAGCAAGAGGCACCATCTGTGAAGCAGAGGGAGCCTTCATAGAACCGAATCTGCTGACACTCTCAACTTGGACTTCTCACGCTCCAGAACTATGAGCAATACATTTCAATGGTTTATACATTCCCCAGTCTGAGGTATTTTGTCATAGCAGCTCAAATGGACTAAGACAGATGGCTGGTTAGCTAGATATGCAAAATGGGACAATTACATTGCATACTTTTTGTAATATCCTTCTTTTCTTCTCAGGATTCTACAGTGATCATCTTTCCATGTTCTTGAATATCTTTCTACAATGTTTGCATGGGTGCATGGTATCTGTGGAATGGAAAACTAGCATATTCATCCAGGTCACTTCACCAACACTTATTAAGGAAAGTGTATCTGACAGCTTTATCCAAAAAGAAAGATTAATTTCAATCAAGAGCCCTGTAATTTTGTTCCCAATTTTCATGGGACCAAAAAAAAAATGCTGATGATGGTTACTGACTAGTAAATTTGTTTTTTGGAAGGGTCTAATTTTCATACACAGTGGATTTGCCACGGAAACACTGAGGATGTGCACAAGAGCCCTCTTGGATCTAGAAAAGGGAAGAACTTCGAAAATGCATCACACTGCTTAGGTACTAGTGAGTTTACTAGTGGGGGGATATCATGTTGTCACCACAGACAAAATATGCTTGTTCCTTACTAATCTGTTTGAGTAAACCAGTGCCTTGGACTGATGCCCTTTTTCCTTGAGGAAACAGTGTCTCTTGATAAGAAAAAAAAATCCTTTTTTTTTTTCTGTCTTTCTGCAAAGAACATGACACTCCAACATTGCTACAAAGTGTTTGTGTTTTGTTTCAATCTTTCTCCAAATGCAAGTATAGATGGAACATGAATTTGGAGTGAAAAGTAAAGTTTGTACTTGTTTTGAAAATATCTTTAAAAAATAAGAGTTTTTGAACAATGAAAGTATTGATAAAATCACGCGTCTGAAGTTAAACACACTCTCAATCACCTCACTCATGTTTCCTGTTTTGGTTAACACATTTTAATTGACTTCAGTCTTCCCACTGCCGCTCTTCCACCTGCAGCTCTGGACTGAGCGCCATGCATTGTCTGGGAACTCAGAGCCGGGAACTTCCGGCAGAGTCTGGAATTGTTACCTGTTGATGGGTACGAACCATCTCCACCAGTTCTTATGAGAAGCTGCCTAGCAGAGAATTCAATGTAAACCTGAGCCAGCTTAGCTAGCTCATACAGACAACTGCGCTGCTTATTCCTCTGGGCCACTGGTTATTACCCCTGGTTGTTCATTAGTCATCAGGGGAATTTTTGAAAAGTATGGGAGCCTGTCCACATCCAGGGATTTGGCTCTAATGGGTCCTCAGTGAGCCAGGACATTGGTTTGGATTTTGCTGGTGTAGTTCCCCTCTTCAGGAGTTTTGCTCTGGAACATGCTGCATTTTCCCAGGCCCAGTGCAAAGAAGAATGTCCTCCATGGATGGTTGATCAGAATTTAAGGGATTGTTTGTTATGCTGCTTTACTACCTGACTGTTCACCTAGTCTTTTTTTTTTTTTTAAGGTAACATGTGAAAAGTTTATCTCTCTGAAAAAATAGATACAACAATGTTAATGATAATAGCAGTTGTGGCTCATGGAGGGGGTTCCATTGGCAAGCCCTGGCTCCCTTCAGTCAAGGCTCACCAGCTGGTAAGGCTGGACTTCCATTTTCCAGTAGATACAGGAGCATGGTGAGCTAGAATCACAATGGCAGAAACTGCTGTCATCAAGCTTAGAGATACACTCTGTCTTTCTCCTGCCTCCGCATGGTCTTTAATAGTTTTTTTTTTTGTCTTGATGGAAACAACATATTTCTGTAATACATTCATTAAAGCTGCTGCTTATCCTCTTTGGAAATGAACAGAGACTACATTGCAAATAAACGTATTTATTCCCAAATTGACATAAATAACATAACAATGTTATGTATCATTGGATTTCTCAAGGCAAAAACGGGAAATCTCTTTGGTGTGGATGAGTTTCCAAAGATGGTCACTGTCCATTCATTCTTTCCTCTATGCACTTGGCACTACCCACTGAGAGGTGGAATCTACCCCATGCCCACCCCTGCCTCTGGCCCTGAGCCTGGATGGGCCCTGGAACTGCTCTGCCTGAGAAAATCCTGTAGGACTACATTCTGAGACTTTTGAGCCAAGGCCTTAAGTGAACTGGCAGCTTCTGCTTTCTTCCTTCCTTTGGGCCCCAGCCTCCATAAGAAGCCTGGGCCGCATACAGAGGCATGTGAAAGAGAACCTAGGCACCATGGGGACAGCCCCAGCATGAGTTGGGGTCCCAGCCAGCAGGTAGCACCTACCATCAGCCACATCAAGGGGGACTGCTTGGAGGCTCCAGCCCAGTTGAGGCCCAAATGACTGTAGCCCCCGCCAATGTCACATAAAAAAGGAAACTTGCCAAGGAGTCAGCCCACAGAAATAATAAAATGACTGTTGTTTTTAACCACTACATTTGGGGATGGTGGCAATAGATTAAAAACAACAATGACAATAAAACACTTGGTGCTGTGGCTCGCTCCAGGTTATAGCAATTGTATGAATCAGGGTTCTCCAGAGAAAGAGAACTAATAGGATGGAGAGGGAGTGAGAGAGCACCTGAAAGCTGCAGGGGAGGCTGATAGGCTGGAACTTCTGGCAGGAGTTAATGTTGCAGCCTTGGATCCTAAATCTAGAAAACTCGGGCAGGATTTTTGTGTCGTAGGCTGGAGGAGAATTCTCACTTCCTTAGAGGACCTCAGTCTTTCTCGTCAGACCTTCGACTGATGGAATGAGGCCCGCCCATGTTAGAGGGCTAATCTGCTCTCCTTTACTCAAAGTCTGTTGATCTCAATGTTAATGACATCTAAAAAATGCCTGCACAGAAACATGGAGACTGGCATTTGACCAAACAGCTGGGTACCATGGCCTAGCCAAGCTGACATATAAGGTTAGCCACCGCAGCAGTGAACCCTGGGAGTTGCCCTGGCTTTCAGGCCTGCACGCGGGGCCATCACTCCTCGGCTACTGCTGGAGACAATAAACGAACGGGACACGCCCAGGGCCAGCCACGAGCCAGGTGCCATGGGACAGCCTAGCTTCAGTCCCTCCAGTGGAGGAAAGATAACCACGGTCAGCACCATCTCCACTTCCCTCTGGGTGAGTTCAGCCCTGAAAAGAGAGGAGGGGGATTTGCTCGCTTCTACACCAGAGATGTAAGGAAACCCAGATTCTGAACTCACCCCTCAAAGTGAGGAAAGTGAGGGCCAGGTGGGACTCAAGCTGGCCACTCATAACTAAATGGTGCTTTGTACCAAATGGCCATTTCTACCGTTCCCAGGTTGCTGGTGATACTGAGCTGCTTCTAGAAAGGGATGCCCAATTTAGTTTTATGTGGAATTTAGTTTCAAGGACAACTAAATAAAAAAGAGCAACTCTGTACAGCGTTTGTAAAAATAGACAACTGATGGACTGCTCTCTCCTCTGGCCTGGTCCTCTTCCAGCCCCCTGACCCCCTTTCATCAGACTGGTCTTTTCAAAGCACGATTCTGATCATACGATTCCCTTGCTGAAAATCCTTTCTTGGCACCTTGTCGCTCATGGCAGTTTCTCAAAATATGATGTGTGACACATCAGGTGGCTTTAGGTGGCATACAAGTGGATGCTGTTTATTTTGATAGTGACATTTTGGTTTTTATGGTCATCTTCTATTTAGGACAAGTAACATGGTTTTTCATTTTTAGTAGTGGCATTAAATGGGTTTACTTCTCCGTTGGTCTGAAGAACAGTGTTGGGTTAACAGCGATTTGGATGGTGGGAAATGGCAGAATCCCAGAGATGGACTCAGCCGTGGGGAGTAGCATGGCCTGGGGGCCCTGCCAGGTCTGCCTGCTGCCTCCTCTCCTTTCGTCTCTCCACTGGAGGCCTCACCTTGATCTCCCACGTAGCAAAGAGCCAGCAATTCCCAGGACCACACCTCATGACATTGCTAATCTCACTGTCTGGAATGCTCTGCCCCCAAGCCCCACTTCATGGAAGATTCCTATTTATCTTTCACATCCCAGCTCGGGAGTCACTGCTTTCACGAGGCTTTTTCCAAATTGTTTCCTTCCATGGTCCCTGCAGCACAGACCTTCCCCTGTGTGTCTCCCACCAGGAATAGGGACTGTGTTGGGGATGTCCTCAGAAGCTTGGATACTTCTGCAGGCCTCAGGATGGGAGGAAAAGACCCTGTCACACTGCTGGATGGGCACTGTCAGCTGATGTCTGAGGGCAGGGTATAAAAGGCGGCTACCTGCTTTTTGACATAAGTGCCAGGGCAGCTGGGCGCTGTCTGAAAGGGTCCTTTCCCAGGCCCAATTTCCCAAACCCAGGGAGAACACCTCCCATTTTCCCCACTCCCCTCCCTGCCCCCTAACTTCTATTTTCCAGAGAGTGAAGACAAGAAGAGGCCTGTGTGTGATATGTCAGAGTGCCTCTCCCAGCCCCGTGTTTCCCTCACAGCAGGGAGATCCTTCCTGTACAGCCCCCTCCAGAAGGAGCCAGATCAGTATCATTGTTTGCACAGAGAGATACCGTCCTACTGTGATTGCCAGTGATAGCAGTATGGGTTGTGGAAAGCGGGGCAGGGGGGCAGGGGGCGGTCTGGACTGGGACTCTGCCTGCTCCATAGCTTCTGTCATGTGGAGCAAGAGTGTCACAAGCTGTGGAGCATGGGGCTAGTCCCCTTACGTGAAAGTGGGAGGCAGACAGGGTTCTGGGGGTTTCCGGTTTCTGCGCCTTGACACCTGACAGGCAGCTGGTCTCAAAGTTCAGTTCTACCACTTAGGACTACAATAGCTGGGCTCTGGCCCTTGGCTGCCTGTCTGTGAAGTGAGTGTCTGGATGGACACTGGTAAGCTCTCCGCATGTGTAGCTTTGCTTTCTTTTTGACTCTGCCCTTCCTTTGCTGCAGGGAGAGGGACTGTCAGCCAAGGGTGCGCCCATCAACTGGCTGACCAGAGTCTATGCCCCCAGCCACAGTGATTAGCCTTCGAGTGGCCCAATTACAGGCCTCTTTGGGTAACTGGTGTGAGCCCTGGGAGAGAGATCTCTTATTTTGAACTTGAGAGTGTAAGGATGAGGCAAGAAATAAATCTAGAGAATAAAGTGAGCACAGGAGAAAGTACTGCTGAGGAGAGAGGAGGACAGAGGAAGGAAGGAGGGATCTGAACCCAGGAACACAGCCCCCTCTGCTTGGGGTGAGAAATCTTACTTACATTGGGGCTTAAGGAATCAGTGGATGGGAAAGAAAGCATTTAATTAGATGCTTGGCCAGAGTAGCCCAAAAAAGAATGGTCCCCAATGCCACTGTCTCCCAGTCTGCCTGGAAAGACAGGCAGGAGCAAGTGGTTCTGTCACTGTTCAGAGTCTCAAAGAAAGCCTGCCTCTCCACTGAGGGGTCACCCTGGTGCCCTTGAATTATGGCTGGGCATGGAGAGTCCCCGGGGCTGTGGTTAGGGTGCTGTCGATGCCATCTGACACCTGTAGAGGCTGATGGAGGAAGCCAGGCACGCTGTGAAAGAGGGCATGGATATTCTAGTACTTTCTACAGAGAAGCTGTTTTCACTGTAGGCTGCCAAGCTGGGACTGGGCTGCTCTGTCAAGTGGAGAGAGGCCCTCCTCCCAGCTGCTGGAGGAAAGGCCATCCAGACTTTTGTTCTAAGCTGGTTCTGGACCTGTGGGAGTTCTCGAACTTCCTGTAGCCTCAGCCCCTCCAGAAGTGCTCCTTTCTGGCACATGGGAGAAAAATAGAAAATGCATAGCTCCCTGCTCTCCTCTTTATTTTGCTCTACAGTTTAAAAATTAATATATAAATCACATAGAATAAAATCTGTATGTAAAAAGCAAGTTTATGTGTGGCCCCATGCAACCATCACCCACACCAGGATCCAGAGCATTTCTGCCACCCCAAAGGAGAGAGTCCTCTCCTGTCCCATCCAGCAAACCCCCCTCCTCAGGGGTAACCACTACACTGACGTCTATCATCACAGGTTAATTTTACCTGTTCTTATACTTCATAGAAATGGAATCATACACATGCTTTTTGAGCAGTTTCTTCCATCCAGAATGTTTTTGAAATTCATCCAAGTTTGTGTGTCAGCAGTTTGTTCCTTTTCATTGCTGAGTAGTCTTTCATTGTGTGTCTACACAGTGACAGTCACATGTCTCATTGTGATGTGGGTACACTCTGAGAAGTGCATCATTGGGTAATTTTGCGTTGTGTGAACATCGTAGAATGTACTTGCACAATTCACGGTAGATGGTGCAGCCTACCACACACCCAGGCTGTATGGCCTCTTGCTTTTAGGCTACAAACGTTTGCAGCATGTTATTGTACTGAATAGTGTAGGCAATTGTAACTCAATGGTAAGAATTTGTGTATCTAAACATACCTAAAAGTAAAAAAAGGTATGGTAAAAATGTGGTATAAAAGATAAAAATGATATGCCCGTATAGGGCACTTCCATGAATGGAGCTTGCAGGACTGGAAGTTGCTCTGGGTGAGTCAGTGAGTGAGTGGTGAGTGAATGTGAAGGCGTAGGATGTTATTGTGCACTACTGTAGCCTTTATAAACAGTGTGCACTGGGGTGATAGGAATTTTTCATTCCATTATAATTTCGTGGGACCATGATTATGCAGTGCTGACTGTATTACATTTGGATTGTGTCTAGATAAACATTTAATAGGAATTTGGGTTGTGTCTTGTTTTAGCTTTTACAAATAAAGCTTATGAGCATTTTGATGGATATTTGCACATACTCCTCCTTGATAAAAACCTGGAGTAGAATTCCTGAGTGACCTGAGAGGTGAATGTTTAATTTTGCTAGAAAATCCCAAACATTTGTCCAATGTTACTGGATCATTTTGCATTTCTACCAGCAGTGAGGGCTCCATTTGCTCTGTTGACTTTCCAACATTTGGTATAGTCAATCTCTTTAGACACTTAAATGGGTGTGCTATGGTATCTTTTTGTGGTTTTAATATGCATTTCCTTGACAAATAATGGTTTGAGAACGTTTTCATGTGTTCATTGGCCGTTTAGATACCCTCTTTTGTGAAGCACTTGGTCAGTCAAGTCTTTTGCTTATTAAAAATTTTTTTCTTGCCAGAATAAATTGGGATGTTTATAAACTTTTCTACAGGCAGCAGTATGGAAATTACTAGGAGTTATACTGTTATTACTTTTGATTATTTGCATTAAGACCATAAGTTTTCAAATGAGTGGTACAAAAGATAAGAAACAAAATTGTGTTAAAAATCCTTGAGGCAATCAAGTATCAAAAATGACACTAATTTATTCTATAATGAAGGGAAGAAATAAGATATAGTTTAAGCATGATCTGAGATAAGAATTTTAATTCTTTAACTAGGCAAAAGATCAAAAGTTAATCCAAATAATTTTCAGATACAGAATACCATTTGTGGGGTTTTTTGGTTTTTTGTTTTTTTTTTTTTTGAAACAGAGTTTCGCTTTGTCACCCAGGCTGGAGTGCAGTGGTGTGATCTCGGCTCACTGCAGCCTCTGCCTCCAAGGTTCAAGCAATTCTTTTGCCTCAGCCTCCCTAGTAGCTGGGATTACAAGTGCCCACCACCACGCCTGGCTAATTTTTGTAGTTTTAGTAGAGACAAGGTTACTTCATGTTGGTCAGGCTGGCCTCAAACTCCTGACCTTAAGTGATCTGCCTGTCTCGGCCTCCCAAAGTGCTGGGATTACAGGCATAAGCCACCATGCCCCGCCCCACTTGTGCATTTTTAAGGTCCATTATAGTAGCTACATTTGCAGAAAATGAACAAAATTCTGAGATATAATATCAAATGGAATTTGACAAGCAGCTCGTAATACCACTTTTATTTAGCATGCGTTAGACACGTACAGTGCAGGTGAGGATCACTGTTAGGTGTCTGCTCGAGACAGCACCATCAGCAAGCATGCATCAAATCCCAAAGTACTTTCTCTGTGGGGCTTCTTGAGTTTTCTTTGCAGCCGTTTTTCTTTTTCCTTATTTGTTGGTGTTCTGCTAGAACCAGGTTAAATTGAATTTTGTCTTCACTATACTTTAATATTCTTTTTCTGAGCTGGCATCACCAGACACAGTTGTCTTGATTGCAGGACTCTAAATCCATTGGTCCTCCCCTTAATCTACCTAATTCACACAACCTTTCAGCCACAGGAGCACATCTCGCAAGATGAGAAGTGTCTTTCCTAGTAGCTGCAATCTGCTTGAACTTCAGACATTTGCTGCCTGGTAAAGATATTGCGAGTTTGCTGAATCACTGCTGTGTTGCTCATAGCTGCGTCCCAACTGTGAAAATTACTCAGTCTCTGATCATGTCTCTCCTTGGTGGGTACAGGTCAATAGCACACTTGGTATGATTGTTCATTTTAAGAGTCATATGTGGGCAAACATTATTCCAGATGTTTCTGTAGGTGTTTTGGATGAGATTTTTACATTTAAATGGATGGGCTTGGAGTAAAGCAGATCACCCTCCATAATGAGGATTGGCCTCATCCAATCAGCCGAAAGACTGAATAAATAAAAAACTAAGCAAGAAGAGATTCTGCAGCCTATGGCTTTCAGACTTGAATTGCAACATTGACTCTTCCTGGGTCTTCAGGCTGCCGGCTCACCCTGCAGATTTTGCACTTGCCAGCCTTCATAATCATGTGAGCCAATTCTTTAATATAAATTTCTTCATATACCTACATATACAGTCACAAACTGCATAACAACATTTTGGTCAATAATGAATCACATATATGATGGTGGTGTCATGAGATTATAATAGAGTTAAAAAATTCCTATCACCTAGTGATTTCATAGCCATCATGACATCCCAGCGCAACATATTACTCAACAAGGCCGTGGTTGAGATGGCAAACAACGGTTCCTGAGAAACTGACTAATGAGGAGCTGTTTGAACTGGAACCAGAACCCATAGCCGAAGAAGAAGCAAGAGAAAAGAAACTGCAGAAGAAAAGAAGAACCCCCAAGAATATTCATCATAAAGCATTTGGCAGAAGCTTTTGCTGACCTGAACTTTTTCTTTAAAAAGTTTGAAAAAGTGACCCCCGACACTGAAAGGTTTTTATGAACAGAGAGGAATGTTCATGATGCATTATCTGCCTACAAACAAGTCTATGATGAAAAAAGAACCAAGCAAGCTGCTATGGACATATTTCGAAAAAGAAAGACACCGCCTCAAGAAGAGCCTCAGTCAGGTCCTTCAGGCAGTGTTTCAGAAAAAGGCATTGCTATCATAGGAGATGACAGCTCTGTGCACGTTTTTGTCCTGAAGACCCTCCAGTGGGATGAGATGTGGAGGTGGAAGATACTGATATTAATGATCCTGACTCTCTGTAAGCCTATGCTAATGCGTGTTTGTGTCTTAGTTTTCAACAAAAAAGTTTAAAAATTAAAAAGAAAAACATTTTTAAATAGAAAAAAAAGCTTGTAGAATAAGGATATAGAGAAAGAAAATAGTTTTGTGTTTTTGTTTTAAGCTAAGTGTTATTACAAAAGATTCAAAGTGTTAAAAAGAAGTTTAAAGTTTATGAAGTAAAAAAGTTACAGTAAGTTAGGGCTACCTTATTATTTAAAAAATCTTTTTCAAAATCTAGTGTGGCCTAAGTTTACAGTGTAATGTCCTAGGCCTTCATGTTCACTCACTGAAGTGCACTATACAAGTGTGCAATTTTTACTTTTTTATACTGTCGTCTTACTGTACCTTTTCTATGTTTAGCTATGTTTACATAGACATAAACCTACCACTGTGTTATAATTGCCTATAGTATTCAGTACAGTAGCATGCTGTACAGGTTTGTCGCCTAGGAGCAGCAGGCTATACCACATAGTCCAGGTGTGTGGTGGTCTATGCCATTTAGGTGTGTACAGATACACCCTATGATGTTTGCACAACAATGAAATTGCCTAAGGACACATGTCTCAGAATGTATCCCTGGTGTTAAGCAATACATGACTGTATATAGACACATCTTTTGATTCTGTCTCTTTGGAGAACCCTGACTAATATACTTGACAAAAATGTCAGGGTAAGCCTGGAGTCTTGCTGGTTGTTCTGTCTGTCATGTTGAAAGAAAAACAAAACTATTAACTGGCTTTCATTTTTAAAAATTCCCAGGCCCCAAATTCTATATCCCCCTGGAATTAGCATGGCTTCAGGAACATCTTCTCTCTGCCTGTCAGGGACACTCTCCTCAGGCAGAGTGGCCCTTTCCAAAGCTGAAACAACTTCTGTCTCTACTTGCATGGCTTCCAAAAGGCTGGATCCTTTTGGGAATGCATTTTGAAAGAGAAGAATCAATTGATTTGGGGGCATGCAATCAAGACACGGGGTATCAATATGAAGGAGTTCTTCATATAATCTAAATTTGAGCCTCAGTTAGGTATGTGTATAGTAAAGAGTTTCTTCCGGTCTGTGGCTGCCCTTTTCGCTTTATTAATGATGCCTTTTAATAAACATAAATTTTAATTTTGATGATGCTCCATTCACCTCTTTACAAATTTTATGCTTATTGTTTTTTTTGTGTGTCTTAAAATATGTTTGCCTACCTCAACATCATGAAGACATTCTTCCACATTCTCTTCTGGAAGAACTATACTATTATTTTTCAAACTTAGGTTTATGATGCATCTCAAGTTAATATTAGTGCTTGGTGTGAGGTAGGGAGTTAAGTTTTTTTTTTCCATATGGATATGTAGTTGCTCCAGCAACATTTATTGAAAAGAACTTCCTTTTTCCTTTCTAACTCTTTGGCCTTTGTCAAAAATCAACTGCCTATAGGTGTAGTCATTTTTACCTGACAAGTTTTTGGGTGGGTGCTAGCAGACATTTTGTCTGTAGCTATACTACTTGGATGAGAAGACATCAGCGTCATCCTAAGGCTATCTGTATTTCCGATGAAATTGTCCTCATAGTGCAAAGATATTTGGCTACTTCCATTTCCCAGTCACCTTCGTGAATTACTACTTTGAAGTTTTATGTTACCACAAAGCCTTGGTTTTTTGCTGTCAAATACCCAAGGTGCTTGACCCTTCCCTGCCACAGTTTCCTTATTGGTAAAATGTATAATGGCAATAACTGATGCATGGGGTTGTTGCAAGATCATTGGGGTCACAAATGCAATGAGAACACTCGCTATTGCTTTTATTGCCTGTTTCCTCCTCACCACTTGAGAGCAGAGACCATGTTTTATGAATCTCTGCATTTCAGTGCTTGAAAGGATACCTGGCATATGGCAAGTGTTTATTAAATATATGGAGAATAAACAATATTATTTTAGATGGCTTAGATAGAACCATTTGTATGGCAGCCTACTGTTCTTTATTCCTACTAAATCCAGGGGACTTGTCTGTCTTCATCTTATTTGACACAGTTGACTGCTCCTTCCTGAAGCCCTTTATTCTCTTTGCTTCTAGAATATCATACACTCTTTGCTCTCCTCCTGCTGTACTGAATGCTCTTTTGGAGCCTTTTTAGTCATGCCTGTTGCCTCTGCTCTAAAGGCTTTTCTGTCCAGTGGTCATGTACCACCCCTTTTCTTCTCTATGCCACACTGGCTCTCTTGGTGACCTCTTCTACTCTCATGGCTTTATGTTCTATTTGCTCACAACTCCTGAATGTCTGTATCCATCCCGAGCCCATGTTCATCTACACCATGGCCTACTCTACTTAGACTCAACAAGCATTTACATTCCAAGTTGTCCAAAACAAAGCGCCAGATCTTCCCACATGCGATTTTATTTCACATTGTCTTAGGTTCTCAAGCTTCTCAAGACAAAATCTTCAGAGTCAGTCATGGTTCTTCTCTTTTTTTTCTTTTTTTTTTTTTTTTTTTTTGAGACGGAGTTTCACTCTTGTTACCCAGGCTGGAGTGCAATGGCGGGATCTCGGCTCACCACAACCTCCGCCTCCTGGGTTCAGGCAATTCTCCTACCTCAACCTCCTCAGTAGCTGGGATTACAGGCACGCGCCACCATGCCCAGCTAATGTTTTGTATTTTTATTAGAGACGGGGTTTCACCATGTTGACCAGGATGGTCTCGATCTCTTGACCTCGTGATCCACCCGCCTCGGCCTCCCAAAGTGCTGGGATTACAGGCTTGAGCCACCGCGCCCAGCCATGGTTCTTCTCTTTATCCTCAGTCCGCTCCTCTAGTCCTTTATCAGGTCCAGTCTGACTCTACCTCTAAAACCGTTTGTAAATGTCTCAATTTCTTTCATTTTAACTGGCTCTACTATGTCCAAGTCACTATCCTCTCCTCACCGGCTACTGCAGTGGACTCTGGCCTGGTCTCTCAGGTTTCTTTCTTGAAGGATCTGGTCATACTACTACCTGTGTAAAACCCTGTCATAGAGCAAAGTCCAAGGTTGTTACTCTAGCCTAAAAAGCCCCATGGCAAGGGCATCTGCCTGCCTCCTTGACTTTATGGAAAAATGGTTTTATCTGTGGGGAAATCTGGATGATAAGAATGCAACATTCTGGACACCGTGGAGGTCCAGCCTTCTATCCAGAGTTATATAACATCTTGGAAGGTTACGAAGGCATTAAGTCAAGTCCAGGTTTGTTAGTTTCTCCAAAAGATGTCAATGAAAACTGCATGTCTTACAGCTGAACATCTAAAGTATCAATTACCTGAAAAATACTAATGAGCAAAATCCACTGGTGGCTATAAAAGTGATTATAAAGCAGTATCACACTGAGTTAAGGAAAGCTTGTGGGCATTCTGGCCAGACTGGCTTAGGTTCAAATCCTTACTGTGCCCTGTCCTAGTGAGTCCCAGGGAATGTTAGCTGCTGAAGCTCTCCGGGCTTTATCCATAACAAGGGGTGATTCTGCCCTTAGAAATTTGCCAGAAGATTCTCTGACAGAGTGTCCTTTTCAGCAAGGGACAGAAATGCAGTAGGTGGGGTCTCTTTCTCTGTCTGCTCCTAGAGATGCAAAGGAACAGGAGCTGATGAGAAGTTCTAGAAGCCTAAGCCAGTTAGTGTCTTACCCTTTCTACCCTACCTCACCATTATATGGTTCATTCTGGAAAAGGCTCTGCAGAGGCATGAGATTTTCTGGCCAAGAAGCAGATTGCTGCTTTAGATGGCTATGTCTTGGCAAGACCACCTTAATGACCTGTCCTGGCACTTTTAGGGTGTCAAGAACAGCCCTTAAATCTGGGCCCTTTCACAGCTCAGAAGAGCCTGAGCATGATATAGAAATTATTCTCTAGTGAGAACAAGATCTACAGGGTGAAAAAATAGCAATCTTAAAAGTTAAGAAACAAGAACAGAAAAGTAGTGTACCTTATAGATTATTTTTAAATGACCAAATTGAAGACCATGGGATTTCTTTTTTTAAAAAACAAACAACCTGGGAGACAGTGGTTAGTTTTGACATTGATGTAGTTGTAGGGAACTCTAGTTTGTGGTCACCCAAGGTACTTTCCATGCACATGAATCATCACATGCACTTAACTTGGGCAGAGCTCGATTTCAGATTATTTAAACCAAAGTGAAAAGCCCCAAGTCGGGTTAACTGGCAGGCACATACAATAGACAGCCCAGATCTGGGAAGAAAAAAAAGTGTGTGGAAACAAACATATTTTGGTGGTTTTTAACATACTTGTCTCTTTCTCACAGCGATTTGAATAATGTTGCAGAGGTGTTGCCTGGCAAGCTCCAGATAAAGTTGTAGATTTTGTGTGTACTTGTTTGCAGGCTAGATAGAGAACAGTTATATGCAAGTAAAATCTTGGTACCCTTTATTGCTTTAGTTACTTTTTTGAGCAGGGTTATTGCTGTGTAAGTCACATAAAAAAAATCCACACATTTAAAGTGTAGCATATGTTTTTGCATATGTATATATCCATGAAACAATTGTAACAATCAATATAGTGAATATTTCTATCATTCCCAAAAGTTGCCTCATGTATCTTTATAATTTCCCTCCCAGGCCTCTCTTCCTCACTATTAGTTTGTTTTACATCACTAAAGCCTTTCATTTTCTATAGTTTTATTAAAGTGGGATAACAGTATATAGTCTTTCTGGTCTGGCTTCTTTTACTCAATATAATTATTTTTGAGATTCATCCATGTTATGTTTATCTATTATTATTTTTTCTTTTTTTCTCTTTTTTACTGAGTAATAGTCAATTGTATGAATATACCACAATTTATTTATCTATTCATCTGTTGATGAACATTGGAGGCGTTTCCAGTTTGCGGCTGTTTACCAATAAAGGTACCATGAAGATTTATGTACAAGGCTCTGTATGGATATCTGCTTTCTTTTCTGAGAGGCTGGGACATGTGGTAGGTGCATGTTTAACTTTTTAAGAAACTTTGATCTGTTTTCCAAAGTGGTTGTTTGATTTTACATTCCCAATAGCATTGTATGAGAATTTCAGTTCCTCCATGTCCACACCAACATTTGATATGGTCTTCTCAATTTTAGCAATTCTAAAATATGTGTAGTGGTATCACACGGTGGTTTTAATTTGCACTTCCCTAATGATGTTGACATCTTTTCATGTGCTTATTGCCATCCATAGATCTTTCAGGAAATGTCTGTTTAAATCCTTTGTCTATTTCATTTTTAATTGGGCTGTTTTCTTATCACTGAGTTTTAAGAATTCTTTATATATTCTGGATGTAAGTGCATTATTAGATGTATCCTTGGCAAAAATGTTCTCCTAATCTGTGGCTTATTTTTGAATCTCTTCTTAGTATCTCTCAAAGAATGGAAATTGTAAATTTTGATAAAGTCGAATTTATCAATTTATTTTTTACGGATTGTGTGTTTGGTGTCATACCTAAAAACTTTGCCTAACCCAAGGTCATGAAGATTTTCTTTTATGTTTTCTTCTAAAGGTTTATGGTTTTAGATTTTACATTGAGATCTGCAATCCATTTGAATCACTTCTTTTTATATGATGCAAGTTTGTGCCCAAGTTCATTGCTTCTGTTTGTTTCCACATATAGGAAATGAATTTTTCCAGTACAGTTTGTTGAAAAGGCTATCCTTTCTTTGTTGAATTGCTTTTGCACTATTGTCAAAAATCAGTTGTCCATATTTTTGAGTGTGTGTGTCTATTTCTGGACTCTATTTGGTTCATCGATCTTTTCCTCTACCTTGCTGCTAGTACTAGAATATTTTGATCACCTGTAGCTTCATAATAAATCTTGAAAGCAGATAGTTTTAGAACTCCAATTTTTCTCTTTTTCAAAGTTATATTGGCTCTTTTGTTTTGTTTTGCACTTTCATATGAAGTTTAAATCTGCTTTTCAATTTCTACAAAAAGTCTGCTAGAAATGTGATCAACACTGCACTGGGAAGAGTTCTCATTTTAGCAACTGAGTTTTCTGACTGCTAAACAGAGTATATCTCTCTGATTATGTTTTGTAATTGTTAGTATACAGGTCTTACATATATTTTGTCAGATTTACCCACAAATCTTCCCTCCTCCCTCCCTCCCTTCCTCCCTCCCTCCCTCCCTCCCTCCCTCCCTTCCTTCCTCCTTCCTTCCTTCCTTTCTTCCTTCTTTCCTTCCTTATTTCCCTCCCTCCCTTCTTCCTTTTATTTTTTTTTGGCAGAATCTCAGTTTGTCCTCCAGGCTGGAGTGCAGTGGCGCCATCTCACCGCAACCTCTGCTTCCCAGGTTCAAGTGATTCTTGTGCCTCAACGTCTCATGTAGCTGGGATTACAGGTGCAGTCCACCATGCCCGGCTAATTTTTTGTATTTTTAGTAGAGATGAGGTTTTGCCATGTTGGCCAGGATTGTCTTGAACTCCTGGCCTCAAAGTGATCCACCTATCTCAGTCTCCCAAAGCATTGGGATTACAGGTGTGATCCACTCGGCCAATATTTCATATTTTTGATGCTATTGTAAGAAATTGAATTTTAACATCTGACAGTTCCTTACTAGTACATAGAAATATAGTGATATTTTATATTTTTTTCTGTGTTCTGCAATGTTGCTGATGTGGTTTGGCTCTGTGTCCCCCCACCCAAATCTCATCTTGTAGCTCCTATAATTCCTACGTGGTGTGGGAGGGACCTGATGGGAGATGATTGAATCATGGGGGTGGGTCTTCCCATGCTGTTCTCCTGATAGTGAATGGATGTCACAAGATCTGATCTTTTATTTTTTTGAGACAGAGTCTCACTCTTGTCACCCAGGCTGGAGTGCAATGGTGCAGTCTAGGCTCACTGCAACCTCCGCCTTCTGAGTTCAAGTGATTCTCTTGCCTTAGCCTGGAATTACAGGTGCCCGCTGCTATGCCTGACTAATTTTTGTATTTTTAGTAAAGACAGGGTGTTACCATGTTGGTCAGGCTGGTCTCGAACTCCTGACTTCAGGTGATCCACTGGCCTTGGCCTCCCAAAGTGCTGGGATTACAGGTGTGTGCCACCATGCCTGGCGGATCTGATGGTTTTAAAAAACAGGAGTTTCTCTGCACAAGCTCTCTCTTTGCCTGCTACCATTCGCATACGATGTGACTTGCTCCTCCTTGCCTTCCACCATGATTGTGAGGCCTCCATAGCCATGTGGAACTGTAAGTCCAATAAACCCCTTTCTTTTGTAAATTGCCTAGTCTCAAGTATGTCTTTATCAGCAGCATGAAAATGAACTAATACGGTTGCTAAACTTACTTTTGAGTTCTAGTATTTGAAGTGTACATTCCTAAGAATTTTGTATATACACAATTGTGCCAACTACAAATCTTTCCAGTCTATGACATTTATTATTTTTTTTCTTTATCTGTTTTGCTGGCTGGTATTTCCAGTACTGTTAAATAGCGTGGTGAGAGCAGACACTTTTCCCTAATTCCTGATTTTACAGAAAAACTCCATCTTTTATCACGATATGTGATATTAGCTGTAGATTTTTCATAGCTATCCTTCAATTGGTTGAGGAAATGTTCTTCTATTCCTAGTTTTCTAATAGTTTTTAATCAGGAATGAGTGTTGGGTTTTTTCAAATTTGTTTTTTCTACATCTAGTTAGATGATCATATTGCTTTTATTTTAAGGTTAATAGTGATTTACATTGATTGGGTTTTAAATATCAAAACCAGTCAATGCATTCTTGGGATAAACCCTTCTTGTTCACCATGTTTTATGGTTTGTATATATTGTTGAATGAGATTTGTAAATTTCTGTAGAAATGTTACATTTATGTTCATGAGAGTTACTCATCTATAGTTTTTTTGTTTCACTTTAGAATCAGGGCAATAATAGGCTCGTAAAATAATTTGAAATTAGTCTTGTCTCTAAAATTTTCAGAAAACGTTTGTAAGGATTGTTATTCTTTCTTCTCTTAATGTTTGGTAGAATTCACTAGTGAAGCCATGTCAACCTGGAATTTTCTTCATGTGCACATTTTAAACTAAACATTCAATTTGCTCCATAAATAGAGGACTGCCCAGGTTATTTCTTTCTTTTTGAATGAGCTCTGGTAGGTTGTGCCTTTCTAGGAATTCATCCATTTTACAATTTATAGGCATAAAGTTCATAACAATTTCTTATTATCTTTTTAATATCTGTAGAATCTGAGTGATCTCACTTCTATAATTCCTAATATTGATTAATTTGTGTCTTAAATAATTTTTTCCTGATCAATCTACTTAGAGGTTTTTAAATTTTATTCATCTACTCAAAGAAGTAGCTTTTGGTTTTATTGATTTTTTCTATTGTTTTTCTGTCTTCTATTTTATTGATTTTTCATTCTGATCTTTATTATTTTCCTTTTAATGCTTACTTTGGCTTAATTTGCTCTTCTTTTCTAATTTTTAAAGTGCGAGCTGCGGTCATTGGCTTGAGAGCTTTTCTTTTTTCTAAAGTAGAAATTCAGTGCTATATATTTCCTTCTACATATTGCTATAATGGCATCCTACTAGTGTTGATATATTGTGTTCTCATTTTAATCTTCTTCAAGATATTTTCTATTTTTCCTTTTGATTTCTTATTTTATCCCTGGTTATTGACAAATACATTACTTGTTTCCAAACTCTTGTGAATTTTCCAGATAGATTTCTGCTAGTAATTTCTATTTTAATTCCAGATTGTTCAGAAAATATATTTTGTTTTACTTGAATCCTTTTAAATTTATTATGCATTGCTATGCCTCAGAATATAGACTATATCTTGGCAAATGTTTCACGTGCTCTTGTAAACAATGTATAGTCTGTTATTTCTGCATGATGTGTTCTATAAATGCCAAGTAGCTACATTTTTTTTTTTTTTTTTTTTTTTTTTTTGAGACGGAGTTTCGCTCTTGTTACCCAGGCTGGAGTGCAATGGCGCGATCTCGGCTCACCGCAACGTCCGCCTCCTGGGTTCAGGCAATTCTCCTGCCTCAGCCTCCTGAGTAGCTGGGATTACAGGCACGCGCCACCATGCCCAGCTAATTTTTTGTAGTTTTTAGTAGAGGCGGGGTTTCACCGTGTTGACCAGGATGGTCTCTATCTCTTGACCTCGTGATCCACCCGCCTCGGCCTCCCCAAGTGCTGGGATTACAGGCGTGAGCCACTGCGTCCCGCAGTAGCTACATTTTATTAGTAGTGTTGTTCAGGTCATCTACATCGTTGGTGATTTTTTTATTTACTCATTCTATAAATTATTGAGAGATATATTAGAATATCTAATATAAATATGTATTTATTGAGAGAGAGTTATTAAAATATCTAATATAAAAATGTATTTGTTAATTTCTCCTCATAGTTTTATCAGTTTCTGTTTTATGTACTTTGGAGGTCTGTTATTAGTTGCATAAACATTTAGGATTATTATGGTTTCTTGGCAAATTGACCTTTTTATCATTTTTAAATGCCCTTCTCTATGCTTGATAATATTCTTTGCTTGAAACCTACTTTTATATTAATATAGCCACATTAGATTCTTTATTAGTGTTTACATTGTATCTTTTTCCCATCCTTTTTCTTTAATGTTTGTCTATATTTAAAGCACATTTTTTGGTTGGTAAAAAGAACATAGTTGGATTAGAATTTTAAACAATGGAATTTGACAAGCTGCCTTTTACTGGTGTTGTTTAGGCCATTCAAATTTAATGTAATTATTAATATGGTTAGGTTTAATTCCTGTCACCTTACTGTTTTTCTTCAATTTATTACATATGTTTTTGCTCTTTTTTCTCTTTTCCTCTGACTTTTTTCAAATTGAGTGTTTTTATGATACAGCTTTATCTCTTTTGTTGTCCTATTTGCTATAACTCTTTGTTATTGTGTTATTTTCATATTTCTTAGGGTTAACAGAACACATCTTTAACTTATTATAGCCTACCTTCAAATGATATTACACATTACCAGTTCACATATAGCATAAAAAGCTTACAACAGTATACTTCCATTTCTCCCCTCTGACCTTTATATTATTGTTGTCATTCCTTTTACTTACATATATGTTAACATCACTCTACATTGTTATTATTTTTGTTTAAACAATTTGTTATATTTTACGGTCATATCCACTTTTCCTTCTTTCTTCCTGAGGTCCTGAAGTCTTTTGTTATTATTTCCTTTCTCTTTTGCACATTTGCTTTAGTCATTCCTTAAGGGCAAGTCTTCTGCTGACATATTCTTCTAGTTTCCTGTCATCTGAAAATGTCTTTATTTCACCTTCATTTCTAAAGAGCAGTTTGACTTCTGGTTTGGAGTCCAGTACGTAAGGAACATGAAAGTTGTCACTACATTCAAACAACAAATAAAAAGCTGAAGAAACTGATGAATTAACAACTCTTCTTAGATCCATCAGAGAAATGAAGTTCACTGCCCCCAAATTGGAAAGACTGACAAGAAAATACTTAGAATCACAACTTGCTGGAGCAGAAACCCCTGAGTATAAACCTTTGTGGGAACCAGTATTGGGGTAGGAAAACCTGAACTGTAATTGATGAATTGCTGGGTGTCAGAGTAAACAAGTAAGAAAGTTAAACACTCCAGGGGGACCCATTCAAAGGGAGGCCCCACGCTTCTGTGAGTTCTGGTTTTAGGAGTTCAACTAGGTTCTCACAGTGAATATCAGAAAAAAGAAATTCTTGTACTTCTGGTAAGGAGAGGGAGGCATTATTTGAAGTAAGCCAGAGCATTCTGTTCTAGTTAAAAAAGCCTGGCCTCAAGAGAAATTATTTTACCAGAGCCTAAACTATTGGGATTTTATCAGAGCCTAACCAACCTGGAAGAAAGGAAATAGCATACTCCAGCATGCTTTAACCTTCTACAGAGAGGAAGAGAAATCTTCAACTTCAGTGCATTCTAGCTGTCTTGTCCCACCTGAAGGGAGTGTTGGGGGACTGAAAAGCACTGTTTGAAGTTCAGTTTAGAGGCACAGGCTCATGAAAAGACTGAGATATAGGACTATGAAACACTTTTCCCCTTCCCACACTGTTAATGGATCCCTGGGGTGTTGATTTTCTGGCCAGAAACCTCTGTAACTGGGGGCGTCTTTGCCTTAGTTCATGTCTTGTGCCCAGAAGAATGAGGTATGCAGACAAGTCAAGGGTGAACAAAAGGAAGAAAAGCTTTACTAAGTGTTAGAACAGCTCAGAGGAGACCCTCAGTGGGTGGCCCCTCTCTGTAGGCAGATCACTCTCTCTATAAGCAGATCTTCCCATTGAGTGCTCAGCTCTCAGCAAGGAGGAGGCCCTGGAGAGGGTAGCTCTTTTCTGCTGCTAGTCATCATCCCAACATCTACTGCTCCCAGCAGAAAGGAGGTCCTGGAGAAAGTTGCTCCTCTCTGCAGCTGGTAGTCCCTATGCCTCTGGAGGTCTCTGAAGCTCTCAGCAAAGAAAGTAATTCCTCTCTGCAGCTGGCCATCTGTCTTCATCCATCTGTCCTCCCCACTGCTCTGGCTGAGCCCAGGGCTTTTTTGGACCTCTGAGGGAGGAAGTCCCTGTTGATTAGTTGATGGGCAGCCATGGGCAGCCCAGAAAATGCACCACATTCTGCTAGTCTGGCAGCCTGGCCTGAAGGTGGGGTCTTACCAGGGACCCACCCCCTTCCAGCCAAGAGCCTGTCTGCCTTCTGCTGCTGTCCCTGGCCCCCTGGCTGCTGGTACTAAGAAGCACCTGCAGGCTAGCACTAAGCAGCCCTCAACACTCCCCTCTGCTTCCTCATTACTCTCCTTGGCACCCAAAGTCTGGAGGGAACCGGGCAGCAGGGCACTGGATTGCCAGCACTGCTCCAAGTATGCCCTGACCCTGCCAAGCTGTGACAGCACACAGGCTGGGCCCCAACTCCTCTCTGAAATGGGATCCTGTGCCGGGAGCAGTGAGAGGCCAGGCAGCTGGAGAAGACACCCCTGGGCCTGTGGGGACCATGGTCGGGGGTCTTCCCTGGCCCCTAAGGGTGCAGGTTTCAGAGATAACTGGGTCTTGCACCTTGGAGGGTGGCTGCAGCTGCACCCAGGGAGCTCCTACCTTGCAAACTCAGAAGGGGTGGAGTTCCTGCTTGTCCTTGGCTGCTGCCAGCTTGGTGGAGTGGAAGCCCAGGGCTGCAGCTGTGGATCTAGCGGTTGCACGCGCACCTGGGAGGGCAGGGATCCTCCCTGTTCCTGGCACCTGCAAGAGCACAGGGAGACTCTGATTGGCAGCCACAACTTGAGTAGCTACAGCCTTACTCAGGAAGGTGGGGCTCCTGCCTGCTCCATGGAGCAGGAGGCCTGGGTCTGCAGCTGCAGCAGCGAGCAGGAGGCCTGGGTCTGCAACTGCAGCAGCACCCAGGAGGGCAGGATCCTGTCTGCTACATAAAGCAGGAGGCCTAGGTCCACAGCCATCATTTGGGCAGCTGTATAGGTACCTGGGGAGCTGCTGCCCCAACTCAGAAGGGGCAGGGCTCCAGCTTGTCCTGGCTTCCAGGCTCCACAGAGTGTGCAGCCTAGGCCATGCCTCCCTGCTGCAGCTGGCATGATGGCAGCACCACTGCCATCAACACCTTCACTACCACATTACTAAAGACCTACTTACTACAGTTCCTTTTTTCCAGTATCTCATATCTGGCTATCAAAAAACACAAGACATACTAAAAGACCAAAGAAGAAAAAAAAATAGTTTGAGGACACAGCGCAAGCATCAGAATTAAACTGATTTAACAAGAGTAGTCTTTCTAGATATAGCATTCGGGGTTGACAATCTTTTTTGTATCACTACTTATAAAATACTGTGCTACTTCCTTCTGGCCTAAGTTTTACAAGTAATGTATTGTTTAACCTCTCTTAAGACATTTTGTCCATCTTTAATTTTCAGAAATTTGAATACAATTTGTCTTGGCATGGATTTCTTTGGTTTTATCCTATTTGGGATTTGTTCTACTTTATTCTTTTGGAATCAGTGGGTTTAATGCTTTTTGCCAAATTTGGGAAAATTTTAGTCATGATTTATTTGGTTATTTTTTTTCAGTCAAACAGTTTTTCTCCTTACTTCTAGAACTCTGATGATACAAATATTAGATTTTTTGTTATCATTCATAGATCTCTCAAACCGTTAATTTTTGTCTAACCTATTTTCTCTATATTGTTTACCTTGAGTAATTTGTAATTATCTGTCTTCAAGTTTGCTGATTCATTCATTGTTGTCTCCAAACTACTTTTGAGGCTATCTGCTGAGTATTTCAGTTATTGCAGTTTTTTAGGTTTATAATTTCTAGCTCATTACTTATTCAATATCTTATATTCCTTTACTTATATTTTTAAAATTTTGTTTCAAGAGTGTTTTTCATTGCTCATTTAAAAATTTTTTACGCTTGATCTTAGCCAAAAGGCCAGGAAGCAATCATTTAATAGTTTCTGGAAACTTTGTATATGTTTGAAACCTCACAATAAAAAGTGAAAACAAATGCAATTTCTCTGATCTAGAGAAGATGCTGACCACTTTCTTTATCTGTAGGAAAAACCAAAATGAGAAGGAAATGAGACTAAATGGTCACAGGAGAGAGTATAGCCAGCTTAACTAGGAAGATATTTAACTACTAGGAAAACTTCCCATGCAAAGTGCATCCTAGTGCCTGGTCATCTCTCAAATTTAATCTTTATTAGTTTTAATTGCAAGAGTAATAAGTAAAAACTAATGATTCTTTTTGCAGGATAATAGGTATACTGCAATCCTAGTTCTCACACATTAGAGAAAAACAAAATTTAGAAAATGAGATTCCTCTGTAGTAACAGCCCTGTTTATCACCACTCTCAATGGTTTTGTAAACCATTCAGATTTTTTCACGTGTGACTACAACTGGGATTATAGTATACCTATTCTCCGTCTTCTTCCTCTTCTTGTTCTTCTTCTTCTCCTTCTCCTTCTCCTTTTCCTTCTTCTTTGCCTAAATATTCTGCTAAGAGAGGTTTGTGAAACAGAATAAACAGCTGTTTAGATAGAAAAGCTAAAAACAGTTGAAAACAGCTAAAAGTAGCTTCTTTCTGTTGAGATTCCAAGATCATGTCAATTTTATCCATATTTTAACATCTGGCACGATCTTTTTTACCTAAGGACATAATTGTACACAATTATTATGCTTTTACCTTAGGACAAAAAAAAATTACAGTTGTTAAAATAACCCAAAAACCAAATCCTGAGGTTCCGTGCTTGTAGCTGGCTGGCCCTCTGTGCCTCTGGTGGGCAGGTGGCCTCGGCTTCATGTCTGAGAGGCTGCATAGTAGAATGACTCAGCAAAGCAGTGGCATGCTGAACATAGAGGAGGCTGACTAAGATTATGAGCTTTCAGGGGAGAATTCTTTTTAGCTGGCAAATTTCTCTTTTAAGATAATGAAAGTGTTTCAGGTTCCTCTTTGTCCATTTGCAAATAAACTGGTGAGTTAACGTCACTCCCAGTGCAAACGAGAGTGTAGTGCATAAATCATGAAGAAGAAATGTTTTCCCCTTAATTTTGCATATTTTCTTGTCTACTTTTAACTCTAGAAGATATTTGCCTTCATCTAATTTACAGTCAGGTTCATTTCTTGCATTGTAGATGGACTCTTCTCCGTTGTCATCACAAATTATTCATTGTGCCCGTTTAAAATATGATGCCCCTGATTTTGTAGCATTGGCCCTAATAGAATATTAGACAAAACTCAAGGAGGAGAAACTACATGTGGGGATAGGGAGATACATGGGTGCCCTTTGTAGAATAGAACTCTGTCTTGGGCTTCTTTATTTATCCGACAAGGCTTAACTGTAAGAAGCTCATGGTGTCTCCATACATGCCTTCTGGTTGATTGACAAATGTTTTCAGCAGGAATTATTTAAGAAAACAGATCTCGGTATTTCTAAGAGCTAGTTGCAATGATTCATAGTGAACAGACAATTATGATTGGACGGTGTTGGAGCCAATTGAGACCTTGTTATTGCACCCCAATGCTTGGCAAAAAGCCTCATGCATTCACCTGTTCATCCATCCATTGTTCAGCTAGCTCTTGCTACATAAAATCATGATATGAAGCTCTGTGCCATGTGTGTACTCCATACGCCTATCCCAATGACTCCTTCAACTCAAGCTTACTCTCTGAGGAGAAAGCTTGAACACATCCCAAAGCCACACTCTACCTCTCTCCCACTGGAAGATCAGAATCCCTTTTCCAGTTCCCCCAAGCCCAGGCACTGACTGTCATCTGCCCTTGGGAGCCTCTAAGCTACTCCCCTAGCCCCCATCCAGTTCCTTGGTCTCCTTCCTCCTCAGCATCTTGGAGCCTCTTCAGAGTTGATATTACTTCTTCCTCAAGTGCCCCCTGGAGTCCTCATAGGCCCTCACAGGCTTGTTTAAAGATTGCTCCTTTTAGAGACCGAAGGCATTCCAAAGAGCCCTCTGTGAGGTTTCCAAATTTTCCCAAATTAAGATTAGCTTGTCTCTTCTGCCCAGGTGAGGAGGCTCATGCCTGTAATCCCAGCACTTTGGGAGGCTAAGGCTGGCAGATCACCTGAGGTCAGGAGTTCAAGACCAGCCTGACCAACATGGTGAAACCCTGTCTCTACTAAAAATACAAAAATTAACTGGGCATGGTGGTGGCTATCTGTAATCACAGCTACTCAGTAGGCTGGGGCAGGACAATTGCTTGAACCCAAGAGGCGGAGGTTGCAGTGAGCCAAAATCGCACTACTGCACTCCAGCCTGGGTGACAAGAGCAAAACTCCATCTCAAAAAAAAAAAAAAAAAAAAAAAGATGTACTTGTCTCTTCCATGCTGGGGAGTAAAGGCCTCTCTGCTTCCATGCCCAGTTTCCACCCCTGCCCCGTCCAAAATAAAGCAAAGTCCAGTCCCAGCTGGCTCCTCCCTGCCACCTGGGGAGTATTCTCACTTACCCTTTATATCTCTGCTTGGCACCCTCAAGCCTCAAAAAGAGGTTTTTATTGTAATATCATATTATGCTACATTTGAAAAAGAAAAAGTAACACCCAGTCACTCCCACACTCCAAAACAGCCACAGTTATTTTGGTGGGTTTGACTGGGGTCTCCTTTCTTGTAAAGGTTGTCATAGTTATATGCATGCAATGCTGTGCCTTGCTCTTGTCAAAAGCATGCCTCCATGTTGCTACATGAACAGTAGTCATCATTGACATACATAACACAACATTAAAACATTTATAATAAGCTAATTTTAGCACTGCATACATTTATCAAAATGACAATTAACACTGAAGTGATACTTTCCTCCATATTTTGGATTTTTTTTTTTGTAGAGAGGGTTAAGAACCCTCTTGCAATTCTTAACACATCATGATGAATTGCTCTCCATGGGAAACTGTACAAATGCATACTGTCAAGAGCAATGTGAGAAGACAGCAGTTTACCACATCCTTTTCAGCCTTGGGAATTGCAGTGAAAATGTTAATTTTTGTTAATATATCAGGGCAAAAGATGGTTCTTCATTGACATTTCAATTTGATTACGAATGTGGTTGTTGAATTGTTTTCCACAGACCAGCTATATCATCATGGCTCTATGCCAGCTAAGTGCTATTGTCTTTCCCTTTGGTTTCTATGCTGTGGAAAGCTGTTGTTCACAGAGCTTTTGCAAGCTTGTCACCTCTGCCATTAATGCCAGGCACACCATATATTATAGAGCCAGCTTTAATTTTATTTTCAAGTGGCTTCCCCCTTTCTGAAAATGGACTTGGCCAGAGTTCCATTATGTCACAGTGAATTAGACACCAACTTCCCTTGTCAACAGGAGTTGGCCTGTTGGGCTAGACTTGGGCACCAGGTGCCACCTCCTGCTTGGCTGCCCTCTCAGTGACATTGTTTCTACCTGGAATGCCCAGGCTGGGCTAGGAAAGAATCTGACCTGCCTGTACTGTGTCTGGGTGCAGGTCAGTGGAACTTGAAGAGTGACACAGTGGCAAAGCCCAGCAAGGACTGGCAGCCTGACCCAAGGAGGCTCTAAACCATTCATCCCCTTCCACTGCCACACCACCATGTCTGGCCCCTCAGTGCTGAGAAGGTGAGCCAAGTGAGGACCAGCGTGTCACTAAGTCAAGCATGATGAGGCAGAAGGAAAGGGGGCAGCATACAAAATGTGCCCTCTGTCTTGAGGCATAGCCGTTCCTTTTGTATGCTCAATCAACATATTTGTGGCATTTTTACGCAGTTCACCCACCTGCCCGAGGATGTTCATGGCAAAACAGACCCTCCCCACAGGCCCACCTTCCCTTGCCCTGGCAGCAGCCTCCTTGAACGGAGTCCCAGGGAGGCAGAATAATCAAAATTACATCTTCCCCTATCAGGAGGAAGACTGCACCCTCCTGCTGATTGTCTTTGCCTAGAAAGTTGCTTGGCCACTCTGTGGCTCCCTTGGGTATTTGAGGATCACTGTGGAGCTGTCTATCCCTCTCCCCAGCACACACATGTTTAAGTTCTTCACTGGGACATCATGAGCTGAGAAGTCTGAGATTTTGTTATTCTCTCTATCAAAACTTTATTGAATGTCCATCCTCTGCTAGACTTTGCAGCAAAGCCAAGTCAGGCTTGGCTTGCCCTCTAGGAACTCACAGGCAACAAAGTTCATAGTCAAAGTAATGTCAACTAAGAATTTTGCTAGCTAAGCACAGAACACATAGGAAAGATGAGGTCCGGGCACGTTTCCCAGAAGCCATGAAGCCTGAGCTGAATTTGGGGGCAAAAAAAACAACAACAACAACAACAAAAACCAGAAGATGTAAAATTGCAAAAGGTCCTGTGTTCCCAAAATGTTGTCTTAAAAGTTCTGAGCTTCCTGAAATATTTCAAGCAAGTCAGGGAAGGGAAGGCAGGCATGGCTAACTCTGCATTTAGGACACATCCCCTTGGCAACCATGTTTGGCATAGACTGTAAGATAGGCAGGCCAGGAGAATGGTCATACCCAATGAAGAAGTGGTGAGTGCCTGGGCTCAAGCAGGATCCATGGGGTGTGGGGGGACAGAGTGATTTTCAGAGGCAGTAAAGAGGAGGGGGCTCCCCAGCTTGGATTTGGTGGTGGTGGGAAAGGGAAGATTTAAGATGATATCCAGTCTCCTGGTTCAAGCAGTGGACACACGTTTGGGGGAAAGAGGACAAGTTCAGTTTTCAGATGCTGTATTCTGGACACCCAGGAGACATGTGAGTGTGTCCCGAGTGGCCCAAGCACAGGACAAGGACCCAAGATTCCAAGACAACATGTGGTTAAGTCCATGGCTGAGTCTATCACTGAGTGGGTCCACCTAGGGCCTGCTATAGAAGAGGTGAGTCCTGAGGCCAAAGGTGGGATTCCCGACCTCTAAGAGGGTAAGAGGAGAGAAGGACAGCACAAAGAAGATTGAGAAGTCCTGGCCAGAGCAGGTGGCCAAAAAAAAAGAGCTTCTAAAAGATGTATTTACTGTGTCAAACATTGCAAAAAGTTTAAGTAAGAAAAAGACCGGAAGTGTTCACTGGTTGGGACAAAGAAGAGGCAGCAACTATCAGTAGCTGGTATAGGAAGATTGGCTGTGAAAGAAAGGTGGGATGAGAGGGGAAAATGGGGTAGAGAGGTTTTGTCAAGATGGAGGACTTTAGCACATGTAAAGCCTGCAGAATTGCTCTACGTTGCAGTTTACAGAAATGCAGCAGACTTTTCTGTCTCAAGTGAACGGCATAGTTTCTTTTGTACCTTCTCAAGCTTGCATAGCTCTGGAAGGTGAGTTTTCTCCATCACCACGTGGGAATAGAGGGCAGGACAGAGTAAGAGGCGTTGGACAAGAAAACAAAAGGAAGATTGAAGGGGAACCAATGGGAGGGAAGAGGGGTGAGCAGAAAGGAGGTGGAGCTCAAAAGGGAGAAGAGAGAGGACCTGAGCATGTGTGAAAGAAGAGAGGTCACGCGAAGAACTTCCCAGGGCAGCCAGGCATGGCTTGGCAGACTGGGAATGACTAAGATTCCACCTGAAGTTACCTGCTTAGCCAGATAATCTCAAAACCCAGTAAACATCAGTCATGCCCAATCACTTTTGTGTGAGTAGAGTTTGGAGATCTTTATTAGGGACAAAGGTTTAGATCAATATGTGGGCAAGAGAAGAAAATAGTCATAAGAATTAGAATATGAATGAGAAAGAGAATTCTGCTTGAGTCAGTGCAGGGGTAGATGAGTGTCTATTTCCCCCTGACTGTGAGGAGGGTCTGTCCATTTCATTGGCTGTATCAGGAGGGAGGCTGGCAGGTTTCAGGCTCCAGATACCTGATTCTTGGTTAACAGAGGGAAAAACCCTGGACAAATGGAAAGGTTGAAGACATGGATCAGTTTCTTCTGTCTTTGTGCTGCTCCTTCTGTCTTTCCTCCCACACCTGGAGGACAGCATCCCCCACCCCCACGCAACAAGTTCCACTCCAGCTTTCAGATGCTCCCTGTCTGCCCTGGAGGCAGCATCAGACCCTGCAGGTGACTGGGTGCAGGTGATTTGATAATTTTGCCAAATTACCAATCACTATTTCCCAAAAGCCAATTAATTGAAAAACAATTTGCTGGAAATTAATTTTCTAAATTATCAATTTCCATGAAAAGAGATCTCTGGAATTCACCCAAAAGTTGTTTTGGTTAATTATTTTAAAAATTATAATGATTTCTATGTTTTGGTTTCTAAAACACTGAGGATTTTCCCTCAAGTTTGGTTTTCTATTTCACTTATGTTTAGCAGTTTAGTTTACAAGTGACAGGTATATTTTCATCAGCTGTTTGGCTGTGAATTTCTCAGTCCCTGGTAAATGTCAATTTCATGTGGGTTTCCAAATTTAAGGAGTGGGACACTTCTCAAACACACAGTATTTTTTTGATGCCAATAGATGGGTTTTCCCTCAACCACATTTATTGTCAACTCCAATTTTAGACTTGTGTCTAAATTGGACTATCATTCCCACTTTTGGATTTTGTTATTGGGGAAGTTGTCATGGATACATGAAAATTAACATGCAGAAAAAAACTTTTATTTGGCTGACTACCAAACCACTTAAAAAAAAAAAAGATGATGAAAATTGGTGTAAAATTGCACTTGAAGGGCAAAACCATCTTTTCTGAAAACCAAAGGTTAGAATATAAAAAGTCTCATGAATTGCCAAAACCTTTATAGTAACTACTGAGGAGTAGTCAGCTTCTGAAATATGAACCACATGCCTATAAATCTGATAGAAGACTGTGGTAGAGAAACCAAAAATGCAGCATCTCAACTAGATATAACCAAAGGCCAAAATGTTGGGAAAAAATCATTAACAGATTTTGAAACTTTCTGTGAAATACATATTGTTACACATTTTATAAATAATCACTAGAAAGAAGTTTTTAGTGACTTAGAAATCTGTTAAATTCATCATTTTGTAAACTGATTTTTAACACAGTGGCTTTTGGGCAATCGGTCACTGTGAGAGTGACCTTTTGGCAAATGTTCTTGAGGTTAGGAGTTCGAGACCAGCCTGGCCAGCATGATGAAGCCCCATCTCTACCAAAAAATACAAAAATTAGCTGGGCATGGTGGTGCATGCCTGTAGTCCCAGCTATTGAGGAAGCTAAGGTACGAGAATCACTTGAACCTGGGAGGCAGAGGTTGCAGTGAGTCAAGATCGTGCCACTACATTCCAGCCTGGGCAACAGAAAAAAATAATTGCTTTCTCAACAAAAAAAAATTTGCTAGCATGAATCTGGAAAGGGTGAAACATTAAGCCAGCACCACACATTCAATTCCTGTGGCTCCCTCCTGTTTTGAACAGTCTGGGGATGCAACTGGGGACATCCCAGTGGGCAGTGCTTTGAATGCAATGACATTACTCACACCTGATTCTGACTCGTACTTCTGCTATGACTCTTATGTGGTCTCCTCTGCTCTCAGGCTGAAATCCAGGCACCTTGTGGAACCCTCCAGGCCTCACGGATCTGGCTCGTCTACTCTACGATCCCAGTGAACACCTCTCATTTGCAGGGTCCAATGTCCGACCTGCTCTTGAGACGCACCCCACCACACTGCCATCTGTGTCCCGTGCACTCCTCTCTGATGTGCCACCTTTGGTTGTCATTCACAGTAGCACAGCTAAACTGGATCATAATGATTTTTAAAGTTCAATACGTTGAGACTTCTGCTTCTGGAAAGATGGAGTAGATATACTTTTCCTTATTCTTCTCGGTAAGTACAACTAAGGCATTGTATAAAACAAACATAAGAAGACTCTGAAAGATGTAGAAAATAAGGCAGCCTGACTAGGGACCTTAGCCTCCCAACCCTGGCTCCCCAGGTGGTGTCAGGAAAGCCAAGTGCAGAGTCCAGATGGATAAGACTTTTGTTCCTACCTGGAGATAATGAGCTGCTGACCCTCCTCCATGCAGTGTGAATGGAGACTATGCAGGAAGCTTGGCCTGCCCCCCACAAGGAGGAGGTACCCCAAAGATGTACAGTAAAAGCCAACAGAACTGAGAGGAAAAATAGACAAATTCCTAATTATCATTGGCATTTTGCTACAGTTTCTCTACCTGTCTCTACAACCAATATGAAACCAAGCAGAAAATCAGCAAGGATGCCGAAGAACCTAACAACATCTTCAACCAACCAGATCTAATTGACATTTCTAGAACACTTTACCCAAAACCTGCGGAATACACATTATTTTCATGTGCCCAAAGACCATATACTAGGATACATTGTATCTTGAGCTGTAAATCAGACCTTAGCAAAGGTAAAATGATTGAAATTATACAGAGCGCATTCTTGGACTACAATGGAATCAAACAAGAAATCAAGAGAAATATAGCAGGAGAATCTCAAATACTTACAAATTAAAATAACACATTTCTAAGTAACCCATGGTTTAAAGAGAAAGCTTCAAGAGAAGTAAAAACTGAACTGAATAAAAATGAAAATAGAAATATCAAAATTTGTGGGATGCACTAAAACAGTACTGAGGAAAATGTATACTATTAATGCCTACATTAGAAAAGAGGAAATTCTTCAAATCAGTAAGCTGAGCTCTTGCCTCATGATACTAGAAAAAGAAGAGCAAAATAAACCCAATGCAAGCAGAAGGAAATAAAAAGATTTCAACAGGAAGCAGTGAAATGAAAACAAAGAAATAATAGAGAAAATACATGAAACAAAAGCTGGTCCTTGAAAAGGTCAATAAAGTTGACTAACCTGTAGCAAGACTGACAAAGAAGAAAAGAACACACAGATTGCCAACATCAGGAATCAGAGGATGTCACTAAAGACCCTGCAGGCATCAAAAGGTTAATAAGAAAATACTATGAATAACTCTATATACATAAAATTTGAGAACTTAGATGAAATGAACCAACTGCTTGAAAAGTACAAACTACCACAATTTATCTAAAATGGAATAGGTCATTTGAATAGCCTTATAACTATTAAGGAAATTTAATTTATAATTTTTAAAAGCTCTAGAGAGAAATTTATAGGCTCAGTAGGTTTTGCTGGAGAATTATACCGAATGTTTATAGAACAATTAACACCAATTTTATACAGTGTCATCCAGAAAATAGTGGAGGAAGGAAAGGTCATCTCCTAATTCATTTTATGAGGTCAGTATTACCATGATGCTAAAACTAGGCAAGGACAGTATAAAAAATTAAAATTATAGTCCAATGTTCCTCATGAATATAGACATAAAAATCCATAAGAAAATATTAACAAATAGAATTCCTCAATATAAAAAATAATTATATAACATAACCAAGTGGGGTTTATCCCAGGAATACAAGGCTGGTTTAATATTCTAAAATCAATCAATATAATCCACCATATTAACAGGCCTAAAGAAGAAAAATCACATGATTATTTCAATTGCTGCAGAAAAGACAAACACAAAATTTAATACTCATTCATTATGAAACCTCTGAAAACTTTGGAGTTGAAGTTGGGTGCGATGGCTCACACTTGTAATCCCAGCACTTTGGGAGACCAAGGAGGGTGGATCACCTGAGGTTGGGAGTTTGAGACCAGCCTGACCAACATGGAGAAACCCCATCTCTAATAAAAATACAAAATTAGCTGGGCATGATGGCACAGACTTAGATGTAAAATGTAAAAATATAAAGCTTTCAGGAAAATACAGGACAAAATTTTCAGGAGCTCCTGCTAGGCTGGGCTTGGCACCAAAACATGTTGTATAAACTGAAAACTGATAAATTGAACTTTATAAAAATTAAAATATTTGCTGGTAGAAATATCCTATTAAGAGAATGCAAAGACAAGGCACAGGTTAGGAAAAAGTATTTCCAAATAATTCTGATATCTGATATTCAATAAAGAACTCATATCTAGAATTTGTTTAAAGAATTATTGAATCTCATCAATAACAAATGAACAGTCTAATTAGATACTAGACAAAAACATGAAGAGGCATTTTACCAAAGATGGAAAATAAGCATATGAAAAGATGCCCAACACCACTGCCCACTAAGGAAATGTGAATTAAGATTCTCACTGTATGTCACCACACAACTATCAGAGCAGCAAAAATAAAATTTAAAATAGGATGTATATCAAATGTTGACCCAGATGCTAAGAAATTAGGTCTACATTGCTGGTGAGAATGTAAAATGGTGCACCCACTTTGGGAAATAGTTGGGCAGTTTCTTAAGAGTGTCTTAGTCCATTTGGGTTGCTATTACAAAATATCATAAACTGGGTGGCTTAAACCAGAAACCCTTATTTCTCACAGTTCTGGGGGTTAGGGAGTCTAAGATCAAGGCACTGGCAGGGTTAGTATCTCATGAGAGCTGGTTTCCTGGTTCACAGATGGCACCTTCTCGCTATATCCTCACATGGTGGAAGAGGCAAGGAAGCTCTCTAGGGCTCTTTCATCAAGGCATTTATAAAATCCCATTTATATATGCCCTGCCCCTATGACCTAATCAACTCCCAAAGGCCCAATCTCCTAACACCATCGCATTGGGGATTTGGTTTCAACATAGAGATTTCAGGGAGGACACAAAATTAACACTATAGCACTAGGATACACTTTTCATATGATCTAGCAATTATATGCTTGGACATTTATTTCAGAGAAATGGAAACATGTGCACACAAAAACTTGTATATGATTCTTCATGACAGCTTTATAGGCAATAACCCAAACCTAGAAACAACCAAAATGTTCTACAATAGAAGAATGGTTAAACAAACTGTGGTATATCCATACCATGGAATACTACTCAATAACAAAAAGAAACAAAGTATTGATACATACAACTTGGACGGGTCTCAAGGGCACTATATTGATGAAAAAAAATCATTCTAAAATAGGTCACATATTGTATAATTCCATTTATGTAAAAATGCTCAATATTACAAAATTGTAGAAGTGGAGACCAGAGTAATGGTTGCCAGGGGTTAGTGACTGGCGGGGTCATGGGGGAACAGTGGGTGTGACTTTAAAGGGACAGCATGAAGGAGAACTTTGTTGTGATGGCACAGTTCTGTATCTTGATTGTGACTGAACATGCATCAATCTACATCTGTGATAAAATGGCATAGACCATCATATACACATGCACACACACACACATTGTGCCAATATTGATTTCCTGGTTTTGATATTATACTACAGTTAGGTAAGATGTTAATCACTAGGGAAAATCAGAGAAAGAACATGAGATATTATGAATCTTTAATTTTTTCCAAACATAAGGTTTTTTGAAATATTGTTAATTCAATTGCATTCTGGCCTCTATGCCTGCCTTCCCTTCCCCTCCCCTTCCTTCCTCCCTCTTTCCCTCTCTGCCTTCCTTCCTTGCCTCCTCTCTCCTCCCCTTCCTTCCTTCTTTCCTTCCTTCCTTCTTCTCTCTCTTTCTTCCTTCCTTCCTTTTTCCCTCCCTCCCTCCCTCTCTTCCTTCTTTCCTTCCTTCCTTCCTTCCTTCCTTCCTTCCTTCCTTCCTTCCTTCCTTCCTTCCTTCCTTCCTTCCTTCTTTCCTTCCTTTCTTCCTTTCTTTCTTCCCTTTCTTTCCTCTCTCTGTCAGCCGGGCTGGAGTGCAATGGTGCGATCTCTGCTCACTGCAACCTCCACCTCCCAGGTTCAAACAATTCTCCTGCCTCAGCCTCCTGAGTAGCTGGGACTACAGGCACAAACCATCACACCTAACTGATTTCTGTATTTTTCAGTAGAGACAGGGTTTTGCCCAAGATTTGTCCAGGCTGGTCTCGAACTCCTGACCTCAAGTGATCCACCAGCCTGAGCCTCCCAAAGTGCTGGGATTACAGCATGAGCCACCGCACCCAGCTGGGCCTCTATGGTTTCTAATGAGAGATCTATAACCCTTTAAATAATTGCAGTTTTATAAATAATGTCTTTTTTTTGTTGCTGCTTTCAAGATAATTCCTTTGTTTCTAGTTTTCAGTAGTTTCCCTATGATGTCTCTAAGTGCAAATCTCTTTGAGCTTATTCTGTTTGGGATTCTGAGCTTCTCAAATCTACAAGTTTATGTCTTTTGCCAAATTTAGAAATATTTTTAGCCATAATTTTTTCAAATATTTCTCAGCCCCTCACTCATTATCCTCTCCTCTTGGGACTTTAATGTTACAAATATTAAGCCATCATTTTCTGTTATTATGGATCCTTCTGAGAGACATGTTTACTTTCCTAGAATTGTCAACTTTTTGTCAGATCTACATTGTTCATCCCCAGCCTGGAGGAACACCTGTACACACTCACCTTCTCTGCATTGATTCTTGGGTTCCCAAACATGGCTAGTAACTGGTTAAAATGGGATTCCCTGGGTGTGTAGCCAGTTATAGTTCCAGGCTTCTATCACTTTCAGCATCGACCTCTTGTTGAAAAAATTTCACATTCCCAACAGCGACTTCCCTATTCAAGGTCTCACATCCGTCCCCCAGAGCAATGTGCTCACCCTGTGTTGGTACACAGTCAGAAGCACTCCATACAAAGTGGCGAGGCACCTCACCACCACCTTTTCTTTCTTCCTAGTCTCCTAATGATCCTCCTTTTCCCAACTAAGCTTGGGGTTACTTGCCTTGGATCCTGTTGCTTCCTTGAGAATCTTGCTCCAAGCTTTATCCTCCCCACCCTCCACTCCAGTGGCTTCTTTTCTTCCACTTGCAGACATCCTCAGGCAACTCCAAGGCTTGAACATCAGCCTCCAGAATCTCCCGTAACCTTGCTCTTTCTTCAAGTTGAAGCTGTCCTGTTGACATTTTTCTGTCACGACAGAATCTCTTGGTTATCCAATCCAAGAGTCTCTCTACACTGGTCCACCGAGTCTCCCTGTTATTGAAAAGCTCTCCCCTGCTTCCCTCAGCTTCTCATATGCCTCATTCTCTTTCTGAGCCTTGGATCCTTTCCCACTGACTCCTCATCACCTTTATCAATTTTTATAAGGTTTTTATTGAGGTATAACATGCCATATCAGTCTGTTTTGTTTTGCTACAAAGGAATACCTGAGAGTAGGCAATTTATAAAGAAAAGATGTATATTTGGCTCATGGTTCTGCAGGCTGTACAGAAAGCATGGCACCAGCATCTGCATCTGGTAAAGCCTCAGGAAGCTTCCACTTATGGCAGAAGGCAAAGGGAGAGCAGGCACATCACAAGCTGAGAGAGGAGGAGGAGGAAGAAGAGTGGTGGGAGGAGTTCCACTCTTTTAAACAACCAGCTCTAGCCTGAACTAATAGAGTGAGAACTCACTCATTACTGCGGAGAAGGCACCAAGCCATTCCTGAGCTATCCGCCTCCATGACCCAAACATCACCCACTAGGCCCCACCTCTAACATTGGGGTAACATCTCAGAATGAGACTTGGAGGGGACAGTATCCAAACGACATCACATGCATACAGTAAAGTACATAACTCTTCAGAGCCAGGGGAATTTTTGCACACATACATAGGTGTAACTACCACTGTGAATGACATACAGGCCACTGCCAGAGGAGCTCTGTGTCCCTCCTCAGTCAATCCACATTCTCCCTTGCTCCCCGATAACCACTACTCTCACCCCCATCCACACGGATTATTTCTGCCTGTTCTGAAACTTCATATAAATGGAACGTGTTGTTTCAAGTCTGCTTTCTTTTGCACAACATGGCGACTGGTGGATTCACCCATGTTTCTGTGTGCATCTGCCGTTCACTCCTTTTTCCTGGAAGGTAGTATTCCATTGTATGAACACACCATGATTTGTTTACTCATTCCACTCCTGATGGACGTTTGAGTTTTTTCCCCTTAGGCTCTTGTAAATTCAGCACTCTTCTGTATTTTGTCTTCATCTTTCTTCAAGGTGTCTCTTTTTCTTTCTCAAAATGATCCAGAACAATACACATTCAGCCTTCCCCAGAACTGGCCTTTTCCTGCTGCCAGAACAGTAGGTAACAGTTTCTGGCATCAGGAGGTCAAGTCAGAGTTATCAGTCAAAACACAGCAGGAGAGAAAGTGGAAATGGGTAGGCAGCAGCGTATAATCAAACAATTGCAAGCCTTGGGAGGCATGAAGAGGAGTCTTGGGGCCACCCTCTCAGCTGTCAGGTTCTACAGGTAGAATCCCTTACAAGGGGGGTGGCAGGCACAGCAGACAGCCTGTCACTGTAGCTCTCTGAGCCTTGCAAGTCTCTAGGCTGGGGCTGGGCTCCCTGGCCTTCTGCCTGGAGCCCTTAGGCAACCAAAATGAGAGCCCAAGAGAGCCAAGAGCCACAAGGTTATTTTTCTAAGACGTAAAGTGAATTATGTCATCCACCCAGACCTCTTTGTCCAAGAGAAGAAGCTCGGGTCTCCTCCTTCAGGACCGTCAGATAGATCTTCCCAGAAAAGGAGTGGGGGAAAGACAGAGGAGGAGACACTGGAGCCACAGGGCTGGAGCAGCTGGATGGGCTCTTGACAGCAGATGGAGGGGTGATAGCATAGGGAAACAGAGAGGGACAAAGTGAGCTATGCCTGAAAGAGCTTGAGGGCTACAAAGCTGAATGTTTATGTGAATGTAATCAAAGGAAAGGGGAAAGATTCGGGAGAGAGACACCCGAGAAAACCTCAAGAAGCCACAAGACTTAGACAGCAGCTGCCAATCTAGTAATGACCGGGTGTGCTGTGGAGTTGGTGTTTATTCCAGACAAAGCCAGTGCTTTCCCGAGATCTGGTGACAATTTGAAGCACATATATTTAGGAAGGAGGACGAGCCCTGGGAAGAGGTTTTGAGTCAGGAGACCTGGGCTTGGGCCTCAGCCATGTGGTCTGCTGCTCTCTAGCTTTGACAGCAGAGTCCCTTCTGCTGGCAGAGTCTCTGCCTGTGAGTAGCAGCAGGCCAGCCCAGCTCCACTGGCCCTTCTGGGTCTAAGAGGTCTGGCTTCTCAGGTCCAGGCTTGCAACGGCTCTGGCTGGACTTCACAGTAACCTGGCCAGCGCACACCTGAGCCACATCTCACTGCTTTTGAGCATACCTGAACCTCAGGCAAGGTTTGGTTTTATTCCTAACCTCTAACTGCAGAACAGAGGAAGTCAATTTAGAGTCAGATCCTCACTAGGTTTCTCTTATTCTAGGGTATTTATTTGCTTGATGATTTTGAACCATTTATTTGGACACACAAAGTCCTATCTGGGAAAGAACCATTGGCTCCAGTGTTCTCAAATAATGCTAGTTTGAGATGCTGATAGGGTCTCCAACAGGAGGCAAAGAAACATAACACCCAGCCAGGCGATTGCAAGGTTGAATGTGGGAGTCTAGCTTTTTGAGAATCCTTCTAAAAGCCATGCGATAAGGGACTGTCACAGAGAGGATAACAAATGCACATCTGAAGGATGGAAGTAAAACTTACTCCGATGCTCTGCAAATGGCTGTCGGGGGTTGCTTTTCCTGGGAAGCACCCCTCAGACTCGGAGCTGCTGCATCCTACATGATTTAACTGAAGCAAAGGTGATGGATTCATCAACAGACAAAATAATAAAAAAGAGATCTGGCGTCGACAAACATGTCGGTGCTATAAAGGAGGTGAGTAATGTGGGAAAAAGCAATGTTTCCAAACTCACGTAGTATTTTATATTTTAGTTTTTGAGACAAAGTGTCTCTCTGTCACCCAGGCTGAAGTGCAATGGTGCAATTTCAGCTCACTGCAACCTCTGCCTCCTGTGTTCAAGTCATTCTCCTGCCTCAACATCCCAAGTAGCTGGGATTACGGGCATGCATCACCATGTCCAGCTCATTTCTTGTATTTAGTAGAGACAGCGTTTCACCTTGTCAGTCAGGCTGGTCTCAAACTCCTAACCTCAGGTGGTCTGCCTACCTTGGCTGCCCAAAGTGCTGGGATGACAGGCGTAAGCCACTGCACAGGGCCTATTTTATTTTATTTTTTGAGATGTAGTGTCGCTCTGTCACCCAGGAGTGCAGCAGTGCAATCTCAGCTTCCTGCAACCTCTGCCTCCTGGGTTATACCTCAGCTTCCCAAGTGGCTGGGACTATAGGCGCCTGCCACCACACCTGGCTAATTTTTTATATTTTGGTATAGAGTAAGGGTTTCACCATGTTGTCCAAAGTGGTCTCAAACTGAACTTAGGCAATCCGCCTACCTCGGCCTCCCAAAGTGCTAGGATTACAGGCATGAGCAACTGCGCTAGGCCCTACTCATGTAGTATTTTAAATATGCATGAGTAACTATATTGCTAGTAAAATAGATACCTGACTATTCTCTCTACATGACAAAAGTTGTTTAGAATATTACTTAAAATTTTTCTCATCGAAAAAATCACATGGCTGGGCATGGTAGCTCATGCTTATAATCCCAGCACTTTGGGAGGCCAAGGCGGGCAGATCACGAGGTCAGGAGATCGAGACCATTCTGGCTAACATGGTGAAACACGGTTTCTACTAAAAAAATACAAAAAATTAACTGAGTGTAGTGGCACGAGCCTGTAGTCCCAGTTGCTTGGGAGGCTGAGACGGGAGAATCGCTTGAACCCAGGAGGCAGAGGTTGCAGTGAGCCAAGATTGCACCACTGCACTTCAGCCTGAGTGACAGAGTGAGACTCTGTCTCAAGAAAAAAAAAAGTCACATACACAGTTATATTAAAATCGGCATATGCTATATTTTCTAATCTAGAAATAGAAAATGTCCAAGATATCTATCTAACCCGAGCCTGTGAAGTTCTCTGGAATCCCCCTGAATCAGCTGCTACTCTGAAGAAGACCATCACTCATAAGGTGGACCCAGCCCACCCTTGGCCCAGGCCCTGGTGCACCTAACTTCAGTGCAGACCCACCCCTTCATCAACTGCACTCTTGAAGAACCACTGAGTGGTTCTTCAATCATGTCCCATGGTCTCTGTGGCAGATGCCACACAGGTTGCTGTGGAAGATCTTCAGATGACTTGGTGACAGGTTCATGACCATCCGGTTTCAAGGAAGTGGAAGATCTTCAGATGACTTGGTGACAGCTTCATGACCATCCGGTTTCAAGGGGGACTGACAGGCAGGCACCAAACAGGCTCTGTGAGGCCAGAGTGTGGTCGTGTGCGTGTGAGGTTGAAGGTGGTCAAAGGAAAGCAGAGTGACTGTCCCCACGGTGTTGGCAACAAAGAGTGGCAAATCCATATTTGGGGTCTCTCCTCTTCTTTTACCTTCCTCACTGGCTACTGTCATCTGTAAAGAGCTCCAAGTCTTCATGTATAGAAAGCATTCAATGGGCAAGGAAGGCCCAGTCCCCACACTGGGGGATCTTCTGGCTCTACAGTTAGAGGCCCACAGCTGGAAGGACAAGGTTTGCCCTTTAGTGATTTCTTCATCAACAGCCAGTTTTCCCTGAAGTGTGACTGACTGATGTGTGGAGGAGTTGATATTCTAGTTGGAAATGGGAAAGGGAAACAGGACTGTGAGGAGGATTGTTCTCCATTTTCAAAATAAAAAACTTCGTCTACTGCACTTCCCCAAACGAGGCTTTCCCTCCAGGCACATCTTCTGGTTCACAGCTGCTCAAGAAGGGCAGGAAGGGTCACCTCAAATCCCATCCCATTGTTCCTACAGATCCAGCTTCCCAGAGATTAGGGTCGGCTCATCTGGAAAGGAGCCTGTGGGATCAGCAAAGTCCTAGTTTAACACACTCCAAGGAACACCTCTGATTCCTTAATCTTTGGAGACTGGCTCCCATTAGCAGCTACTGGAAATAATGGCTGCCCACAGAGCATGACCGGGAGTGTGCAATGCAGTGAGGGCATCCTGGGGTGGACCACTGATGTGCGGAACCCAGGAGCCCACAAAGGCAACAGCTATGGGCCTGCGAGGGTCTGAAGATTTCTCCACCAATGGCTCCTGGTAGTATTAGGGCTCCCCGCATTGGTTTGTGTGTCTACATCCTCAGCATTGAGAGTGTCCAGCTGGGCTTGGTGTCTACCTCAAATCTTGGGTTCAAGGTCCATCAAAGGTGCATGGTAACTCCAGCTGCAGAAAACATGGGGGAAGAGCTACATGACAGGTCACCATGTGCTCTCTGGAAATATCTCCCAGGTGCTCTCTTCTGAAAAGAAAAGCCTCTCTCTCAAACCAGGGCTCCCTGTGGGTCCCTGGGCCTTCCTGTCTAAGCTGGGCCCTGGATATCTACACCAGCCTTGTGGGCACATCCCTGCCAAGTGCTGAGAGGCTGTTTACAGCAGGGCTGCGCATCCTTTCTGAGGCCAAAACTGAAACAACAACAGAAACAACATAAAACCCCCTTCCTGAACCACAGCTCTGGCTTGGCTGTAATTTTTGAGAACTTCTCCATTCCTTGAATGATTACCTTTGTCTTTACGGTCCTGCTATTTATGTGCTCTGAGAACACTCCAGAAACTTTTTTTCCAAGAAATGAGCTAGGCTTTCAGTGGCCATGTTTACTGAATTTCCTGTTTTCATCATATGTGGAGGGGACCAAATTTGGAACCTTCTGAAATAATCAGGGTTTCTGACAAACCTTGTGGGCCAATGTTACTGCATTCCAATTATGTGCAAACTACCTGTCACATCCAAACCTCAAAGCTTCACCCAATTCCTGACTCTTTAGTTATTTCCTCCCCTTCCCTTCTGATGCTATAGCTATGGCGTGAGTATGGAGTTTCCACTCCGCAGCTGAGATCTGAAGTTAGGGTGGAGGAAGGTGGAACAAGTGGCCCTCTCCCCTGTAGACGTAAGTAGGTACGTACATATCCCCAGGCCCGTTTGAGGACAAGCCTTCCATTATCAATGAGGTAATAGGTGGCACCCCAGTCCTGGTGAGTGTTGTGGTACAGTGGAGGGAAAAAAAAAGATGGCTTGGGCCATAAGGACAGAATTCTGACTCCATTTGTTGTGAGAAGTGGTCATGTGCTCCCTGAGTCTGTTTCTTCATCTGTGAAATGGATTGTTGTGAGGACAGAGATAACATATGATCACATGTTATGAGATCAATTGATGGGAGCAGCTATTGGTGATGGTGATGTCATTGTCATCATCATTATTATCACCATTGTCATTGCTAGTAAGCCTACCGATCTTTAAAAAATAGCTCCTGGCCTATAAACTAATTTCCAGCTAACATTCTTACTGGGCCAAAGTAATGTTAGGTCTAAATTTTTCAGGTTCTGGGTCTGAGCTACAGAGATTTGTACACTGCATGCTGTTGTCAGCAAAGATTGTAGGCTCCGCTCCATGTGTGAGTACACATGTGTATATACACAAGGCCTCCTGTAGACAATGCACTATCTACTGTGCCACAGAGCCAGCTAGACCTACTATAGAGAGTGAAGTCAACCTCTTCCTGCACCTTCATGGGTTAAAAACAGCAGGATGAAAATGTTTATTCTCTCTTTTTCAGGATTTCACCATCAGATAAGCCACCCTTTGACTGCGGAGACATTTAAGAGTTTGAAAACACACACACCCACACACATTTGCACATAGGACAACTACTTGGAGGCAAATAAAGCAGGCAGATTCTGGAGGAGAGTCAACACTTACAAAAGGAGAATGGCAGATGACCCAGATGGTGGAATTAGGGAAGAATTTTATCTATGCTCAGTCATGTAAAGGAAAAGATGCTCCTAATGAATAAAAAGTTGTAAAATTTCATCAGGAAAATACAAACTATAAAAAGCAACCAAATTCAACTGCAGTCCAGCTACTCAAGAAGCTGAGGCAGGAGAATTGCTTGAACCGGGAGTCGGAGATTGCAGTGAGCCGAGATCATGCCACTGCACCCCAGCCTGGTGACAGGGCAAAACTCCATCTCAAAAAGAAAAAATAAGGAACCAAATAAATATTCTAGACTAAAAAGTAAAATATTTGAAATAAAAATTCATCCTTTAGCAGAATAGTGACAACATAGGGAAAAGTCCATGAACTTGAAAAGGGATCAGATGAAAATGATCCAATCTAAAGAAAAAAGACATAAAAATGGCACAGAAAAAATTGAACAGTCTCAAGGACTGGTTCAAAAGTATCAAATTGTCTAATGTAGGAGCAATTGGAGTTCTAGTTACTCTAGTAATTAGTGCTCTCACTTCAAGGAGGGAAGAGAGTAAAGGTAGCAGAAATAAATTCCCAAATATGTGAAAGGTATAAAGCTTTTGATTCAAGAAGCTCATCATACTCCAAGCAGAATAATACCTAGAGGCATCATAGTTATACTGATGAATTAATAAATAAAGGAAAAAATTGAAATTAGCTAAATAAGAATGGCACATCACATCAAACAAAGGAGCAATATTTGCTGATTTCTGATAAACAATGGAGGCCAAAAGATAGTGAAACAACGTCTTTAATGTACCAAAAAAATGTCAATCCAGAATTCTCTTTTTTTTTTTTTTTTTTTTTTTTTGGGGAGTTTTTTCTTTTTTTTCCCCCTTGGGGGGGAATGGGGCGGTCTCGTGGCCCCCCCGCACCCCCC
>NW_022436992.1:15765789-15774750 GCF_009761245.1 Sapajus apella | reverse complement strand
TTTTTTTTTTTTTTTTTTTGAGACGGAGTTTCACTCTTGTTACCCAGGCTGGAGTGCAATGGCGCGATCTCGGCTCACCGCAACCTCCGCCCCCTGGGTTCAGGCAATTCTCCTGCCTCAGCCTCCTGAGTAGCTGGGATTACAGGCACGCGCCACCATGCCCAGCTGATTTTTTGTATTTTTAGTAGAGACGGGGTTTCACCATGTTGACCAGGATGGTCTCGATCTCTTGACCTCGTGATCCACCCACCTCGGCCTCCCAAAGTGCTAGGATTACAGGCTTGAGTCACCACACCCAGCCAGAATTCTTTATATAGCAAAATTATCCCTCAAGAATGAAGGCAAAATAAAGAGATTTCAGAAGGCTAAGAGAATTCATCACCAGTAGACCTTTACTGTAGGAAATACTAAAGGAAATTCCTTTAGCATTTTCTGAATGGAAATGATATTATAGGAAATAGTTAATTTCTAGATAAATGTAAAACACTGGTACTTTTTCTCTTAATGTATTTAAAATACCTGTGATTGTTTAAACAAAAATTCACGTCTTACCATTCAGGACATATGCATGAGCACAGACTTCATGACTAAAATACCAAAACAATGGCAACAAAAGCCAGAATTGACAAATGGAATCTAAAGGGCTTCTGCACAGCAAAATAAACTATCATCAAAGTGAACAGGCAACCTACAGAATGGGAGAAAATTTTTGCAATCTATCCATCTGACAAAGGACTAATATCCAGAATCTAGAGAGAAACTAAACAAATTTATAAGAAAAAAAACAAACAATCCCATCAAAAAGTGGGCAAAGGATATGAACAGACACTTCTCAATAGAAGACATTTATGTGGTAACAAACATATGAAAAAAAGTTCATCATTGCTGGTCATTAGAGAAATGCAAATCAAAACTACAATGAGATACCATCTCACGCCAGTTAGAACAGCTATCATTAAAACGTCAGAAAACAGCTGGGCGCAGTGGCTCATGCTTGTAATCCCAGCTTTTTGGGAGGTTGAGGCAGGTGGATCATGAGGTCAGGAGTTCTAGACCAGGCTGACCAACGTGGTGAAACCCTGTCTCTACTAAAAATACAAAAATTAGCCTGGTATGGTGGTGCACACCTATAATCCCAGCTACTCAGGAGGCTGAGGCAGGAGAATTGTTTGAACCCAGGAGGCAGAGGTTGCAGTGAGTCAAGATTGTGCCATGACACTCCAGCCTGAGTGACAGAGTTAGACTCCATCTCAAATAAAAAAAAAAAAAAAAAAAAAAAGGTTAAAAAAAAACAGATGCTGGAGAGGATGTGGAGAAATAGGAATGCTTCTACGCTGTTGGTAGGAGTGTAAATTAGTTCAACCATTGTGGAAGACAGTATGACAATTCCTCAAGGATCTAGAACCAGAAATACTATTTGACCCAGCAATCCTATTACTGGGTATATATTCAAAGGATTATAAATCATTCTAAAGACACATGCACACATATGTTTATTGCAGCACTGTTCACAATAGCAAAGACTTGGGACCAACCCAAATACCCATAAATGATAGACTGGAGAAAAAATGTGGCACATATACATCATGGAATACTATGCAGCCATAAAAAAGGATGAGTTCATGTCCTGCAGGGACATGCATGAAGCTGGAAACCATCATTCTTACTAAACTAACACAGGAACAGACAACCAAACACCGCATGTTCTTACTCATAGTGGGAGTTGAACAATGAGAACACATGGATACAGGGAGGGAAACATCACACACTGGGGCCTTTCAGGGGGTGGGAGGCTAGAGGAGGGATAGCAATAGGAGAAATACCTAATATAGATGATGGGTTGATGGGTGAAGCAAAATACCATGGCACATGTATTCCTTTGTAACAAACCTGCATGCTCTGTACATGTATCTCAGAACTTAAAGTATAATAATTTTTAAAAATTAAAGAAAACACACACACACACACAGAGTATCATTTTTGCAGATTGGAAGATTCAATGTTGTTGAGATGTCAGTTCTCTGCAAATTGATCTGTGGAGTTATTGCAGTTCCAGTAATACTACTAGCAGGAATCTGTTGTCAAAATTTACAGATTGATTCTAAAAGTTATATACACATACAGAAAATTTAGCGTATCTATAACAATCCTGAAAAAGGAAAATAAATGTGGAGTTTTCAAACTATGTGACTTTTAAAACATTATGATACGAACATTGTTGATTTGATAATCACGACAGTATGATACTAGCATAGGCACTGACAAATAGATCAATGGACCTGAGAAGGGCGCTGGAAACAGGCCCATGCTTACATGGCCATTTGTTTGGTAAAGGTGCCAAAGCAATCCATGGGGGAAGAAAAGTCTTTTCAAAAAATGGTGCTGTATTAGCTGAATGTTCAGATGGAAACACACAAACAAACAAAGCCTTAACTTATTTCTCACATCATATATAAAAATTAATTCTACATTATTGCAGAGCTAAATATAAAACCATAGAATTTTAGAGGAAATACAGGAGAATATCGTCATAACCTGGAGATAGACAAGTGTTTGATAGACAAACAGGCCACAGACAATAATAAACGTAAAAGAAAATGAACAAATTTGTCTCTGCCAAAGTTAAATGCTTCTGCTGATAAGTGATAATCATTAAGAAAATAAATAGGCAAGCCATTGATTAGGAGAAAATATTTGCAAAACATCTGAAAAAGGATTGAAATCCCGGGTTTATAAAGATCTCTTTTAACTCAATAATAAAAAGATAAACAATCAATCAGAAATGAATGAAACCGTTTGAATAGGCAGTTCACAGAAAAATACATAAATAGCCATTAGGGATATAAAGAGATGCTTATCATTACTCATGAGGGAGATAAAAATTAAAACCACAGTAAGACACCACTACACATTTAACTTAAAATTAAAGAATATCTATCACCAAATATTAGTAAGGATGTGGCAACTTCTTATAAAACTATACAAACACCTACCCCTTGACGCAGCAGTTCCATTCCTAGGCGTTTTCCCAAGAGAAATGAAAACATGTTTACAAGAAGACTCATGCAGGAATGTCTATTCCTTGGAGAAGAAAATGGGAGATATCAGATGTTCATCAACAGGAGAATGTATAAGCAAACTGAACTTCATAAAATGGAATATAACTCAGCAATTTAAGAAAAAAGTAGTTCAAGTGATTCCCGTGCCTCAGCCTCTTGAGTAGCTGGGATTACAGGCATGCACCACCACGACTTTTAGTAGAGACATGGTTTGGCTATGTTGGTCGGGCTGGTCTCAAACTCCAGGCCTCAAGCGTTCCGCCTGCTTTGGCTTCCCAAAGTGCTGGAATTACAGGCATGAGCCACTGTGTCTGGCCTACAAATAATTTTTTTTAATTAGAAATGTGGTTCCCAGATGCATATACAGTGCATGTGCTTTGCTCAAATCACCTAAAAATAGTAAGACATTATTAGAATATCAGATATCCTTTGATTTATTTACTAATATTTATTGATTGCCTAAGAGGTAAGGCACAGTGAAGCTAGCAGATACATACATATCTCCTCACCTTCAAGAAACTTAAATTGGCATGAAAAGTGGTCCACAGGAAACTGAAACCATGAAAGGGATTTTAAATAATGGACTTTACAAATATATATGCATATGTTATAGACAAAAACCCAAACAGCCTTCTCTCTTGCTCTCTCTCTCCCTTTCCTATCCCATTCTCTCCCATCTACCCAGCATCACCCAGACTCTATACTATTTCTCTAACTTATGATACAGGAAATTCAGGTGCAGTGAGTGTGGCCAGGATGGGTGGATGTTTGAATGGACTCAGCCTGTCTCTGGGAACATGTTAGGGTCTTAGAGGAGCCTTCTGAGCCTTGCGCCCACATACAAGGTCACAACTACAGTGCAGCCTGTGGCTTTCCTGAGCCTGCCTGCAGCTGGTATGAGGAATGGCCCCTGGTAAACATGTTTTTCTTGGTTCCAGACGTGCTTTTCCCCACAGCTGTTCTCTTCTGGCATCCAGGTTCAAAAGCATGACCTTTGTTTTCTCCCTCTCTGGGGGCCCTAATGCAGGGCAGTGTGGTTCTTAGACCCTCAGGCTGCTTTCCACCAGACGCTGCCTTGCTCTTCCCATGAGGAAGCAGATATGTGTAGAGGGCCTGTGACAGCACAGGAGCCACCGAGGGAGCTTCCTCGCAGGGCTCCTGTCGTCGAGGGCAGATGAGGAAGCTGAAGGCCAGGGATGAGGGATCCTCGCAGGTCTCCTCCATGAGATATCATCTGTCCATCCTTCTCCTCTTCCCGTGATATGGACAGGCCCAAGCTCAAATACAATGATTTTGATACCCTGAGATTAATCTTCCATTGCAAGAAAATGGGACTCAAACCAGAAATTATGTTGTTACTCACCAAATGAAGAATATGATCTTATACCATGGAGCCACCAACTTAGATTTCTACACCCTACTCCTACCTGATCGAAGCTTCATTAAAAAAAAAGTACACAAATCAAAACAAACAAGCAAACAAACAAACAAACAAAATACCCAAGACAGAACAGATGAAATCAACAAAAGAACAGGGATAAAAACAAAAATCCCTCTAATTTCCTTTTTGACTGTATTTTCTTGTCCTATGGGAGACTGACAGCCAGTTGTAGTGGAAAGAGGCTGGAGAGCTCATTCCAGTTTCTCATTGTGGGACCCCAGGCAGATCACAGCCCTTCCTGGAACCCCCATCTCCTCCTCTTCTGTTCCAGCTCCCTTGAGAAGCCATGATTGATGAACCTGCCTTGGCCATCATGTGGGACACATCTGTGGAGTTAAAGAAGGCGTCTCAGAGGAAGGGTGAAGAGTCATAGCAGCTGAGCACCTTCTGCATACCGGACCTTGGCTAACTGCCTGTGTGAGATAAGAATGCCATTTTACAGATGAGAAAACCGAGACTTAGAAGGTTAAGTACCATGCCTGAGTGAATCAAGGTTTGAATCCACACGGACATCAGACTTTCACATACATTGGTCCAGGCACAGTTTGAGACTGAAATTAAGAAACTGCCTTTCACACAATTTCTTTTGGTTTGGTGGTCATAACTGCTGTTTTTCTGCCATAATTAGAATCCTGCTGGAACCATACCCACTGCACTTGAAAGGTATTATCTAGAGCGCTTCAGTGTTTGCTCCTGAGGAACGAGTTATACCCCTGGAAGGCAAGATGCTTTAACAAAGAAGCACAACTGAGAAAAGAATGTGTGTTGCTTTCTGGATAAAGTATCAATCATTTGATTCCAGTTTGCTAATCTTAAATGTAACTTTTATAATGTACTTTTAATTTATTTTCTTTTTGAGAGTCAGGTGGAGTACCACATTTGTGGGACTTCATTTTTGTTTGCAAATACAATACCTTGAATAAAAATGTGATGGGGAGCAGACACAATGCCCTCACCAGTGTAGCCAAAGACATGGGCCGTTGTCCCTGGGTCTCCTTTCTGGCTTGCCTGTGGAAGAAGGGGTGGAGGTCAATGCAGGGCTGAGAGCCAGGGCCTGGACGTGAGAAGGGTTGATAAGGTAGTCATCCAATGGACCCAGGTCTTGGAAGAGAAACAGGCAAAATTAGGAGGAACTAATGATCACTCAGTAGAATATTCCTGGTGAGGACATGGAGTTTATTCAATTTTCCAGAATTGAAAAAATCAGTTCCCTCCCAGGGCAATCAACTCAGCCTTACTTACCTGGGACTTTTCTGGCTTTAAAACCCAAAGTCCTGCATCCTGGGAAACTTCTCTGGTCAGGCAAACTAGGATGGTTAGTCACCTTACCTGGGACCCAGGCTTGGCCACTGAATCTCCAACTACACCTATTCACCTGTTTTACAGTGAGGCAATTGAGGGAGCCTTGTGTTGAAGTTAGAGTTGTGAACATGGTGACTTGAGCTGTAATTTTGTCTCTGGGGCCATGGGGTTGTTTCAGTCACTGGACTTGGGACCCTCATGGACCCCATCTCTTTCTAACCTGTAGGAGCTGTCAGCCCCTGCTGCAGGCTTGAGCATGTCCTTTCTGGTTAAATAATGAGGATGGTCAGAACATAGAGTGGCCTCCTGGTCCCCGTAGCCAGTGTGCAGAAGACAGTCCTGAACCTCATGGTGCTCCTCATTTGTGACCTCGGGCAGAGGACATCCTACAGACGGGAATTTGGAGCCCCAGCTGGAATAGGGTTGGGTGCCCCACCTCTACTCCTTGGTTCTAGAAAAATCAATCCAAGAGTTAGGCATGTTGTATAGCACCCATTCCCCATACAGTCATATAAGTGTCTATTTTCAGCACAAGATAGACCCTTTTTCCACTCTGTCCCATGAGGGCCAATTCCCCCATTCTCTAAGCTCCCCTGAGAGAGGCAAAGGCGCCTGTGAGAAGCTGAGCTTTGCAGATGTCCCTTTCCTGGGAGAGCCATTTTGCATCAGTGGAAGCAGAAAACACCAACTGGGGGACAAAGGAGATTTAAGTGGGCCTGCCTACACAGCGCATTAATATATGTGGATATAACGTTAATCTAAAAGAGGCCCTGTTCATAGCATGTCTGTGCAGCACTAAAATAATCTAAGATTTTAGTCCTCGATTTAACTATTTTTTTAAGTTGTCGTCGTTGTTGTTGTTATTGTTTTGTTCTGAGACAGGGTCTAGCTCTGTTACACAGGTGGGAGTGCAGTGGTGTGATCCCGGCTCACTGCAACCTCTCCTCCTTGGGGTCAACTGACTCTCCAGCCTCAGCCTCCCAAGCAGCTGGGACCACAGGTGTGCACCACCACACTTGGTTAATTTTTGTATGCATATATATTTTGGTAGAGACTGGTCTCGCCATGTTGGCTTGGCTTATCTTGAACTCCTGGGCTCAAGTGATCTACCCACCTCAGCCTCCCAAAGTGCTGGGATTACAGGCGTGAGCCACTGCACCCCTCAATTTAATTATTAAAAAGTGCAAAGATACTCTGTTCAGGAAGAGGCAGGTAGAGAAGGGTTGACATTTAAATGAACTTAAAAGGTGAAAATTGCATCCATGACACTAACAACAATTGAAAGCCTAATAGAAAGAACATAGGCTTCACTTCCCAAAGTGAAAGACAGCACTAGCAGGGATAAAACAAAATGGAAGGCAATATAATTTAAAACCATCCTATCAGTATTATTGGATATAGTTCAGATTATGAAGTCATGGTACTACTGAGAAAAAACAGCCACCAGATTCTCTTCTTTTTGGGCCTGTGGGGCCGGGATGAGGAGAGACAGTAAATCATAACACAAGGTCAGTTTTGATTTTCCACTTTCAGACTGGCAAAAGTATTTGGAGTTTGATGTTTGTTTTGGCTAAACCAAACGCTTTTTCAGTAAAATTAATGTTGAATGAATTATAAACAGGCTTTTTAATATTGAGGACAGTTGCAAGGAGGTGAAGGGAAGAAGAAAAGTCACATCCAAGGCACCTGGGACAATTTTCAGTGCATGGAGCCTAACATGGAATAGGCACTTAGAACATGTTTGCTGATTAGATGAAGGCAGTCTTGTGTTTCTAATTTGGAGACAAAAGTATAGTGCTAAGCACACAGTAGGGATTCAAATAAGTCCTTTTTGTACTGAACTAAAACCTTGATTGAACAAGTCTTGCCAGCTTTTGCTACCTCTGAACTCTCTTTCCTAATCTATTTTTGTCTAATTGATACTTTAGACATGAGAATCAAGTTACCTTATGTCATTAGGGCACAAAGAATATTCCTGCTGCTAGAGCCTAAGAATTTGGTCTCTCTCCCAGACCATCACTCACACACACAAAAGAAGTGCAAACTGCACACCAACCCAAGTCCAAGGTCATACACTCCTGGCTCAAGAGCAAAGTTCTCAGGCACAAACACCAACCTCCACCATGGGGTGGAGTGCACTGTCTGCTGCAGTTCTGCTCAAGACTCAACACTGGCTTAACTTGTCTGTAATCCTCTGGCTTCCTTGGAAGTTTAAACCCTCTTTCTTCTCCCTCATACAATTCCCTTAGGGTTGTTGAGTCACTCAGCTCTTTCACTGTCTCACTAACCACACTCTCAGCCCTTAGCTGCATCTTCTGTCCCTCATCCACTGAACCCTCTTTTAGATTCACTGTGGTCACGGTAATAATGCACCCTGGGTGTCAGCTGCGCCTTTTCTTCTGTATCCTGCATGCATGGGGTCTGTCTGCCTTTAATCACATGCTGGACTCAAGGCAGAACTCAAACCCTCTTGAAGATAAACAAAAAGGTACACTTTCCCATAGCTATTAGAGAGAAGCACAGATTTTACAGAAGATAACGTAAAGAGACCAAAAAAAGGGTTAACATTGCACACTCAAAGACAAAAAGTTAATTCCCCACTGATTAATTTTTCTTCTTTCCCAAAGTTCTTTGTCTTTTGAGGCCTCATTTCTGATTCTCTTCCCATTAGAATCTCCATCCTCACCCACGAAATTCAACTCCCTATCCACTCTTACTCAGAGTAGCTTCTCTCTTCCTCTGAAGCTTAGGTGTCTAGCCTTGGCTTTTACTGAAATCAAGCTTAATTGAGGTTAGTTCTTTCAGAGTGGGGTTTGCCCTATAGGAGTCTCTTAAAATCTTCCTTGGGACATCACCACCACTATTATCACCACCACCACTGCCATCATCATCACCATCATTACTACCACCACCATCACTGCCATCCTCTCCATCATCATCACCATCACCACTATTACTACTGTTACCACCACCCCCATCACCACCACCAGCACCATCACCACCACCACCACCACCATCACTGCCATCGCCACTCCCATTATCACCACTATCACTACCACCATCACCACCACCAGCACCATCATCAGCACCATCACCACAACCACCATCACCGCCACCACCACCATCACCACCACCAACACCATCACCATCACCACCACC
>NW_022436992.1:15661653-15765689 GCF_009761245.1 Sapajus apella | reverse complement strand
CACCAGAAGCACCAGCACCACCATCACTACCTCCATCATTGCTGCCACCACCACCAACACCAACACCACTGTCACCACCACCGCCACTGCCATCAATCACCACTACCACCATCATCACCACCACCACCATCACGGCCACCACCACCATCACCACCACTGCCTCCATCACCACCACCACCACCATCAGCACCACCACCAGCATCATCACCACCATCACCATCACCATTACCACCACGGCCATCATTTATTGAGTTATCTTGTGCCAGGCAAAGCATTCTGCATTTACAAATGCTATTGCAATAATCTTATGAGATAGGTAGTATAATTATTTCCATTTAAAGGGCGAGAACACCAGAGTTTAGAGAATCATTTGTCAATAGGCAGAGTTCACTGGGATTCTCTGGTCTCAAGTGGGCTCTTTTTGCAGCTGCCACACTGTTGGTTTCTTCCCAGGGGACTCCTTATTGCATTTTCAATGGTTGCCTTAGACAATCATCAGGCCCTTAATCCCAGGCCAGATGACCACTGTGGTTTCTGTAAAATAGTTTCCTCGATGGGCCTTCTCTTTTATAAACAGCTGTTCTGCTCCACCCTCTCATTGCTAAGACCAACACTTCTTGAATAGCACCTGTTCTAAGCATGTTTGGTGCATGACTGCATTATTTCATTTAATCCTCTCCACAAAGTACTGAAAGCTGTGAAGTTGGTTCTGATAACATCCAGAACCTCCCCACTTGATTCTGCGTCTCCAGACTTAAAACCCCATAGCATCTTTGACTGTCACCTTCCATGACCCCATCCAACTGAAGAGCTCCCGGATTCCTCTCCTGTGGAGCCTGGTCTGTTCTACTGGAAAGAGGGGTCTGCCGTACCTGCATGCTACTGGTACTGATGGTGTCAAGGCTTAGAATGACCATCATTGTGAAATGCCTAGAAAACCCACTGAGAAAATTGCTCAAAGGTGCATGTCTTACTAACTTCATAACCAAAGAATGAGACAGTTGAGGACCCTTCATGTAGAAGCACCAACAGGAACAACAGTAGCCAGGCTGCAGAGAAGAAGGACGGACCTATGGAAGCTCCTTGCCAGTGGATTTTATATGAAAATCTCTACCATACCAACAAACAAATGAACACACAAACAAACAAAACAAGCTCAAGACCTCAATTTTCTAAGAGTTTCAAGAGACAAGCACAGTATTAGCAAATGCCACATTGTAACCAACATGAGTATGTCATCCTGCTAACTCTTAGTTTCCAAGATTTCTGGTGAGAAGTCAGCTGTTGTTCTTATTGAGGATTACTTCTGTGGAATGAGTCACTTCTCTCCTGCCTTCAAGATTCTCTTTGTTTTTAACTTTTGATATTTTAATAATGATATGTCTAGGTGTGGATATTTTTTAATGTATCTTACTTGGAGTCCATTGGGGTTTTTTTTTTGGATGTGTAGTTTAATGTTTTATGTATAATTTGGTAAGTTTACACACATAAAATTCTTCACATATTTTTATATACCTTTTTATTTTTCTGCTCCTCCTGAGACTCCCCATTATGCATATGTTGGTATGTTTCATAGAGATCTATAGGTTTCTGAGGTTCTGTTCATTTTTCTTCATTAATTTTTTTCTTTTGGTTTCTTAGTCTGGATAATCTCAAATGAACTATGTTCAAGATTGCTGATTATATCTTCCACCTGATCATGTCTGCTGCTGAACCCCTCTTGAAATGTTTATTTTAGTTATTTAGCTTTTTAATTCTAGTGTTCCTATTTGTTTTTTTTTAATCATTCCTATCTCTTTACTGATATTCTGTATTATATGAAACACCATTCTCATACTTTAGTTATTAAAACTTGATTTTCTTTAATCCTTTGAACTAAGTTTAAAGACCTTTCTCTTTTCTTTCTTTCTTTCTTTCTTTCTTTCTTTCTTTCTTTCTTTCTTTCTTCTTTCTTTCTTTCTTTCTTTCTTTCTTTCTCTTTCTTTCTTTCTTTTTCTTTCTTTATTTCTTTCTTTCCTTTTTCTTTCTCTTTCTTTCTCTCTCTTTCTCTCTCTTTCTTTCTCTCTCTCTCTCTCTTTCTCTCTTTCTTTCTTTCTTCTTTCCTTCTTTCTTTCAAGACGGATTCTCACTCTGCTGCCCAGACTAGAGTGCAGTGGCACAATCTCGGCTCACTGCAACCTCCATTTGCCAGATTCAAGCAATTCCCCTGCCTCAGCTTCCCGAGTAGCTGGGACTTCAGGCACATGCCACCATGCCCAGCTAATTTTTTGTATTTTTAGTAGAGACAGGGTTTCACCACACTGGCCAGGCTGGTCTCTAACTCCTGACCTTGTGATCCGCCCACCTCAGCCTCCCAAAGTGCTGGGATTACAGATGTGAGCCACCATGCCTGGCCCCTAGAGACTTTTTCTAATAAGTTTTATGCCTGGGATCTTCTGGGACAGTTTCTATTAATTGGTCTTTGTCCTGTGTATGAACCATATTTTTTTGTTTTTTTTACATGTCTTGTAATTTTCTGTTAAGACTAGACATTAAAAATCATGTAATGTGGCAACTTTAAAAAATCAGATTCTTTCTCCACTCCTCAGGTTATGTTGTTTTTACAGTTTGTTGGTGTTTTTGTTTCTTAATAACTTTTCTGATGTAATTCTAAGTCTGTATTCTTTGTCTTGTGTAGTCACTAATGTCTCTACTCTGTTAGCTTCATAGTCATCTAATGATTTGCACAGAAATTTCTTTAAGGATCAGGAACCAGTAAGTCTCTGTCAATGAAAAAGAGTCATACTCTGTAAAATATTTGAAGAGAGTTATTCTGAGCCAAATGTGAGTGATCAATGGCCCATGACACAGCACTTAGGAGATCCTGAGAACATGTGCCCAAAGTGGTTGGGCAACAACTTGTATTACACATTTTAGGGAGACATAAGGCATCAGTCGCTACATGGAAGATGTATATTGGTTCAGTTCAGGAAGTGGTACAACTGGAAGTGGGGGTTTCCATATCATAGGCAGATTCAAAGATTTTTCTGATTGGTAATTGGTTGAAAGAGTTACTATCAATAGAAAGGAATGTCTAGGTTATGACAAAGGGTTGTGGAGACCAACATTTATCATGCAGATGAAGCCTCCAGGCAGCAGGCTTCAGAGAGAATAGACTGTAAATGTTTCTTATCATATTTAGAGTCTGTTCTATTAGCAACTTCAAAAGGGAGGAGGGTATTATCAGGTATGTCCAGCTCTGCCTTCCCATCATGGCTTGAACTTCTTTTTCAGGTTAACTTTGGAATGCCCTTGGCAGAGAGGATGTGTCCATTCAGATGACTGTGGGGGTCCTTAGATTTTTATTGTTGGTTCACATCTCCAAGTCTTTGCTGAGGTGCTCTACAAGCATGTTGGAGTATGTCTTCCACACTCATCCAAGCAGTTGACAATTCCACCTTAAACTTAGATTTTGATAATATCTGCTCATCCAGAACTATAAGGGAGCAATAGATGAGGGCTTAGGAGTTTCTAAGATCTTTTCTGAGTCTGCACACAGCTCTGGGCAGTGCAAAGCCTTTCTTACTCCTGCTCATGGCCTTCCAGATTTCCTAGAATATGTCAGAGCTTTTCAATGCCCCTATGAAGAGCCATTCTCCAGTTTTTACTTTAAGCTTTTTAATTAGCCCATTGTTTGCTGCAACTATTATCCACTATCTCAAGCATCTGTGAAGTTAAACAATTGCCTCTAAATGTTTTTAACAAATGCTCCTGAAGAAATGGCTTTTCACACTGGGGAAACTCCAAGTCAGATTAAATAAAGATAGCCTTGCAAGTGGGGTCTTTCAGAGAACCACTAGACAGCTTTTCTCTATGATTGAGGGCTACTGGTTTTGAAGGCTACTTTGGAGCTGGAGAGAGGGTGATGGGAATGGGGCAAGTTAAGATGTCACAAACCTCTCTATTCTTAGTGAAATTCAGTTGTTTTGCTTATGTAAACAATTCCTGGATGGCTGCAACACTTTGGTAAATATCCAGAGTTCTAAAAAGTTGATTTTGATTATTTTGGTCACTTTTCTCATTACTTTTATAGAGGAAAGAATCTATAAAATCTGACATCACCAGGTTGCATTATCTTTTCTGCTGACATCACCAGATTGCATTATCTTTTCCAATATTGTCTAAATATAATTAAAATGTTAAATTATAAACACACTTAACAAACCATCTTACTAAAATGATTTGTCCATATAAACAAATTCCTTTGGATTTAAGTAGTCAAGTGACCCATACACCTTTTCTGACTGGCATTCTTTGGCTGGTCTGGCAGACTCTAAAGTCTGGGCTGTAGTGGACTTGTATCCCCACTCCTTCCTCTGGGTGCTCAGCAAGTGGCACCAAGCCTGCAGGATGCTTTCACTCAGCAGTTAGCATCAGACTCTCTCAGGTAGTAAACTCTTCTGAGGATATAATATGGGAAAGTTCACCAAACATTCAAGAAAATTTCATGGACAGGCCCTTTCATTAGAAGGACATACTCCTAATTGTTACCAGGGTTGGAATTTCACACCTACAGTGGCTGCAACATTGATCCTGTAGGAGAATGAGAATGAAGGATAATGATCCTCACTCTTGAGGAAATGGGTACCCAGGAGGGCTTCAACGTCCACCTTCTAACTCCTTATTCACCTTCACTACTTTGACGCACATGCACTGTACCAATCTTTTCACTGCTTTGATGCACATGTGCTGTACCAATCTACAAAGCATTACTTGAGGGCAACTCTGCCACGGAACTTGTGCTCCGCTATTAAAAGGTCCTGCCCAACCTTTGCCATGGGTCCCTTCTTTAATACAATGGAGGTTACCAAAAACTTGCATGGATTAATGATTAATTAATTTTGTTTTACATCAATTCATATGGACTATATCACCTACATACATTTTTATTGAACTAAATAAAACCTAATGAGGTTTCTGATCAAGGTAAACAGGCCTCTCCTCAGTTCTAAAGAAAGAAACGTGGCAGTAAGCTGTACCACATTCTTAGGGTTAAAGTCATATTTTCTGTTGGCATTTTTTAATGTAGTATTTCAAACATATATAAAAATGAACCTACCATCTGTTTCTGTCACTTGATGCCAATCTTCTATATTACCTTTGCATCTGTCACACACACTTTTCACCTCACTCCTGCTTTACCTTGAAGCCAATTTCAGCTCTTAGATAATTTTATTTGTAAGACTTTCAGCATGTATCTCCAGAAAATAAGGGTCCTTTTTCCTTGACAGTTTTGTTGAAGTTTAATGGCCACATAATAAATTGTACATAATTGAAGTGTGTATTTGAGAAGTTTTGTTATGTTTATTTCTCTGAAACTATCATAACAATTAAATACACCCAAGAGTTTCCTTGTGCTATTTTATAGCCCAAAATGCATGCTGAATGTTTTAAAAATAAAATGTGACTTTAACCCTCCCCCTGCCGCTGTCTGACTCCTCCCCGGGAACTACTGATCTGCTTGCTGTTACTATGGATTAGTACATTCCCTAGAATTTTATGTAACTAAAATCATATAGTATGAACTCTGTCTGTCTTCTTTTATTTAGCATCATTATATTGAGATTCAATCATGCTGTTATGGGTGTCAGTTTTTCTTCTTTTAATTATTGGGTGGCATTCCATTATATGGCTATGTCACAATGGGTTAATCCATTCACCTGCTGGGGTACAATTGGGTGATTTTCAGCTTTCGGCAATTACAAATAAAGCTATTATGAACACTTGTTAAAAAGCCTTTGTGTGAATATATGCTTTTATTTTTTTGTGGGGTGTAAATAACCAAGCGTGGAATGAGTGAGTCATATGGTAGACATATTTTTAACTTTTAAAAAACAAACAAAATCCTCTTCAGCATGGTCAAACCATTTTCCATTCCCCCTAGCTGTGAGTGAGAGTTCCTGTCAATTCCACATCCTTGCAAACACTTGATATGGTCAGACTTTTCAATTTCATCCATTCTAGTGGGTGTTTAGTATCTCACTGTGGTTGTAATTTTCATTTCTCTGATGACTAAAGGCGTTAGGCCTCTTCTTGTGCTTATTTGCCAGTCCTACATATTATTTGATGAGATGTCTTTTTCAGATCTTCTGCCAATTAAAAAATTGTTGCTTGTCTTCTTAAAATAACTTCTTTAGAAATTCTGGATTAAAGACCTTTATTATACATATGTTTTGCAAATATTTTCCCTCAGTCTGGGGCTTTCCTTTTCATTTTCCTAAATGTCTTTTGAAGAACAAAAGTTTATGTTTCATTTTTATGAGGTTCATTCAATAGATTATTTCTAATTTGTGCTTCATCTATTTAATGTAACGTATCACTGCCAAAATCAAGATCATCAAGATTTTCTCTGTTTTCTTTTAGTAGTTTTATAGTCTTAGCTCTTACATTTATGTCTATGATCTATTTTGAGTTGATTTTTTATATGGTATGAAGTAATGATGGAAGTAATTTATATGAATGAAGTAATTTTTTTCTTTTCTTTTTTCTTTCTTTCTTTTTTTTTTTTCATATAGTCACTCAGTTTTTTCCAGCACCATTTGATGAAGATGATACTTTCTATACTGAATTTTTTGGTGCCTTTGCAAAAAATAAATTGGCTATGTAAACATGGGTCTATTTCTGGATTTTCAATTCTTTTCTACCCATCTGTGTACCTAGCTTGACACCAATCCTACTGACTACAGTTGCTTTATAATTAAAAAGTAAATTGTAAAGCTTTATAACTAGTTTTATAATAAGAATACAGGACTTGAGAGGCTCCTAGTGTGATCTGAGAGACCAAAATAGACACCCCTTTACCAACGAAGACAGATCTTAAGGTTAGGAAAACAAGTTACCTATGATCCCAGTGTTCAGGGCTTGGCTGGCATAGATCTCCTCCCTCTGTGGACATTGTCAGCAGGAGATGAGAGCTGGCCTCTCTGAGCTAACTACAACATGATTCGGGCTCTCTGGCAGTGCCCCATTCTCAGATCTCATGGGTTGTCTCTGCTGGCCCTATTATTGGAGGCTCCTGGCCTTCTCCAGAGGCCTTGCTGAAGGTCACCATTGTGCACTCACATTGTGCACTCACCACCCCTCCTTTTCTTACTGCTTACCTGCCCCACAAGCCAGTGAGTGGACTAAAACATGGGCACTGTTTAGCTAACACTTGGGAGATTCTGGCCTGAAGCCTGTTTGGTTTATAAAGCCCAGGTCAGCAAAGGCCTCATTACTGCATGTGCCAGAACAGTGCTGGGGCTAGAGTAGGGTGTCCCAGTGCCCTACTCCCCAGGGTAACCACCTCCAAACCTGAAGTCTCCAGTCAAGCTGAGGCCACTTAGCATGACCAAGACACCTGCTCCATGTCTTAGGGTGTGATTGAACCATTTCAGAGGCAAAAGGCATCAGGACAGTCCTGTAGCACTTGGCCATGGCCTGCCACAAGGAAGAATACACTGGGCCCAGCATCCTCAACTCTCCCCTGTCAAACAGTAGAATTCTCAAAGTTTTTCAAGAAGGTAGATTTTTGTCTCATTTTCTCTTTTTGTTTTAGTCAAAATCGCCCTTGAAAAAGTTTCATGTTGTAGGGGTCAAGGGAAAGCTCCTACGCCCTCTGAGGGTTTGCTAAAAATACAATGGAGAAAAAGGCATACAAATTTAAGTGCATTGCATGGAGGAATTACAGGAGAAGAATTACTCTATAACTCAGTAGGGTCCAGATACTTATATAACTTTCTTTATAGGAGAGAGAGGAGGTGGGGAATGTAGGTAATTCTTTTTAGGGGCCATGAATAAGTATTAGGGAGAATGAATGGACCCAGGGGACAGAAACTAACCTGTAAATGATTCTCTTTGGAATTTGAATGAGGCTGAGAGACAGACATTGTCTTGTGAAAAGGTCCATCCAGGTATGAGATTTTAGGGAACAGATGGAAAGCAACTGCTATCCCTGGTGGGACCAGTCTATACAGATAAACAGAAAGCCTCTTCCAGCATCTGCTTGTCTCTGAGGGCCTTTAATTCAAAATAGTCATCATATCAGTGTGCTATAACTTGGCCTAAAATTATCCTAATGTAAAACAGTGGAGGGTTCAGATTCCCTTCCTTTGAGCAAAGCTTGCAGGAGTAATGACCTAAAGATATTCACCAAACTCACGTTTCCAGGCACAGGCTGGTTTCAGGCCAATGTTTCCCAGCTTTCTGATATGGGCTTGCATTCCAGGAGCTGCTTTTGTTAGTTTGGCTCCATGGTCCAATGGATTTAGGAACGGCTGACCACTGTGTCTCCTTTTGAAGATTTGTGAAAAAATCAAGATATTGAAGGCCCTGAACCCATGGAAAGATGCTCGAAATAATTATTCATTAGGGAAACACCTATCAAAATCACAATTAGGTACTATTTTACACCCAGTGGGATGGCTATAACAGAAAGGACAGACAATAATAAGGCTTGGGGAGAATGTAGGGAAATTTGAACTCTAGTGTACTGCTGATGCAAATGCAAAATAGTACAGCTGCTTTGGAAAATATTCTAGGGGTTCCTCTAAAAGCTAAAGGTAAAATTACCACATGACACAGCAATTCCACTCCTCTGTATAGACCCAAGAGAACTGAAAACATACAGTCAAATAAAACTTGTTCATGAATGTTTACAGCAACATTATTTATGATAACCAAAAAGTGGAAACAACTTAAATGTCCATCAGTGGATACATATAACAATGTGGATGAACCTTGAAAACATTAAGTTACATGAAAGAAACTGGTTGTAAAAGGTCACACAGTAAATAATTCCATCTATACGAAATGGCCAGTACAGGCAAATCTATAGAGGCAAATGGTAAATTACTGGTTGTCAGGGACTAGGATAAAAGGGGTAAGAAATGGCTGCAGACAGCATGAGGTTTCCTTTGAGGTGATGGAGATGTTCTACAGTGACATTATGGTGACGGCTGTACAACCGTACACCAAAAGCCAATGAGTTGTTTAGTTAAAATGGATGAATTTTAAGACATATAAATTATATTTCAATAGTGATTCTTGTAAAGTCTTCAGGAAGCCCTCTGGTAAAGAAATCAGCCTAACCCAGCCCTAAACTCATCTGTCCACCAAAGCTTTTCCTCACATTGTCACCCTGAGAAACTGGTATTCTCAAGATTATGTTTTAGGAAAAACTGTTTTAGAAAACAGGAGTCCGGGTGCAGTGGCTCACACCTGTAATCCCAGCACTTTGGGAGGCTGAGGCAGGTGGATCAAGAGATCAAGAGATAGAGACCATCCTGGCCAACATGGTGAAACCCTGTCTCTGCTAAAAAAATACAAAAATTAGCTGGGTGTGGTAGCATGAGCCTATAGTCCCAGTTACTCAGGAGGCTGAGGCAGGAGAATGGCTTGAATCCAGGAGGTGGAGGTTACAGTGAGCCGAGATCGTGCCACTGCACTCCAGCCTGGTGCCTGATGACAGAGCCAGACTCTGTCTCAAAGAAAAAAGAAAACAGGAATTTGGCAAGAGGGACTTTGTTTCTGTGAACACATATTTGGCACATCAGGGTACGTCCTTTCATATTTTATTTATATGTGTCATGTCTTGTCTTCTTGGTAGCTTTATAAGCATTTGGGGAAAGAAAAGAATGATTTTGTCTCTTTGAATTCCTATTTCTCACCCATACCACCATAATGTAGTGCACACATAAATAATCTGTAAGTATGCAGTTGGGACTTTGCATTACTAATGAGCTAAACTTTTCAACAAAGCCAAAAATAAGTATTACGGGCCCCCAAGTGCCAAGCACAGTTTTGGGCATGGGGATACAAAAATGAGGGAGCTTATGATCCAGCCTGAGACCAGGCCAGGAGCCACGCTGTAAAGGCATCTCTCCCTGGGGCATTAAGCTCTGAAGTAATTCCCAAGGCATATTTTCCATGTAATTGAAATTCTTGAACACATTAATGGAGGCATCATGTTTGAGACTCACCCTCTTGCTGTTGAAAAGCAGATGCAACCAATTTCTTCTTCACTGTTGAAAAAGGTTGCTTTCCCTTTGGATGGGCACCAGTTGAAAACTTGTACTTAAAGAGCTATTTTGGCCCAAACTGTGTCTCCTCAAAGGTGAGTCCCACTGGGGCAAATCCAGGTGATCCCAGGCTAAGCAGCCTGTAGGAAGGACAGGCACAGATAGAGCGGGGCATGCAGTCCTCTACCCTCCACTCCGCATCCATCCTGGGCTAGAGCTAGGATCATGCACAGAAGGACTCACACTGTCTAAATGACTTTTTCTTTATTTAAAAAAATGTGCTGCCTTTGCTCACTTATTATGAGCTTTCTCTGTGACCACAATCCTGAAGCTCAGCCTAAAGTCCCCAAGCTGGGCACTAAAGGAAAAAAGTGACCCTGGAGACCAAAGGACAACTGGCTCACGGGAAAGCTGCTCATAGCAAGTAAAACTGGAGGAGAGAGAAACACACTAGCCTTGGATAATACAGTTTGGATTTTGTCCCCTCCAAATCTCATATTGAAATGGGATCCCCAATGTTGGAGGTGGGTCCTGGTGGGAGGTGTTTGGGTCACAGGGGAGGATCCCTCATGAAGGACCGAGTGCCCTCCCTACAGTACTAAGCCTTGTTCTACTTGTTCCTGCAAAATTGGATATTTAATCTGGCACCTCCATCCTTTTCTCTCCCACTCCCTCTCACATGTGACATGCCTGCTCCCCTTTGGCCATGACTAAAAGCTTCCTGAGTCCTTACCAGAAGCAGATGCTGGCGCCATGCTTCTTAGACAGCGTTCAGTACCACGAGCCAAGTAAACCTCTTTACTTTATGAATACCCAGACTCAGGTATTCCCACCAACACAAACAGACTAACACATTGGGTGTCCCAAGATAACACACTGCAAATGTGGGAAAGGAACCTGGAAAGAACCATGGGAAAGAAGCTGATGTGAACAGAACAGCCCCACTGAGGGCAGGTGCTCAGCAGAGCCCCTCTCTCTGAGTTAGCAGCAGCAGGAAGCCTCCTCTGGGAGATGCTGGCTGCAGGGTAAGCCTGCCAGCCTCCACTGGGATACCTGGGAGCCGGTCTTGCTGGCTTCTGTCGGGGCAGAGGGCAGTCTTCCCAGCAGGCCACTGGCTCTCTGGAGGCTTCTGGGTCCCATCCTACCCTCAGGGGACCTGGGCAGGAAGTATCAGCTGACTGTGCTCATGGGTCATTCATGGATGCCCCTTTTCATGCCCCAAAATGAATCCAAAGAGAAGAAACTCTAGCCTCTGCCAAGCCTTAACACCCAGCCTTGCAGTACGAGCACATCCAAGGGGCCTGATGAATAGCACCTGATGAATAATCTCCCACTGGCTCAGGGATTTGAAGCTACTGAATTTACATGTAATTAAAGACCCCAGTTCAGACCACATTTCAAAACAGACACTTGGTTAGAGATAGGAGGCCTTCCCCATCAAATGGTTTTGTTTTGCTTTTCCTCTGCATATGGGCCTTACAATTTGCCAAGGAAAGGTTACAGGGGCCACTGTTGTTTAGTTTGAAGATGAAAAAGCTCCAAGAATGACCTAACTACTGTCTTCAAATATGCAAAGCATTTATTACAAGGAGGGAACGGCTGGCTGTTTTCTTCTTAAACTGCAAGAAAAGGCAGCTCACCTGAAATCCTAGAGACCTGCACACATGGCCCTCCACACTCAGCCCTCCCCCAGAGCACCTTGCACATAGGAAGCACTTCTTGCCATAAAACCCAGGACTGCCTGCCTTTGAGAAGGAACCTTAGGCCTTGACCATGGTTGAAGAAGGAGGCCCTGTATCTATTTTAGAAAAGTCTAGTAGGTCCTAACTGGTGGCTGGCAGCCAGGACACAGACTTTATGGCAGAAGCGTGACAGGATCCTCAGTGAGAGAGGCCTTGTTCATGGCAGGTCCCTTTGTGTGGCTGATAGGTGGGGCATCAAAGCTGTGGCGCAGACGTGACTGGGCTGAACTCCTCTGAATAATAGAGGTTGGGAACATGGAAGCCTACAGCTATGAGGAAGTCCAGGAGGAGATGGGAGAAGCTAGGGAGGCTGGTACTGCTGCTGGAAGACAGGCTGGAGAGGAATAATGATAAAAAATTCCAGCGGGCCATTGAGAAAGAACTTTGAACCACAAATGTTTAATAGGAATTGCGGCAGTATAATGCAGTCCCCAGCTTTGATTTCCTGCTCCACACAGGATCTTAGGGAACTGTTTCCAGTTATTATACCTCAGTTCCATGTAGTTCCAGATCCTTCCCTGACAGCGGATTTGCTTTGGACAGAAGAGGAAAGACTTATGTGGAGGTGGGCGTTTGGCTGCCACCACCATTGTGGCCATCTGGAAAGGATAATCCTTGAAAGGAGAACCCGGTGGCAGCTGTGCATCGCCTGAGACATCCATACACCTAATTCTGATCAGACAGAAGCCTCTGATCAGATGAAGAGGAAGAGCAAAGATTCTGTCTGTCCTGGCCGCCCTGCAGGCTGGGCTGCCCTGCAGCCAGCAGAGTGTCTGGCACAGGGGAGGGTCTCGGTGCCGTAGCCAGGGTTGCCGACCCTACTGGGAGGAGGCAGATGATGGGTAAAAGTGAGCACTGGGCCTTTCCGATGTGAGGTGAGGATGTGGATCCAGAAGAAAAGACAAGTGAAGAAGCAGGTGGACAGCACTTCTGTGTTTTCAGGGGCGTGGAGGGAGCCCGAGAAGAGCATACATTGACACCACCATCGCTGCCTGCAGCAGTAACTTCCTTGACTCTCTGTCCTAAGCCTGTGGAGAGCCCTTAAATTTGTGGTCCTTGAAGCTATTGTAAAGGGAAGATTTTTTTTTCTTCCCAGGCCCTACTCATGCTGACTTTTCAAGTTTGCGTTGTCCCTGATGGTTTCTGCTCCTGTTCTTTGAGACCATCCCTCTCATGTTCCACTCTCCAACATGGCACCTGTAAAGTCTCTTCCAGGGATCTGTGGCTGCATTCCAGGGTCTCTTTGTGCTAAGCTGCCTGAGACCTCAGACCGTTGTAATAGATCACATGGCAGGGATCTTCTCCATCATCCTTCTTCCTTCTGCTTTCCCACAAGAGCAGCAGGTTCAACGTGTTCGTAGAGGACTCCCTGTGTGAGAGTCTGAAGGAAATTTCCAATTTGTTGCAGGGGAAAGAAGGGAGAGAGAGACTAAAAATTGGTTGATGACCACCACTTGCCAGATGCTCCCAATAAAGTCTCAAACTCATCACATCTCCTGCCAATGCATTCACCCCCTTAACCTGTTTCACTTGGAACTCCATCTCCTAGACAAGCAAAGACCATGTGGGGACTTTGGAGTCAGGTGCCTACCATTCCATCTCAGGTGTTACTGTGGGAAAGTCATTTAACCTCTTTAAGCCTCAGTTCCTTCCCTTGTAAAATAGACCTATGAGTTCCTCACATAGGGTTACCTGGGGCCGGGATGGCCAGATAAAATATAGGATGCCTGCTATAAAAATTGTATGGAACATACTTATACTAAAATATTATTTGTTGCTTATCTGAGATTCAAATCTAACTGGACATTCTAAATTATTATTTATTATTATTTTTGCTAAATCTGACAATCTACCTGAAATTTAAGTGACACATGAACGCCAAGGCTTGGCCCAGGGCCTAATGCATAGGAGGGTTTCAGTGAGTGGCAGCCATTGTTGTTTCTGGGGGTTTCTGGAAAAGTTATCGAGAAGACGTCAAGGGGAGATGGAGAGGTTTCTGGTTTGGTTGGTAATATTTGCTGATCCCTTGCAATGGGCCAGGTATTCTTCAGGAACAAGGTGGGCAAAACATGAATAGGACAAGCTTTCTGCTCTCTGGGACTCCCTTGAAGATGCGTCACAACCCCAAGCTGGTATAGTAAGTGTTATAAATCCAGTACATGCCTGTACCAAATGCTATACAGCACAAATAAGTCACTCACCTGGCACGGCACTGGAGGCCAGAGCTGCCAAGGAGGTGGGCAGGTCTCTCAGGCAAGCCTTTTGAACGTGGGGTTTGGTGGAGGTGGGAGAGAGAAGAGTTTGAGGTTCACCAGGTGGTAAGGTGTGCATGGCTGGCTCAGGGCTCATGGCCAGAACGAAGGTGGAGGGGAAGGGGGAGGTGAGGCGCGTCGGTCATTAGCACTGGGCACCTGCAACATTGCTCAGCAGGGCTAGGCCCAATTTTCATAGACAGTGGGATCTCAGTGCTCTAATTATAGTTTTTTTTTTTTTTCAATTTTTAAATATATAAAAATGTCACTAGAATGCTTTTTTCTCTGGACCTCTTTGCTTTAAATTGGGCTCCTCTGGTAAGTCCAATAGTTCAATTAAGTCCTAGGTGATGGTTTCTCTGTTTTCCAGGCCAGCAGCCCTGATGGAGAGTGCAGAGGCTCCGAGTATCCACTCTTGCATAAAACATTGTCCTCACCCGCCCTATGCTTGACTGGCCTTCTGGCAGCCCTTTCTCAGCTGGGCCATGTCCCTGTGGAGGGATGGGGCAAAAGAGGCCAGACAGCAGGCTGTGCCCTTGCTCCCTGTTAGCAGATGCGGCCTTGGCCTACTCTGAGCTCGGCAGTTCTGTTTCTCCTGGTTGCTGGACACGGGCCATGGCATTGCTGTGCACTCTGTTATCTGGAACTCTCGGCTCCCTTGGTTCACCCGTCCCCTGCCCCGCAGCATTCTGCATGGCCTGCATTTGCCAGGCCCCGTCCCTCATTGCCTGAGGAACCTGCCCATATGGAATTCAACACTCATAATACTCTTAGTGCCGGGAATGGGGGACAGGGGAGGGTACATAGTGGCACAGAGAAGACATTACGAGGGAAATTTTGATATATAAGTAAGTGGAAAAGAAAGTGTATAAACCAGTGTGCAAATAAGATCATACACATGTGAGCCATGTGTATGTGATGCCACGTACACGTGCATAAGCTCACGCACATACACACACCAGGGTGGGCGGATTACTCCGATTACCACTCGGGGTCTCTTTTGGAAAAAACCTCTCAAATCATGTTTTTCCTCTGCTGTCACACCACAACAGCAATCATCAGCAGAGGAAGACTTCGTGACAAAATCTGTGGAAGATTTCCCCACACACCAAGCAGCGGACACCAGCGGAGTGTCCTTCCAGTTCAGTTCCATCACGGCCTACCGGAAGATAGCATCAGATCCCACAGCTTAAGGACTCAGTCCCGAAAGACTGCCCTCCACTTTCCCCCAAGTTTCAAGAAGAGGTCTTTGGAAGTTCTGACTGACCTGCTTCAAGTTGGGGTTCCCACAGCCCCCTCTTTGGGTTTCATTAATTTGCCAGAGTGGCTCACGGAACGCAGGGAAACACTTAACATTTACAGAATCGTTAGGAAGGATATTTTAAAGGAACAAATAGCCAGATGAAGAGATACATAGGGCAAGGCCTGGAAGAGTCCAGTCCCCGTAAAACTAAAAGAGCACCCACTCGGCACATGGATGACTTCTCTACTTTCCTGTCAGTCTCCACGTGCTCAGCTCACTGAACGCTGTTCTCTTGGGTTTTCTTGTCTTTCCCTCCCTCCCTCCCTCCCTCTCTCTCTCCCTTCCTTCCTTCCTTCCCTCCCTCCCTCCTTCCTTCCTTCCTTCTTTCCTTCCTTCCTTCTGAGACAAGATCTTTCTCTGTCACCTAGGCTAGAGCGTAGTGGCACCATCTTGGCTCACTGCAACCCCTTTCTCCCGGGCTCAAGCAACCCTCCTCCCACCACAGCCTCCTGAGTAACTGGGACCACAGGTGCAAGCAAGCCATCATGCCCAGCTAATTTTTGTATTTCCTTTGGTAGAGATGGAATTTTGCCATATTGCCCAGGTTGGTCTTGAACTCCTAGGCTCAAGTGATCCACCCACCTTGGCCTCCCAAAGTGCCAGGATTACTGGTGTGAGCCAACGCATCTGGCCCCTCTTGGGTTTTTATGGAGGCTTCATTACGTGGCATGACTGACAATCATGTAGAAATGTGGTTGGACAAAAACAACATAATCTAAACCCAGCAAGGCCTATCTGTTCAGACTTTCCCGGCCTCTCTGTGCGGCATTTCTTCCTCTAGGGCCTGGGGCAGGACCTGCTCTGAAATGAGGGTCTTTTGACCCACAATCGATTAGACTCCTGCCTTGGGCAGGAGAAAGGAGAACAGGAAAAGGTCAGAGAGAGGGATGGATGTTGTCTCCTGAGGCCTAATGCTCCCAACATTATAACAAGGAGAATGGGAGTGACAAGCAAGGACTCATGAATGAAAGCCTATGCATATATATCATAACACCACAGGCACATAAGCAGAGAGAAAGATGCCTAGAAAGATATTGAAAAGATATCCAACAAGGAATAAATGTTAATAGCAGTGATTAGATTATGAGTGACTTTAATTTTCCCTTCCAATTTAGCTGTATTTTCTAGAGTTTCTGAAATGGATATGTATTATACAATACAAAATATTACAAAATATTACAGTATCTTATGGAAATCAGAGGACTGTTCTTGTGAGTATAATTTTATCAGTGAACCAAGCGAGTGGCATGGGAGTGTGAAGTAGGGTCTGTAGCAGGCAGCATGACCGTTTGCTGGCTGGTCCCTACCAGCCCCTCATCTCTCCTGGCAGCTGATCTGGAGTCTAACCCAGGGCTTGCATTGAACTCTCTGGCCCTCTGTATCCACACTGTAAAACGAGGGGATTCAGCTTGCATCCCAGGGATGGCAAATCAGAGATGGTATGTGAGCTGAAACTTCTCACTGATTCTCTGGGAAAGGTCCAGGTTCCTCACGAAAGGCTGCCATAATTGATTATGATATCTGCTATGGCAACCCAGGGCAAGGGGTGCCACCAACCCTCCCAGCTCAGCAGGCAGCAGCAGCTCCACCCTCGTGGGCTCCCCTGACCTTCCTTCAATGCCTCAATTATAGCTGTCATTGTGTTTAGCAATTATACAGTGGGAGCCCTGTTGTGTTTATTTTTAAATTGCCTATACCAGAGTCTGGCTGACATAGGAATAACTGAATGATGGATGGATTACTCAGAAAACAATTACTAAATGTGAATGCAATTGCTAAGCACAGGTGTGCAGTTTTTCAAGGTACTGGAGGTTTTTGTTTGGATGCATAAATTCTGCTTTATTACTCTACCATCTAAAGCATGCCAGGTTGTAAAATTAACATTGGTTGGAGATAAGAGATTATCAAATGCCAGCATCATGTGTGGGTTTTAGTTAATACAGGAAGAGGGCGGGGACAGTACTGCCATGGAGGGAGCACTGGCTGCCAATCTGCCATCCATCTTCACCATGTTTGGACTCTCCTTTTATAGCGTAGTGAGTAAAGCACCATCAAGTTTGTGGATCCATGCTGTGCCCCCTTTCGGCTGGGTAATTTGGAGCAAATCCCTTTAACTTCCTCAGGCCTCGAGCTTTCTTGTTTACCCAAGGTCCCTTCTGGCTTTGGAAACTCCATGCTCTTGAGTTGGCTCTCAGCCTCTGCAGAACTCAGACGGGCTATTTTGTTGGGAGGTCATTTGCACCTGAAAATTTGAGCAGACTTTGGAGACCCTCAGTCCTTTCCTTCCTCCCACATCCTGCACTTGTCTTTTCTGAGGAGACTTCTGCCAAGCCAGATCTGGAGGTGTCCTCTCCTCCCTTTTCCTCCCTTCCCTCCCCTCCTTCTCACTCTCCCCCATATCTGTCCTTTCCTCCTCTTTCCTTTTACCTATGGCCCTACTCCACCCTGCCAAGGGCCCCCATGTGCCTTCCTCTCCTTCAGTCCCAGTGGGGAGTTATTCTTGTCCTTCTCCCTGTTCCAGCCGTGTCCTCCTTAATCCTATCCCTGTCCCTCCTCAATCCTATCCCCGTCCCTCCTCATCTCTTCAGTACCCCCACAAAGCTGCTCTGAGCTGGCTCCTTATCATGGTAGCCAATGGTGGCACTTCTTCCTCTGCCAAGAGACAGGAACCTGGACACTGTCTGGTTGAGAAAAAACAGCCCCGTCCATCAGCTCCAGCTACTGTCATTGCCTTCCAGTGTCTGATGCATGATGACAGGAACTGAGCCATGGGCAGCAGCCAAGAGCTTCCTATATTCACAGGCTGTACCTGGGCCAACCACCCAGGACTGCAGAGGCCTCCTCAGAGCCTAGCACCCAGCCCCCACCCTAGCTTAGCTGGCCTCGTGTTTGTCAGAGGTGTTTCTTCATGACAGCAGCATTCTTTCTTAAGATTTTCTTTTTTTTCTTTTCTTTTTTTTTTTTTTTTTTTTTTTTTTTTTGATATGGAGTCTTGCTCTGTAGCCCAGGCTGGAGTGCAATGGTGTGATCTCAGCTCACTGCTGTAACATCTGCCTCCTGGGTTCAAGTGATTCTCCTGCCTCAGCCTCCTGAGTAGCTGGGATTATAGGCATGTGCCACCATGCCTGGCTAGTTTTGTATGTTTAGTAGAGATAGGGTTTCACCATGTTGGCCAGGCTGGTCCCAAACTCCTGACCTCAGGTGATCCACCTGCCTTGGCCTCCCAAATTGCTGGGATTATAGGTGTGAACCATTGTGCCTGGCCTAAAATACATTTTCAAGACTTTCAAGAATGCTGGAGCAGGTTTAGCAACTGAGTGACCAACATCCTTTCTAGGCTCCCCCTGGGAAGTGGCTAAGCCTGCAACCTGCAGGGCCGTGTGAGTAAATGGGAGCTGGCAGGTGGGCACAGGGCTTCCAATCCCCCTAAATCCTGAGTTGAGGGGAAGAGATCCCAGAGACAGAGGGAACACAATCAGCACCTACCTGACCTGGGACACAGAAGCTTCTAGAAGAGCAGAAAATATGGTCCAGCACATGGGATTGTTTGGAGGCAATGAGAAAACCCAGTCATGTGCCCACTTCCTCCCTGCTGTCTTGGACTTTCCTGAGACATGGAGACTGGAAAGCTTGAGGGCACGGTCTGGAGTTTTAAGTGGCTTTAGTGGGCAGGAGGCCCAGGGTTGTGGGGGAGGCCTCTTCCCCATTGGCTCTGGGCCCTTCATCAACAATTCTGCTACCCAGCAGAAAGTTATCAGGGGCTCCCTCCCACACTGGTGGCATGTGTGGCTACACTGGAGACAATTTGAGGGAGCCAGCCCTTGCTTATCTCTGGAGACTGACTGTGCCCACGGGTCCTCCCAGCCTTGCTCTGAACTGGCTCAACTCTCAAACTTGCATTACTCACAGGCCGTGCCTTCCCCTCTGCCTGGGACAGGAAGCAAAGCCTCCCTGCCATCATCGGCTGATTGCCATGTGCCAGACCTGAGCCTGGCCCATGTGTTGCCATGACACTGGGGCTGTGGCTGTGCCCTTCTCCCAGAGGAGGAAGATGAGGCCTTGGGTCCAAGGCCACACCACGGGTGGGTTGTGGGGCCAGGCTGGAACGCAGGTCTTGCTGATTCAGTTTAGAAGTTAATGCCTACACTGACCAGAGTCAAATACGGAGCTGCTTTGTCTCATAGAAAAGGCACTGATTTTTTTTCATTGCAAACACTCTGATTAATGCTCAAGTTTTGGAGTTTCCTAATGATATATCCTGCATGAACCAGTTGAGCTCAAGGCACCATGAGTCCAGTGTTAAAAAATATGCAGGAATGAGTGACAGATTCTAGACTGAAGACCTGGATTTTAATCCCACATTTGTGTTGACTGATTTGCCTTTAGTGTGGGCCCTTTGGTCTTATTAATGGGGGTGTCTCATGTTGCGACTAGAAATGTGGGTTTTGGAGTCCACCCAGACTCTCCTAGGCCTCTGTCTTCTTCTGGGAGAGGAGAAAAAGTAGCATCAGTGCTCCCGAGGAGTGAGGAGTAAATGAATGAAAGTGTGTGAGATGCTCAGGCCTGCCCAGGACAGACTATGGGTGTTAACATTATTAGTAGTAGTAAATGCAGTGGCCTGAGGCCAATCACTTAACCTCTGTAAGCTTCCATTTCCTCATCTGCAAAATAGGGAAATAAGAATTGCTGCTGTATATGACTGCTACGAGGTTCAAAAGGAAAACCTCTGCATGCTGTAAATAATTACACCTACAGTTGCAGCCAATTAAAATCTTCTCCCTGCTTTAAATGGCTTGATTAGACACTCACTGTTTTCCAAGACTGAGCATTCCTGGGCATTGGCACAAAGTTTTTAAAGGAAGTGTCTGGACAATTGTGTCTGAGAATGCAGTCTCCTCTCACTCTCAGCTCCCTGAACTGGTCTCCTTCTTGTGCGCTATATAGCACATTATGGCCAATGGAGAATATACACCTTTGGGAGAATTTGCAGGCAGGGCCATTTTCAGCCTGTAAGATGCCTTTGTGCAAATACAGAAGGGACATACAGAGAGCATGGGCATGCATGCAAGCTGGATTTCAGCACCCTGCTCCCCCACTGACCATCCGCCCCCTGCGAATGGTAGCCCTGTGTGCACATAATCTGCATCTAGGTCGCAAACTTCAGTGTCCTTGTGGCCAGACAGAGGGTGTCAATGGACGTGAGTGAAGCCTCCTGGGTGTGAGGCAATAGGAAGGGTGGGGACCACAGTCATCTGAAGCGCCCAATCCAGGAGTTGCAGGAGCAGCTGTGACCAGCTCCAGGTCACACTGCCGGGTGAAGGTCCAGGAAGGCCAGGCCTTTCCACTTATCTACAGAAATCTAGAGAGCTATGTAAAGTTTTCCTGGTTTTGAAAATTACTGTGCACATCAGAAAAACACATCCTCAGGTGGAATATCATGTGTGGGTCACAGCTGCCCACCTGCCCTATGCAAAGCTCAGTCACAATCAGAACCCTGACACCGGTGAGAGGGGAAGCATGTCCCTCTTCTCCTTCTTTCTCCTTGCCTTCTCTCCTTCCCTTCCATCCTCCACCGCCTCTTCTGACCCAAACCCCAAGGCCTGACATGTGGACTTCTCTCTCGCTGCCTCAGTTCTCTCTGCTCATGGCCTCCTCTCTGACAACCACACCACCCATTGAAACATGCTTTGCCCACATCCTCCCTCTTTCCCCCGATTCTCTCAACCCCCAGCCAGCATTCGATTACTCCCTCCTGACTGCCAGCCTCTTGAAGCCAAGAGACCTTGCCTGACATGGGATCTGTTAGCTTAAGATATTTCTCTATGAGCAAATCCAAACTCCTCAGCCTGCGGTCTGTGACCCACTGTCTCCCAGGAACCTGAAGCACCCGCTCACTGCTCTCACTGAAGTTATTCTCTGAGCACAGCCTGACTATCTTGCTTCTGTGCCTTCATCTTAGCTGTGCTCATTGCTATGATTCCCTTCTCCTGTCAACCAGTCCTGAAAAACTTACAATTTACTTGCCTTAATTCTTCCATTGAGTGTCCATGAACAACCTGGCTTCTCTCTCCCAGAATTCTGCTGCTGAGAGAAGGATTCAGGATTGGACCCTAGGAATTTCTTGCAGTAGGCAGTTGTTACCTTTCCAGGGACATAGCCTTTCATCAGCTGGAAGTTGCTGGGTGCAGCAGACAGATTTGCACTCTTTATAGTACTTCTTGTCCTGCGTACAGCAGGCGGTCACCAAGAACTTAATTCTTAGCTAGTGTTTTTCATCATTTTTTTCTTTCAAGTATCTAGAGATAGATAGAAAGCACCCCTCCTCTGTTGTCTCTGTACCCCATATCCTCTGGTGCTCTGTTTCCACAGCATCTTTCCTGGGTGTGCAAAAGGAGCCAAGGACTTACCCTCGGGGATGAGTGTGGCCTTGTCTTTTGCTGTCGTTTTTGAGTATGCAAGTTCCTGTTCAAGAAAAGACCTTTCCAAAACAACTAGGTGTGCCAAGACCGTGCTGGATACATCAGCTGGCGTGCACACGCATCAGGCCAGTGCTGCAGCTACTGCCCTGGGGATACCCCAGCAACCAACACCAACCGCCCAAAAAAGGCCACCAGGCAAGTGGACCCCGCGCCTCAAGTATTTTCATAGCCAGGGCCACGTTTGGGACCCCAGAGAGAATCTCTTTCCTGGTCTCACCCTTCATTTCTCCACTCTCAGTTTTTGTCTTTCCATGATCTACTGTGATGAAATCGGCTCCCAGGCCCTCATGTTTCTGCACATGAGAGGCCTGTGTCCCAGTGGCTGCTCTGCAGAAAATCCACATCTTAAAATTATAAAAGATGTTACTGATAAAAGGATTCTGTGATCAAATAAGTTTGGGAAACATTAAATTAAACAAAAGTTCATCAGGTTTCTTTACTGCAGGACTTCTCAGAGCCTTTAATGCACTGTGGTTCTCCAAGGGGGTGTCAGGTCACAGAGCATTTTTCAGCCTTTTATGACTGTGAAATTCATTTGTTCAAGGGGCATCTGGAGGGAGTGGATGGTGGCGAATGCACTCTGGGAGATGTGGTTGTGCAGGACATGCAGCCGGCCCCCAAACCTGGGCCTGCTTACCGCGCTGGCTCCTCATGTGGCCGGGCCCTCTGCCCCTCACTAAGCCTTGGCGGCTTTGCTGTAATTGTATTCCCATATGTGTCCCGTCTGGCTTGATACAACTCTGGCCACTGGCTTCCGGAATATTCCAAGGCCTAGCCCAAGCCTGTGTGTCCTGAGATTACCTCTCGTTGCTGGCGGCCATTTCTATGAATTGAGGAATGAAAAGCACAAAGCTAGTGGCAGTGCTGGCAGAGCTGACAAGTCAGCAGGGACCATGCTTTGCCCTTTGTCTGCCCCATGCTCCTGGCATGGACCAGAGGCCGCAGGGATCTAGGAATCCAGTCTCTCTGGGTTCACACCACCAGACATTCAAAGCAGAACATAACACGGTTTCACAATGACTTCAAGAAGTCTGACATGGGTGGACCTTAAATTGCCACCCCATGATTTTAACTACTATTTTCTTTGATTCTAAGATGTCATCAATTGTACGACACACCATTGTTTTAAGAACAGCTTGTAGGGGGTGAACAAAAACGAAAGAAAAAAGGAACACCACATGTAGTGTACTGACTAATTGTAAGACACATCCTGATTTCAGAATAATTAAAATTTGAACAATTGTGTGCCTTGGAATTGAGGAAATACACTATTTCTACAGGTCGGGGTTGGCTTCCTTTTTCACTGCTGCTGAGGAAGCTGAGATGCAGGCTCCAAGCAAGAAGGCAGGAGACGGGGGTGCTGGGCAGGTGTTTGATCTCAAAAAGAAGTCATTGAAGTAGCATGTGATCCAGCCTGTGCCAGGTTAGGAGGTGCTGGGGTGAAGCACGCCCTGCCTTTACCCTCTAGTGTGTGGCTGTTTATCCTATTGAGAGGTAACGTGTCTCCTACAGCTTCCCAGAAGGCAAGGTGATGTGTGCGCCTGTTTGGTAGCTGTCAGGAATAGCCGGACCATTCAAGTGTATGTGAAACCAGCTCTGTAAGCTATGAAACAGAGCATCATTCTTTATTATTTTTCTGCAATGGCATAAACATCATCACTAAGTCACAGATACAATAAAAACAGAAATGTATTAGGAGTATTTAGGAGTGACTCTGAGCTAATGACAACACATCATATGATGATGGCTCACGTCATAGGGACTCACTCACCTCTTTTTTATCCAAGGAATCCCACCTCCTACTTCCTTGCCCAGACATGGCAAGGAAATAACACATATATGTTGTCACACTACAAAGATGGTAGGCAGGTCCTCGAGTGCATCCCAGGGGCCCAGGGCAGTGAGGATTGCGATGGAGGAATGTTCCTAGGGTGTGAGAAGGACCGCGTGGAGTTTCCTGGGTGAACCCCAGGTGCGACGATGGGGCAGGAGGTGTTCAGCTGAGGACCTGGGGCTGGAGATAAATTGAGGAGCAGTGAGAAGTTTGCTGAGAGGGTATGTGAGCTTGAAATGGGAGGTGAAGCCCCGGGAGGATTAGAGCTAGGCTGATGGTCGATACCACCTTTTCACTGAGTGATTTTTACACCTTGTTTTCAACAAATCAGCAAAGGCACTTTAAGTGCTATCATGAGCTGATTCCAAGTGTTCAAGCGGTGCCACCAGTGCTCTTGGTTGTGCCCGGATCATGTGCTCCAGGGCAGAGCTCCTGTGCAGCCATTGCCATGCCCCACACCCCCCGCCTCAGGAGGCTGGGCTCGCTGTTCCTCCTGGCACCTGCTTCCCCCAGGCACGCGCTTGGCTCATAGCTCATTTCATTCAGGTCTGGGCCGGCTTCCTTCCTGAATCTCTTACTATGAAATGTGCTCTCCTCATTCTATCTCCCCTATCATGCTGGTTACCCCGTGTGGCACTTGTTGCTCGTTTGCTTCATTTTTGTAACATGCGCTCTGTGGTGGCTTCGCTCACTCCTGTCTCTGCTGTGCTCAGAATGTGGCCTGACACTTAGCAGAGGATCCATGTTTATTGTTGTTATAGAATGACACTGTTTTCTGAGTTCTTCCACATTTATCACTTTAGTTCTCAATCCTTTCCTGATGTGTGGATGTAAAAATTGTCTACAAGAAGATAAAAGAATTACCCAGGATAGTTATTGCACTAGGAGGGAGAGGGGCATGCAACCCCACGCTTTCCCCCACAGCGCTAAGCTTCAGGACGATGCCACTCTTGATGCCCACTTCACGATGGCCTGCACATCTGACTTTGTGCAGGAGCCCGCAGCATGGAATTGAGCAGCCTCCTGCTCCAGCCAGCCGACTGCCCCTCAGAGGGGACTGAGGTGACACAACAGGATCCCATCGTTTGGTAAACAGGACTCCAGGGTGAAGTCTGAGGGTGGGGGGAGGTTGGGGGAGCTGGAGGGTGGGTAGCAAATGGCTGTGAAAAGCAGGAGACTTTCCACAGCCGAAGCTAAGTCTAGATGTGCCCAGATTAATGCCTTTTCCTTAAAAGGTTTTTCCTTAAAAGGAGGCAGGAACAAAGCATCAGGAAGGGACTAGGATTTAAAACTGGCCCCTCAATGCTTCTACACTACTGGTGGGAATGTAAGTTAGTTCAGCCACTGAGGAAAGCTGTCTGGAGATTTTGCAAATAACTTAAACTAAAACTAGCATTTGACCTAGCTATCCCATTTACCGGGTATGTGCCCAAAGGAATACAAAGTGTTCTACCACAAAGACACACACGTGCAATATGTTCATCATGGCGTCAACCTAGATGCCAATCAATGGTGGACTGGATAAAGAAAATGTGGTATATATATACCATGGAATACTGTGTAGCCATAAAAAGGAATGAAATCATGTCCATTACAGCAACATGGTTGGAGCTGGAGGCCATCTTCCTAAACAAATTAATGCAGGAGCGGAAAACCAAATATTGCATGTTCTCACTTATGAGTGGGGGCTCAACATTGACTAGACATGGACATAAAGATGGGAGCAGTGGACACTGCAGACTGCTGGCTGGGGGAGAGTGGGAGGAGAGTGAGGACTGAAAAACTACCTATTGGGTATTATGCTGATTTCCTGGGTGACAAAATTATTTGTGCACAAAAACCCTGTGATATGCAATTTACCCATGTAACAAACCTGCACACATACCCCTTGAACCTAAAATAAAAGTTGGAAAGAAAAAGAAAAACTGGCCCCTCTATCTAGGCTCCTCTTCCTTCTTAGGTCCTAGGAGAGTTGGCCAACCAGGCCCTGGGTCCAGACATGGCCCTGAATACAGCGTCCACTTGTACCTGCTCACATTCCCAAGCGCCACCGTTCCTTGATGTGGCTCACTCTCTAGACCAGTGATTCCCAGTCACTGGGGTGCGTGAGAGTCTCCTGAGGAGTCGGGGTACATGTGTGCTCAAGTCAGCACCCAGACCCACTGGGTCCAGTCTCCAGGCTGGCCCAGCCAGATAGCGTGGGTTTAGAGGGTTTCTCTGCAATAGCACTGGGAATACCTACTGCTGATGGAGCACCTACATGGATGCTCAGACTCAGAGGTGACTCGGAGGGCTTCACAGGCATAATCATAAAGATCCTTTGAACATTGAAGCTCATGAAGGTCAAGTCACTCTCTCAAAGTCACTCAGCTGAGAATAGCACTAGGATGAGAACCCCCAATTGACCCCTGAGACCTTCTTTCAACCATCACGCCAGCTTGCCATGGAGCCCAGGCCCAATTTACCTTGGTATCCTAGCACCTCCAAACCCAGAGAAGCATGGGGCTTGGTATATGGGAGGCGTTTGCTATAGACCAAATGTTTGTGTTCCCTGCCAAGTTTATGTGTTGAAGCCTAATCCCTAGTGGGATGATACCTGGAGGTGGGACCTTTGGGAGTTGCTTGAATCATGACAATGGAGCCCTCACAAATAAGATTAGTACCATCATAACAGAGATGCTAAAGAGCTGCTTTGCCCCTTCCTTCATGTGAGGCCACAGTGAGGAGTCGGATGTCTATGAACCAAGAAGTGGGCCCTCACCAGACACAGAATCTGTCGGCACCTCAATATGGACTTCCCAGACTCCAGAACTGCAAGAAATTAATTTCTATTGCTCACAAGCCACCAAGTATGTGGTATTCTGTTACAGCAGCCTGAGCAAACTGAGGCAGTGTGTGACAGTGTTTTTCATGAAGGTTTTCCCTGCTCATTTTTAAGCTCACTGGTTCCGACAGAAGCCTCTGGGAGAGCCCTAGAGTCCACCCTGAAGGCTTCATTCCCTCTAGCCAGAGCATCTCCATGAAGAGGAAGAAAAAGCGTCAAGCAGACAAGGTGCCCCAGCAGTCTTGGGGAGGAATTCCTCTCTTCACATGACCATTTGGGAAACCCCCAATTAAATGGAGTGTGCTTTTAAGCCCCACCACGGGGACTCAGAGGGAAGCAGAAATGTAGAATATACTGTCTCTGTCTTTCTCCTCCCCTTATTTTCAGAGAAATAATTAAGGATTCTGTGGTAGGCAGCCTCTAAGATGGGCCCAATGACCCCAACCCTCCCGGTACCCTCACCCTCCTGTCATCCTTTCCCTGTGAGTGTGGACCAGTCTAAGTAACTTGCTTCTGTGACTAGAATAGGGCAGAAGAAATGAGATGTCACATCTTCACAGGTTATATAAAAAACAGTGGCTTCCATTTTCGGTGCTGTGTCTTGCTCCCTCTAGAATCATATGACCTGGGGGTAGTCAGCCACACGTCACAAGGCAGCCTGTGGAAAGGCCCAGGTGGGGAAGTACAGAACGGCATGAGTGAGCTTGGAAACAGATCTCCCCACACCAGTAAACCTTTAGGTAAGACCAGAGCCCCAGGTGACAGCTTGACCGCAGCAGCCTCATGAGCAGTCTTGAGCTACAAGCACTCAGCTAAGCTATGCCCATATTCCTGACTCACACAAAGTGTGAGATAGCACACATTTGTTGCTTTGAGCTGCCAAGTTTTAGGGTGATGTTTTACACAGCAACAGATAACTAATACAGCTTCTTAGCCTGGCAAAAAGCAGGAAGAATTAAGGAATTAAGACAGAGTGATTCTGGTGAAGATGCGAAAGGCGCAGATGTCATGAATGAGTTTCTAATACTCGGAAAAGGATTTCTAGGGCAATCCAGAGTTAGAGCAGAGAAACTGAAGGCCAGGCCAGGCATGGTGGCTCATTCCTATAGTCCCAGTGCTTTGGGAGGCTGAGGTAGGAGGATCCTTTTAGGCCAGGAGGTCGAGGTTACAGTGAGCTACGAGCACACCACAACTTCAGCCTGGACAACAGAGCGGGACTCTCTCAAAGGAATTTTTTTTTTTTTTTTTTTTGAAAAAGGAAGAAACTGGGCCAGGTGCAGTGGCTGATGTCTGTAATCCCAGGACTTAGGGAGGCTGAGGCAGCAGATCCCTTGAGTTCAGGAGTTCAAGACCAGCCTGGGCAACATGGTGAAACCCCACCTCTACAAAAAATACAAAAATTAGCTGGCCATGTTGATGGGTGCCTATAGTTCCAGCCACTCAGGAGGCTGAGGTGGGAGGATCACTTGAGCCCAGGATTTCAAGACCAGCCTGGGCAACATGGCAAAATCCTGTCTCTACTAAAACTACAAAAATTAGCTGGGCCTCATGGCATGCGATGGTAGTGCTTAAGAGGTGGAGGCTTCAGTGAGCTGTAATCATGCCACTCTACTCCAGCCTGTGGGACAGAGTGAGACCCTGTCTTCAATAGGAAGGAAGAGAGGAAAGGAGGAAGGGAGGGAAGGCCAAATGGAGTTATATGTTTGCACCAGGAGCATGGGGTGACCCTAGTGCTGAGCAGCTCAGCTTGCTCTAGCCTCCTGCTCTGGCTTTGGCTAGCAACGTCTTCCACCCAGCAGCACCATAGCATCACCCAGAAAACTTCTAAATCTACTGCTGTCCACCCAGATAAGATCAGAATCTCAGGCAGTGGTGTGTGGGTATTTGTGGATTGTTTGTTTTTCTTGTCCAAATACCATTTTTAAATTTCTTTTTCTTTTTAAAAAATGTATCATTCCGGAGGGCCACCAGAGGGAAAGGGCATGAGCACAGCTGTGATGGCTGTGAGTCGGGTGGCAGGCCTTTGTAAAGCAGCATGTGGCCACCGTGCACGGGGCCCCAGGAACCCTGCTGCACAGGTATTATTGTTGCCATTTGCAGAGGAGGGAACAGGCTTAGGGGGGCTGGTAACAACCTCAAAGTTTCTAAGTACAGAGGAATGAAACTGTAATTTGAATCAGTTCTTTCCGGCTTCAAAACCCATAGATTTTCTTGAGTAACCTTACAGTTTTGATTGTGCACATTTCTTCCACACCTTTCTGTAGTCTTTCATTTCTGTTGATCAAAACGAGGCAAAGGGCAGGAGATATCGCAGCCTCTGTTATTGTATTAAGTATCAGGCAAAGAATTCGGCTGTGTCCATGTATTCACACAGCCAAAATCTAGTGACAGAGAAAGGACAAGAGACTAGAGCTGGGGGTGAGCTGCTTTTCATGTCTCAAGATGTTGAAGAACAATGAGTTGACTAACCCTCCGATGACATGAAAAAAAAGAAATGTAAGTAAGTTCCCAAAGTAGAAAGCAGGTTGAGGATTCCTTGAGCATAGTAAATAAAGCGTGGATCAATCAGAGAGAAGATGGCCAGATACATGAAAATGTGACACGGTTCCTGGCCAAATGAAGAGTACTTGCAAAGCTCTCGGGTCTTGGTGAACAGAGGACAAATTTAGAGCATTTCAGGTGAAAAAGACGGTCCACTCCCTGAACTGTGTTCCCTTAAAACTTTTCAGAGCCAATACAGGACCTCTTAGCCCCTCTGCTGGGGACTGCACTTAATATCCACTTGCTCATTTTCCTAAGTTGGTTTTTTTTTTTTAGTGAGGCACTTTCAAGGCATATAAAAGGATATGAAACACAATTTCCATTTTCATGCAAATGTATGATTCTGTTTAAATATCTTATATGTAATCTCAGTATTTTCACACTTAAAGTTGATATTCACTTCTATTGTTATACGGTACAGCTTTGGACTAAAATTTGGCTTTGCACTTACTTTGCTGTGTGATTTGGATTAAAAGTTGCCACGTCTTCATGTCTGAGCCTCAGTTTCATCATCTGTAAAAATGGTGGTGATGATACCTACCTAAAAGACCATTCCATGAATTAACATATACTGGAGCCCATAGCCCTGTGCCTGGCCCAAGAGAGACTTTTGATGCAGAGCAGGTATGGTTGTTACAGTGGTCTTTTGATTAAAATATTTTTGACATCTCATCTATAAAATGATGTCAACCTATAGATTGAACTAATGGCACATGGAGATACTACCATTGAAAGTGCCAGCTCCCCCTGACTTCTAGGGAATGGTAGCCTCTAGCTATTGATGAAAATGAGCTTAGGACCAAGGCAAGAGGGAGTGTGGTGGGAAGAGAGGAGCTCCCTCCGTCTACTCCCACTTCAGTAGAAGGCTCTGGAACCCCAGGGGAAGCTCTGGGGAATTCCCATCTGGGTTCCTGCTGGGACATTTGAGGAGGCTATGGAGTGGCTTCTCCAAAAGTGAAATGAGCTCCGGCATGCATCCTGGGTGCTTCACACATTTCTCTTACTTAAGCTTAGCATCCCTCTGGCCCCATGGCACGTGACAAATGTCTCATTAGCTGGCTTTCTATCACTTCTCTGGCTCACTCCATTTGTTGGGAAGGACCCAGAGACTCACTTGTCCTTTATTAACAGCCAAAAGGCCACTTTTTTGTTTCCAGACTCAAAGCAATTTATTAATACCAACTGCTTTGTCCTTGGACATTCCTGTGATTTCTGCTGAGTCACACCTCTACATTCATGGTGTTTTAGAAATTCCCCAGAACTGACGCTGGTGGAGATGTGGGCAGAGTGAGGCCCTTATGCGCTGGACATTGGCGGGGCTGTCCTTCTCGGGTTTATCTGATGTCTACCCTTGGATCAATGATGATTAGGCTATGACAGGGACAAGGCTCAGAAGGTTCTTGTCTGGGCTCCTCTGAAGGTTCTTGTTCCTTATGTTGTCTCTTCCTCCCTCGTCCCCAGAACTGCTCTGAATGCAGTGGGGCATCCGCCTTATCCAGATGTGCTGCTCACAAAATGAACAGAATTCGCCGCTCCCTGTGTGCTTTACAATGAAAAGTGTTGACAGGTTGCTGTTAGGAGCCCTTAAATTCACTCTGGGTGAGCAGCGGTTTCCCTGGCCCATCCCAGGCTGGATGGACGTTGTCCCAGCAGAGGGTAAACCTCAGCCTCAGGGGTCAATCTGGGTTTCTGCTGGAGCATCTGAGGAGGCTATCAGGTTCCCCAAATGTGAACTGAGTTCTGGTGCACATCTTGGGTGCTTCACATGGTCCTCTTCTCACCGGAAAGGTAGAGACAGCTGGCTGTGGCTGGCTTAATGTCATAACTCAACAAAATCAACACATCTAAGAAAATGCATCGAAATACTTCAAAACATTTCCTCTTCCATCTGCAGAGGTTGGTGATGAACATAGACATTACTGATTTCTGACCCTGTCAAGTGACCCCTGCTTGAAGCATGCTGCAGTACCTGCCAGTGCCTTCAGACCTGCAGCCCCTATGGAAAATTTCCATATTATGTTTTCTACTACCATAATCCTTTTCTTACTTCTTAAATCCATCTAAGAACCATGTTGATAATATTTTGTACTGTCAAATACTTTTTTTAGAAGTACTTTTTATAAACAAAGCACAACTAAACTCAGGGCAAGAGATGGCCAAACTCATCCTGATAACCCTTCTTTTCCACCTCCTGCCTCCTGTCTCTGCCATGTTGCCTTTTCCATCTCTGTGGCTCATGACCACACAGGATGCAGGCGAGGTCAAAGATACAGTTGCTAGGAAAAATCAGACAAAGAAAGTTAGGCAGTGGTCAATTCTTGCTAGAAAACACTGTGATACCCCTTTGGGTTTTCAGTGCTGGGGTCTTGATGACCACCCACACAGGTGACTGAAATCTTTCACTCTCTATTGGTCTCTTGGGAGGGAATGTGGATCCATTGAAGTGGATGTGGGTCAACCCTCTTCCAGAGAAAAGTACAGCCACACTGGATGGTCATTCATCATTATCATGGTCCCCAAAGCCTCGGTAGCTGGTTCTCCTGCACTGATCATGTGCTTTATACCCAGCCTCCACCACTCAACGTACCACATAGGGGTTCATTGCATCCGTCACCCCCTACGTTTTGTCCTTCCTTGTCATTCTGGGGCTCCTGTGGTGCTGGTTGGTGCAGGTTGTCACTAGCAAGTAAGAAGGCTCTCCCACCTTCCTTCTGTCCTGGCGTCATAGCCTGGCTGGCATTTGGTGCACTTAATGCTTCCAGTGAATCATATTCTCCACTCCTGCACATAACTTCTGAGAATGTCTCAGGAGACACGCTGAACTCTTAGTAAACTACTTTTGGAAAAATATTTAAGTACACGAATAAGGATAGAGAGGATTATAACAAATGTCATACACTCATGTGGCTTTATCAGCTCTTAATATTTTGCCATATTTGTTTCAAGCGTTTAGAAAAAAATACATAAAATGTTACAGACACAGCTGAAGGCCTCCTTGATCTCATTCCCCTTCCCTACTCCTCACAGATGTCATGGCCTTAAATTTACTGTGTATTAATCTCAAGCCCATTTTTTAGATTTTCCTATAATATTCATTCCTAAGTAATATAAAGTATTGGTTTATAAGTTTTCAATTTTATGGAAATCTATCCTGTTGTATCTATCCTCCAGAAACTCACAATTGTTTTTTAGATTTATCCATGGAGATACATGTTGCTCTAACTTCTTTATTTTAACTACTGTATAATACTCTGCCATATGAAACTTAACAGAATTAATTTGTCTATGATTTTTTTTAGTTCCTTTTCTATTTTTCACTACTACAATAATGCAGTGAATATTTGTGCACATGTGTGAGAGGTTCTCCAGTCTGGATCCATGCTCTACATCCTCATCAGCCCAGTATGAGTTTCTTATGCTTGCCTTTTGTGCGAACACTTGGTAGTGGCAGACAAACATTTTGACCAGTCTGATGTATTGGAGGTTCTGTAGTTGAATTTGAGTCTCAACTTGGCTGAGATTTTTCTGTGAGGGTGTTTCTGATGGGGATTTATATTGAAATTGGTGGCCTTTGAGTAAAGCAGATTGCCCTCCAGAAGCTGGGCAGGCTTCATCCAGTTAGTTGAAGGCCTGAATAGAATAAAAGACTGAGCTCCCTGAACAAGAGGGAATTCTCCAGCAAACTGTTCTTGGGACTTCATCTGCAATATCAGCTCTTCCTGGGGTCTTCAGCCCAATGGCCTTTCGACTGAGCTATGGCATTGGCTTTTCTCTAGGTCTCCAACATGCCAGCTCAACATGCAAATTTTGGACTTACCAGCTTCCATGATCTCAGAAGAAATAATCATGACTTTCATAATCATGAAATATTGACTTCCATAATCATGGAAGTCAATTCCTTAAAATAAATGTCTTTCTATATACATATAAATCCTATTGGTTTTATTTCACTGGAGAACCCTAATACACAGGTGATATACTTTTGTTTGAGTATTTCTCTGATTACTAAGAGGTAATCATCTAGTCAAACATTCATTTGCCGTTTGGGCTGCCTTCATCCATAACTTGTTCATGTCTTTTTGTCGATTGTTCCATTGGGCTGTTTGTTTTTTCTCATTGACTTGCCATTGTTCATGTATTCTGGATTCTGACTTTTGTCAATTATATGACTGCATTGCAAATATTGGTTTCTGGCTTAACACTTTACATTTTTTATGAATAATTTAAAATTTTTAAAATACAGTCTACTTAATAGTCTATTAATTTTTACATTAAGGTTCTTCTTTTTGTATATAGTTTAAGAACATAATTTCTTACTCTGAGTTCACAAAGATAGTCTTCTCTATCTTCTTCTAAATTATTTGAAGTTATTGCTTTTTACACTTAGGTACATAATCAACCAAGGATTTGTTTTCACTATGTGTTGATATAAGGATCTAGTTTTATTACTCTTATATGGATAACCTATTTGTTCTAAGTTATTTCTTGAACGAGCCCACCCCTTCTTTTTACTGATTTACAATTACTCTTCTGTTTTACATGAAATTTCCACAGATATATACGTCGGTTTCTGAGTTCTCTAATTTTCTATTGATCTATTCACTATCTGTGTATTGATATTCTGCTATATTATTATAAATGTATAATTAATCTTGATGATTATCAGCTTGTCAAATTTCACACATACACAAAAGTCTCATTCAAGATTTTGGATAGATAGAATTGTATTGAATTTAAAGAATAATTAGGAAATAATATTGACATCTTTCTTAAATCAATACTAGTTTTTCCATTTAAGAACATGGTGAATCACTCACTCACTAATATTTTCTTTCATGTCCCTCAGCTGTATTTCCAAGTTTCTTCTAAAACCAACCAAATGAACCAAGAAAAATCAAAACCAAAGCAATGTGCACATATTTTGTTAAATGTAGGCAGAAAGATCTTATAGCTTTAGTTGAAGTATGAGACCCATTCTCCTGTTACATTTTCTAATTGGTTGTAATTAATATATATATAAATTGTACCTAATTTCATGTGTATATATTTATTGGACTCTAGTTTCATTTGAATAGTTTATTAGAAAATTTGAATTTTCTATGTAGATTGTCATGTTTCCTGCGATGAAAACATTCCCACTTCATTCTGAATTCTTGTTCTCCTATTCTTTTTGCTTGTTTTATTGCCCTCAGTATGTCTTCCAGAATACTGATGAATAGACATGTTGACAATGGACATCCTTGTCTTGTTATGGATATTGATGGGCATGCTTCCAATGTTTCACCATTAATTACAATGTTTGCCGTACATTTTTGATAGATAACTTTTATCACATTAAGGAAGTTCCTTACAATTCCTATTTTGAGCACTCAGCTAATTTAAACCTCTAATGATTTTAAAATAAATTCATGTCAGACTACAAATTTACCTCTAGATATTGTTTCATTTTTGTTTTTGAAGCAAGGTCTTATTCTGTCACTTTGTTGCCCAAGCTGGAGTGCAGTGGCATGTTAGTAACTCATTGCAACCTCTATCTCCTGGGATCAAGTAATCCTCTCACCTCAGCCTCCCAAGTAGCTGGGATCACAGGCACTCACCACCACACCCAGCTAATTTTTTGTAGAAACAGGGTTTTGCCATGTTGCCCAGACTGGTCTCAAAGTCCTGGGCTCAAGCAATCTGCCTGCCTCTGCCTCCCAAGTGCAGGGAGAAGCAAACGACTCGACCCCTCTAGATATCCTTTTAGTCAATTCACATCTTTGATTCATAATACTTTATTATTCAGTCTATTTCAAATAAATTTCTGTTGTCATTTCCTCTTCAGCCTATTAGTTATTTGGGAGTGAATGTTTGAGTTTCTAAATACATGAATTTGAGACTATATTTCAGTATTGACTTCTAATTTAATTGGATTGTGTTTAGAGAATATGATCTGTGTTACTTTGATGATTCTAGACATTTGTTGAGTTCTTCTTTGTGACCTAGTATGTGGTCAAATTGTTAAATGATCTATATATTACCATCTGTTTTAAAATGATCTATGATGACCATTTATCTTTGGGTGCAAAGTTTTACACACACACCTATTAGATAATGCTTGTTACTTTTGTTTTTCAAATATTTTATAACCTAGTACTTTTTAAATTGCTTATCAACTTTTGATAAAGTTAAATGGGTTGAAATCTTATATTTGTACTTCTGTTGATTTGCTTACTATATTTTGAAGGGTGTGTGTGTGTTAGATGCATAAACATTTAGGCCTATGACAGCTTCTGAGTGAGTTGGTGCCTTGATTATTATGTAGTCTCTCTTCCATTATAATCTGTCTGCTATTGCTAGCATTTAAATAGTGTATATTTTTCCATTCCTTTATTTTCAGCCTTTTTGTATAATTTCATCTTAGATGGTATCTTGGCAGCAAGACATACGTGAACTTTTTAGAAATGTAATCTGATCATTTTCTGTCTTGGAGTAAGTGAGTTCCCATCTGCTGTCATTACCAACATACTTCAATTGTTATTATTTTGCTACTATGTGTTTTTGTTTTTTTTGAGAGACGTTTTGCTCTGTCACCGAGGCTGGAGTGCAGTGGCACAATCTGGGCTCACTGCAACCTCCACCTCCCGGGTTCAAGTGATTCTCCTGCCTCAAACTCCTGAGTACCTGGCAGGATTACAGATGCCCGCCACCACACCCAGCTAATTTTTGTTGTTTTTTTTTTAATAGAGATGGGTTTCACCATATTGGCCAGGCTGGTCTCGAACTCCTTACCTCAGGTGATCCGCCTGCCTTGGCCTCCCAAAGTACTTGGATTACACAGGTGAGCCACCATGCTTGGCCACATTTTGATTTTAAACGATCACTTTTTTTCATCTTTCTTGTCTTTTTCTATTACTCTGTGACCTAATGAGTAATGGAGTGAGCCCCATGAAGAGTGGAGCCTACCATCGGGAGGGGACTATGCCTGGCGTCCCAGGGGAGACTGCTGTCTTGAAGCAGTCAGTGCTCCTGGGGCTGAGCTGCTGGCCCTGAACAACCATTCCTTGAAAAAAGAGTGAGGCTAACTCAAAACCCAACCTGCCTCCATAATTCTATTTCCAAAGTCCTTTCTTTTTTTCTTGAGATTACATGGCATCTGTTCTGTGCTCATTGCTGGGATCACACAGGGGAATGAGCAGAGCTCCCTGGCCCCAGAAAAACCCACTTAGTGAGAAGGTTAGCTGTGGAGACAACTCCATTGCCAGGTGATAAGAGCTATGATGGAAGCACCCATAGAATATTTGAAAGGGCTTGAAGCTCATCAGCAGCCATCCCTTTGGGTAGGTCCATGCTCCATTTCTCCACTGTCTCACCAAGGCCAGACTAGGTTAGGCAAACAAGGCCCAAGAAGCAAACTTTAAGGAGGCACTCACTTCCCAGTGCCAGTCCTGTACTTGCAAAGCCTCAAGAGTGAGTGTTTCCTTAAAACATGCATCCTGGGCACCTTCCTAGCCTTGTCCTAGCCCTAGTCCTGACCCTAGTCCCCACCACTCCCACTACCTGCCCAACAGTGAGGCCATGTAAAAATGGTCACACCCTGTGTGCTCTGTTGTTCTGCTAGAGTTAAGAGGAATGTGAACTTTCTGGTATGCATGTCTCAATCAAAACTGAGTGAACAAAATATAGACCAAAAAGTGTCCTGGGCTTCACTTGCCTGATTCACCTATTATATTCCCAGCTCTTTTGAGTTTGAGAACCCCAGGTTCTCAGCCTGACTGCAAGGTCCTTGAGGGCCAAGGGCCAGTGTCCATAGTGGGAACTTTAGTCAGAGGAGACATGGGAACAAATGTCTTTTAGAAAAATAACTCTGGCTTTGGTGGTCTGAGAGCTGATGTGGACTGAGAAATTAAGAGGTTCCAGCAAAGGTGAGGGCACTGAGAGGGGAGGGTGAGGGCAGCTGTGCTCACTGTAAGAGTCAAGATAAGGTTGAGGTAGGACTTAAGAATTACTAGATGGGGGAGATCCAAGATGGCTGAATAGGAACAGCTCTGGAGTGCAGTTCCCAGGGAGAACAATGCAGAGGGTGAGTGTTCACTACATTTCCAAAGGAGCTTTTACTCCCTACAGACCGGGAGTTTCCCGGGCCGAAAAGCACCATGAGTTTCCAGCTTGGCTGTTTCAGCCGGCACCACAGGCTTCCGCACAAAAACTCACACAAACTGGGGAGACAGGGCCACCCATTCAACTGAAAAAGAGGGGGCCAAAACAGGGAGCCAGGTGATATGGTTCAGCGGGTCCCACCCCCACAAAGACCAGCAATCTGAAATGCTCTGGATTGAGAGTTTTGCAGCAAGTGCAGCTGGACCCAAACGGTCCAGCTCGGTGCGGGGAAGGGCGTCCACCATTACTGAGGCAGTCCACCACTACCAAGGCAGTCCACAATTACTGAGGCAGTCTGCCATCACCAAGGCAGTCCACCATCACTGAGGCAGTTCTAACAGTACCTCTGTAAACAAAACCACAAGGAACTTTACAGAGCAGCTGGGCAGATCCTGCAGCAGCTCAGCAACACCTCTGCTGGCAGACTGTGACTAGACTACCTCCTTGCTGGGCAGGGAATCTCTGAAAATAATCAATAGCATCTCAGGAATTTATAAATAAAGTCCCACCTTCCCAGTTCAGAGCTCCTGGGAAAAGAGGCAGTTATGAGTTCCACTGCAACAGACTTAAAGGTACCTGCCCAGCAGCTCTGAACAGAACAATGGAGCTCCCAGAACAGCACTTGAGCTTCTATAAGGGACAGACTGTCTCCTCAAGAAGCTCCCCAACCCCTGTATATCCAAAGAGACAACTCATAAAGGAGAGCTCAGGCCGACATCTGACAAGTACCCTTCTGGGATGAAGAAAACAGAACAAGAAACTGGAAGCAACCCTTACTGTTCTGCAGCCCGTGGGGGTGATCCCCAGGCAAGCAGGGTCTGGGGTGGACCTCCAGCAGTCCTGCAGCAAAGGGGCCTGACTGTTGGAAGAAAAACTAAAAAACAGAAAGAAACAGCTTCAGCATCAACAAAAATGACATCTACTCAGAGACCCCATCTGAAAGTCACCAACTACAAAGACCAAAGGTAGATAAATCTATAAAGATGGGAAGAAACCAGTGCAAAAAGGATGAAAACACCAAAAACCAGAACTCCTCTCCTCCTCCAAGGGATTACAACTCCTCACCAGCAAGGGAACAAAGCTGGATGGAGAATGAGTCTGATGAATTGACAGAAACAGGCTTCAGAAGGTGGGTAATAAAAAACTTCTCTGAGCTAAAGGAACATGTTCTAACCCAATGCAAAGAAACTAAGAACCTTGAAAAAAGGTTAGACAAAATGCTAATGAGAATAAATTCTTAGAGAAGAATATAAATGACTTGATGGAGCTGAAAAACACAGCACAAGAACCTCACGAGGCATACACAAATTTCAATAGCTGAATTGACCAAGCAGAATAAAGGATATCAGAGATTGAAGATCAACTCAATAAAATAAAATGAAAAGGTAATATTAGAGAAAAAGAGTGAAAAGAAATGAACAAAGTCTCCAAGAAATATGGGATTATGTGAAAAGACCTAATCTATGTTTTTTAGGTGTACCTGAAAGTGATGGAGAGAATGAATCCAAGCTGGAAAACACTCTTCAGCATATTATTCAGAGAACTTCACCAACCTAGCAAGAAAGGCCAACATTCAAATTCAGGAAATTTGGAAAACACCACAAAGATATTCCTCAAGAAGAGCAACCCCAAGGCACATAATCATCAGATTCACCAGGGTTGAAATGAGGAAAAAATGCTAAGGGCAGCTAGAGAGAAAGGTCGGGTTACCCTCAAAGGGAAGCCTATCAGACTTACAGTGGACTTCTCGGCAGAAACCCTACAAGCCAGAAGAAAGTGGTGGCCAATTTTCAACATCCTTAAAGAAAAGAACTTTCAACCTAGAATTTCATATCCAGACAAACTACACTTCATAAGCAAAGGAGAAATAAAATCCTTTAAGGACAAGCAATTGCTGATAGATTTTTGTCACCACCAGTGCTGCCTTACAAGAGCTCCTGAAAGAAGCACTAAACATGGAAAGGAACAACCAGTACCAGGCACTCCAAAAATGTACCAAATGGTAAAGACCATCGACACAATGAAGAAACTGTATCAACTAATGAGCAGAACAGCCAGCTAGCATCAAAATGGCAGGATCAAATTCACACATAACAATATTAACCTTAAATGTAAATGGGGTAAATGCCCCGATCAAAAGACAGACTGGCAAATTGGATACAAAGTCAAGACCCATTGGTGTGCTGTATTCAGGAAACCCATCTCACATGCAAGGACACACACAGGCTCAAAATAAAGGGATGGAGGAAGATTTACCAAGCAAATGGAGAACAAAAAAAAGCAGGAGTTGCAATCCTAGTCTCTGATAAAATGGACTTTAAACCAACAAAGATCAAAAGAGACAAAGAAGGGCATTACATAAGGGTACAAGGATCAATGCAACAAGAAGAGCTAAGGATCCTAAATACATATGCACCCAATACAGGAACACCCAGATACAAAAAGCAAGTTCTTAATGACCTACAAAGAGATTTAGACTCCCACACAATAGTAGTAGGAAACTTTAACACTCCACTGTCAATATTAGACAGATCAATGAGAGAGAAAATCAACAAGGATATCCAGGACTTGAACTCAGATCTGGACCAAGCAGACCTAATAGACATCTATAGGACTCTCCATCTCAAATCCACAGAATATACATTCTTCTCAGCACCACATCACACCTACTCTAAAATTGACCACATAATTGGAAGTAAGTCACTCCTCAGGAAATGCAAAGAACAGAAATCATAATAAACAGTCTCTCAGGACACAGTGCAATGAAATTAGAACTCAGGATTAAGAAACTAACTCAGAACCACACAACTTCACAGAAGCTGAACGACTGGTTTCTGAATGTTGACTGAATAAACAATGAAATGAAAGCAGAAATAAAGATGTTCTTCAAAACTAATGAGAACGAAGATACAACGTACCAGAATCTCTGGGACACATTTAAAGCAGTGTCTAGAGGGAAATTTATAGTAATAAATGCCCACATGAGAAGCGAGGAAAGATCTAAAATCGACAACCTATCATCAGAATTGAAAGAGCTAGAGGAGCAAGATCAAAAAAAAAAAAATTAAAAGCTAGCAGAAGACAAGAAATAACTAAGATCAGAGCAGAACTGAAGGAGATAGAGACACAAAAAAACCTTCAAAAAATCAATAAATCCAGGAGCTGGTTTTTTGAAAAGATCAACAAAATAGACCACTAGCCAGATTAATAAAAAAGAAAAGACAGAAGAATCAAATAGATGCAACAAAAAATGATCAAGGGGATATCACCACCAATTCCACAGAAATACAAACTACCCTCAGAGATTACTACAAACAACTCTATGCAAATAAACCAGTAAACCTGGAAGAAATGGATGAAACTTCCTGGACACGTGCACCCTCTCAAGCCTAAACCAGGAAGAAGTTGAAACCCTGAATAGACCAATAACAAGGGCTGAAGTTGAGGCAGCAATTAATAGCCTATCAACCAAAAAAAGTCCAGGCCCAGATGGGTTCACAGCTGAATTCTACCAGACATACAAAGAGGAGCTGAAAACACTCCTTCTGAAACTATTCCAAACAACACAAAAAGAGGGAATCTTTCCCAAATCATTTTATGAGACAAACATCACCCTGATACCAAAACTTGGCAGAGACTCAACAAAAAAAGAAAACTTCAGGCCAATATTCATGATGAACATAGATGCAAAAATCTTCAATACAATATCAGCAAACTGATTGCAACAGCACATCAAAAAGCTTATCCATCATGATCAAGTAGGCTTCATCCTCGGGATTCAAGGCTGGTTCAACATACACAAATCTATAAATCTAATCCATCACATAAACAGAACCAAAGACAAAACCACATGATTATCTCAATAGATGCAGATAAGGCCTTTGACAAAATTTAACCGCTCTTTATGCTAAAAATCCTCAATAAACCAGGTATTGATGGAACATATCTCAAAATAATAAAAGCTATTTATAACAAACCCACAGCCAATATTGTACTAAACAGACAAAAACTGGAAGTATTTCCTTTGAAATCTAGCACTAGACAAGGATGCCCTCTCTCACCACTCCTATTCAATATAGTATTGGAAGTTCTAGCCAGAGCAATCAGGCAAGAAAAAAAAATAAAGCATATTCAATTAGGAAAAGAGGAAGTCAAATTGTCTCTATTTGCAGATGACATGATTGTATATTTAGAAGTACCCATCATCTCAGCCCAAAATCTCCTTAAGATGATAAGCAACTTCAGCAAAGTCTCAGGATACAAAATCAATGTGTGGAAATCACAAGCATTCCTATAGACCAATAACAGACAAACAGAGAGCCAAATCATGAGGTCCCATTCACAATTGCTACAAAGAGAATAAAATACCTAGGAATACAACTAACAAAGGATGTAAAGGACCTCTTCAAGGAGAACTACAAACCACTGCTCAAGGAAATAAGAAATGACACAAACAGATGGAAAAAACATTCCATGCTCATGGTTACGAAGAATCAATATCATGAAAATGGCCATACTGCCCAAAGTAATTTATAGATTCAATGCTATCTTCATCAAGCTACCAATGAACTTCTTCACATAACTGGAAAAAAACATCTTAAACTTCATATGGAACCAAAAGAGAGCCGCATAGCCAAAACAATCCTAAGCAAAAAGAACAAAGCAGGAGGCATCATGCTACCTGACTTCAAACTATACTACAAGGCAGCAGTAACCAAAACAGCATGGTACTGGTACCAAAACAGATATAGACCAATGGAACAAAACAGAGGCTTCGGAAGCGACACCACACACCTACAATCATCTGATCTTTGACAAACCTGACAAAAACAGGCAATGGGGAAAGGAATTCCTGTTCAATAAATGGTGTTGGGAAAACTGGCTAGCCACGTACAGAAAGCTGAGTCTGGACCCCTTTCTCACACCTTACACTAAAATTAACTCCAAATGGATTAAAGACTTAAACATAAGACCTAACAGCATAAAAACCCTAGAAAAAAACCTAGGCAAAACCGTTCAGGACATAGGCATAGGTAAGGATTTCATGACTAAAATACAAAAGCAATGGCAACAAAAGCCAAATTAGACAAGTGGGATTTAATTAAACTTCAGAGATTTTGCACAGCACAAGAAACAGTCATTAGAGTGAACCAGCAACCAACAGAATGGGAAAAAAATTTTTGCAATCTACCCATCAGACAAAGGGCTAATATCCAGAATCTACGAAGAACTAAAGCAGATTTACAAGAAAAAAGCAAACCCATTTGAAAGTGGATAAAGGATATGAACAGACACTTTTCAAAAGAAGACATTTATGAGGCCCAGAAACATATGAAAAAATGCTGATCGTCACTGGTCATTAGAGAAATGCAAATGAAAATTACGCTGAGATACCATTTCACGCCAATTAGAATGGCGGTCTTTAAAAAAGCTGGAGACAAACAGATGCTGGAGAGGATGTGGAAAAAGAGAAACATTTCTACACTGTTGGTGGGAGTGTAAGTTAGTTCAACCATTGTGGAATACAGTGTGGCGATTCCTCAAGGACCTAGAACTAGAGATTCCACTTGACCCAGCAATGTCATTACTGGATATATACCCAAAGGACTATAAATCATCCTATTATAAAGACACATGCGCAAGTATGTTCATTGTGGCACTGTTTACAATAGCAACGACCTAGAAACAACCCAAATGTCCATCAATGATAGACTGAATAAAGAAAATGTGTCACATATACACCATGGAATACTATGCATCTATAAAAAATGAGTTTATGTCCTTTGTAGGGACATGGATGAATCTGGAAACCATTATTCTCAGCAAACTGACACAAAAACAGAAAATCAAACACTGCATGTTCTTACTCATAGGTGGGTGTTGAACAATGAAAACACATGGACAGAGGGAGGGGAGCATCACACACTGGGGTCTGTTGGTGGGGGGCTATGGCAGAGACAGTGGTGGGTGGGAGGTCAGGGAGGGATAACCTGTGGAGAAATGCCAGATATAGGTGACGGGGAGATGGAGGCAGCAAACCACTTGCCATGTATGTAACTATGCAACAATCCTGCATGATCTGCACATGTACCCCAGAACCTAAAGTACAATAAAAAAAAATAAATAATTTTTTTTTAAAGAGTTACTGGATGGTTCTATCAAGGCTTCCTGGTCAGTGCTGAGGCCTTAAACAAGAAGGGAGTAAGGACGAAAGTGGACATTTGCTTTGGGTAAGCTGAGTTTGAAGTCAGGACATCAAAGTATACCGGAATCACCAGGACCAGGGCTAGGAGGACTCCTCCACCACTCAGACCCCTCCCTGTACTCTGGGCTTTCCCCAGGGACAGGAATCCCAAATGGCTTCTCAAATATGCCTCTACTGAAGCCCAGCATAAAATATCCCCCAGCCGGGCAGCCAGGTTTTCTTATTGTTAGCGGGCTGAAAAGAAGGCTGTTATTTCACAGCAGAGAAAAAAGTTAATCACAGATTAGGACTGCCCAGAAAATATTGATGACTTCATCCACCTGAGCATTAGCCTCGGGGAAGTGTTCACTGCTCCTTACTTGTCAGACCAGTCCAGCCAGTTCCCCCACTCCCTCTTTAAAATGTAGGCCCAGACTTTAACAAAAGCCTGGACCCATGAATAGACAGCATTCATAAGCAGGTTCTGACTCATTCTGCAGACCTACTGCGTGCCCTGCCTTCTAGACTTCTGATTGGAGAAGGTCTCCATTACCTTCCAGCTTGCCTTGTCACCGGACCTTCCCTCCCCCCCTCCCTCTCTCATTACAACTTTTATCTGGCGGCACCATCACCCAGGGAGACTCCAAAACAGAAAACGAGACAGACAGTGGTTACAAAATAAAAGTGCCCGTGTTTGGAGGTAAGGGGATTTCTCAGCTCTGACCATCCAGATTGAGGACTAAAGAATCTATCCCTTTGGGTAAGATGAAGATGGATGAAATTCAAACTGTGTTTGAAATAAAGATTTCACAAGTTATTATTGTTGGTTCCAAAGTATTAGGCAAATACTACAGGGGCATATGGGCAGCCCACAGAGCGGGAAGCAGGAAGCAGAAAGCTCTCTTAGGTTGGTACAGGCAGGGGCACCAACTCTGTCCCCTTGAACTGGAAGATCACCTTCACACATTAAGGTTGTGAGTTCAGCTGGGTAAAATGCACACTACACAGACACCCCTGAAGCATGTGACATTCCCCAACACCTCCAGCTTTGGCTGTAACGGAACTAGGGTGGATGCCAAGAGAAGATACCCCAAATGCATGTCGGTGAGCTTGAGAAACGAAGCTTCAGTAGAAAAGGCAGAGGGTAATCCTGACCAGGAAAATATATGTATCACACTTCTTTAGGCAATAAACCTTCCTATGGTTCCCACTCTCTTGGAACGTTTCTCCTCTGACCCGTCCCCTAGCCTAGGTTGGCCCCCACTCACTCATCCTCTGGGCCAGTCATTTGGCACACAATGGTGTAAGCAGTATACATTTGTTGTGTTTCTGAGGAAGCCCTGTGGGGAGAGAATGGGTTGGGGGGCAGGATCTGGAAGCTTCCACATATATCTGAGTGTGTGTGTGTGTATGTGTGTGTGTGTGTGTGTGTGTATATGTGTGTGTGTGTGTGTGTGTGTGTGTGTGTGTGAGAGAGAGAGACTCTTTTTGTAGAGGATTAGTTGACTATGTCATTGTTGTTTCCGAAGATGGAAGACAGAATCATCAGAAGTTACAGTGACGGAGTCCCTGCTCAGTGCCCATGGGGGAAGGCCCAAACCCTCAGTCTCGCTTTCAAGGCCCTAGATGACCTGCAACCCCTCTCCTCCTCCTTTTCTTTTGTAAGCTTTTTCTTACTATCTCCCTGCCCGAGGCTTGTACCCACCAACCGTTTAAAGTATCATTGGTTGGTGATACCACAAACGATAAAGCACGGGACTGGCCTTCTCTCCAGCTCAGAACACACCTGCTTTAGCACAAGCCTGTTCAACCCACAGCCCGCAGGCTGCATGTGGCCTAGGATGGTTTTGAATGTGGCCCAACATAAATATGTAAACTTTCTTAAAGCATTATGAGCCGTTTTTCTGATTTTGTTGTTGTTGTTGCTGTGCATCAGCTATTGTTAGTGTATTTTACATGTGGCTCAAGACAATTCTTCTTCCAACGTGGCACAGTGAAACCAAAAGATTAGACACCCTGCAGTCTTTTTGCTCATCTAAATGTCCACCTCTTTCAGGCCCCAGTGTGTCCCAGCTCCTCTGAGGAGCCTTCCCTGGGTTCCCACTCTCTTGGAACGTTTCTCCTCTGACCCGTCCCCTAGCCTGCGTTGGCCCTCACTCACTCATCCTCTTTGCCAGTCATTTGGCACACGATGGTGTAAGCAGTACACGTTGTTGTGTTTCTGAGGAAGCCTTGTGTGGAGAGAATGGGTTGGGGGGGGCAGGATCTGGAAGCTTCCAGTGAACGAAGAGGATGATATCAGAGCTACTACCAGGTGAGAAGGCTCCGGATTATTAAGAACCAAAGAGGTGGTGTTCCAGGGGTCAAGGAGAGAGAGCCCAGAGTGAGCAGGCCACTCGAGCATGTAGGGGAAGAGCAGGATTTGAGCTGGAGGGACACCAGGAGAAGACAGGGAGACTAAACCGACACCCTCCACCACAGGGAGTTGAAGGTCACAAGTATGGACAAGAGGATCAATCAAAACTTCTTTCTGTTCCCAATCCATCCAGTCCCGACGATCCAGAGAGCAGGGGAGGCACCTGTCCACAGGTACTGGGCATGATTGATGAGACAGTACCCAGGAGCCCAACTTCCTCCAAGCCAGAGAAAGGACAGAGACGCTAAGATCTGCACACTTCCTCATTTTAGAGAACGGGGGAGACCCATGTTGGATTTGGACCATGGTTCTTATTTGTATTATGTTCTGAGTGGTAGATGTGCTTAATCCCAGCACCTGCCTAAACCCATGACAACAGTGGCTTTCCTGCCGGAAGGACATTGTCACTTGATAGCACACGCCACACCTCACTTGCATGTCCCTGCTTCCAAGCTCTGGGGATTTCTAGGATTGTTTTCTCCTGGTTTCCTTGTGTCATGTGGGCTTGTTTATAAAGTATGTCCATATAGTAGTGCATAGCATGCTCTATTACAAAATACAAATGTGTCTCTCCAAGACAGCCTGGGGGGCAGTGAACTGGGGCGTGTCAAGGAGTTCAACTGAAATGACAGGGGGGCCCTAGCGGACACACAGTGCACCGCTCTTACACCATGAGCCTGACGCCCCAGCACAATCTAACCTGTGATGAAAGCAGAGCATTTAATATGCTCAACAGGTTTTTTAAAAAGAATAATAGCACGTGTTCCAAGTGTGGGATGGAGGCACACACTCTTCTGAGATGTGGAGCAAATTTCATATTTCAAAAGAGAAAAAAGGACAACAGTTCCTACTCAGTCACCAAATCTGATCCTCTAACCCAGAACTTCTCAGCCTGCCCGAGCCCAGAAGTGAGACTCCTTGTTAACACTACAGAAGTGCCATGGCTGTTTTGATTTTCCATAACGGACAGCATACCGCTCCAGGAGGCATATCCAATCTAAATGAACTAGCATCTGTGAAGCTTCCTAGTACAGTCCTGGCACATCTCAGAAGCTCAACTAATGTTCACTTCCCTTCCCAAGAAACCCTGAAGTTTTTGAAGGAATTGTGATTGGGAAGGCATCAGCACTTGCTTTTTGTCAATATAAATTTGGACCACTGGTCTGCCGAGGGTGGTCCCTGCCAGCAGCTGTGGGCTACTAGGGAAGCATAGCACAACTCTCCTCCCCGACCCAAGGAAGACCTCATTGCTCACCAATGTCCTCTTTCCAATGTCCCTCATATCCCCGGCCGAGACCTTCCCTTCGGTCACGCCACGCGGTCAGAGCCAGGGTTGCCACTGTCTCCTGGAAGCCAGTGCAGTTCTTGGAACTTAGAAGATGCACACAACATTTTGTTAAAGAACAAAGAGATGGAGGAATTTTTTTTTAAAAGAAAATAAACAGAGAGAAAGGGGGTGAGATGAAAATTGTGGCTGAGGCTTTGTTTTAAGGCTGAAAACGGGACACTCAGCTCATTCTCAATGAAACTTCAACATCAATGATTCAAATGTCTTAGAAATTGTATGTTGGAAGGGGAAATAAAATGATTTTTCAGCTCTTTTAGTCTTACTAGTATCTAAATGAAGCATAGATTGTAGAACGGCGTTCAGAAGGGAATTAAATTTGGATTCCATCCTTCCCAGAGACTGAGGCCCTGCTTGTCCCTGGGACTCAAATGGAGAATCCCTGCCACCACTCGCCTGCCTTCATCTGACCACACTGTGCTGAGCGCCCAGCCCCAGGGTATAGCTGAGCTCTGCACCAGCTGCCCTGAGCCACTTGGCTGGGTGCCCTCCCAGAGCCTCTCTACCCTGTCCCCTGGCTCTCCATGCCCTGTGGTCTTCTTCTCTTGGACTCCTAAAACTTCTCCACATCTGCTCAGCTTCACACAAAAGGGCTCATATTTTACAGGCTGAGAGCTCCCTTCCTGTGTGTTGGCAGACTAACACATCACATTGCTTGGTTTAATCTTCAAGTACTTTTTCTCTGTTTTTACTTATAAAATTAATATAAGCATATGCTCTCTTAATCAACACAGTTTGGATAAAGCAAGAGTTCCTCTGGGCCCTCCCACTTCCATTTGCATTTTCTTTTCTGTGGACTAGCTGGTCATCTTCTTCATCTTTTCGTCTACGAAGTTGTTGATCTTGGCCTTTTTTCTTTTAATAGATAAGAGTTTTTCACAGAGCCTAGATAACCATCTAGAATTCATGTGTATATGTATACACATTACACACATACATATACATATGCACACACACAAATATGTTAGAAATATCTTCTCCAACTCCGTTGCTTATCTTTGATCTCAGCTTCTAGAGGTTTCTGATTTTGAATCAGAAGTTTCACGTTTCATTGAAAGTAGACATCACTCTTTCTCTATTTGCTTTTGTGATTTGTGTCTTACTCAAGGCCTTCCTTTTCCTAGCCCTATGTCATAAGCATGCTCTCCACTATTTTCTTTTGGTCCTTAATCTGCCTTCCATGGATAGCCAATGTCCTGCACGTTTGGTAATGACACCTCCCTCAGTGAAGTGCAAGGCCACCTTGACCCCAGCTCCCATGGATCTGTCTTCAGGGGAATTTTGAGACTGTTTTTGCTTCAGGATATCAGGAACTCCTTCCTTCCTGATTCTTGGAAAAGTTTACTGTTTGCTGCTGGCTTTCTGGTCTCTCCTCCTTGTCCAAATGGGGCATGGAAGGTAATCAGAGTCAGTCCAGAGGTTGCTCAAAGTCTCACTTTATCTCCAGCCACTATTTGCTAACTCATTTGAGAATTCTGCCAAGATAAATATCAGACAGACCGTCCTATGGTTCACTCAGTCTGCTCCCAGGAAATCTAGGGCATGTGTCTGCTTGGCTCTTCTGGCATCCCTGACAGTGACTGGTCTCTGCATGGCCTTTCATTGGCCAGGATCTCCCAAGGGAAATGTCCGCCAGCAGAAAAAGTAGGGAACAAAATCCCTTTTAACAGTGGAAATACACTGCAGAAAACAAACCTAGTCTAAACCTAGTCTGAAAGAGTTCACCCTCCCTCTCTCCACCTGATCACTCTTGAGATGACAATTTCAAACCCCACACAACATTCACAATGTGTTATTCCCCTGCAATTACCTTGTTGGTTTCCTCCATTTAGAACATTGAGGGGTACAGGGGATGCTGCTCCTCAGTCTCTTGATTATCGGGACATACTCCCATGCTCAGACAGGTCCATAATGCACGCTTCTCCCACTCTTCATGCCTTTTCTGGCCAACCCTCCTTCTCTCCCAGAGAATTTTAAAAACCTGTCTGCTACAAAAAGCAAAGAATTCTAGTTGCTTCAGAAAAACACATAACTGGAAGATCCACTCCCTGATCATGGATAGCTTACTACAGATCTAGAAACACGAAGAAGAGATTCGAAGATGCTGCACACGTCCTATGGGAGTGGGAGAAAAGCTGCTGCTTCCTTTCACGTTAAAACAGAGAGAGTCATTTCAGCCTCGCAAGGATGACCAGCTCCACTGAAATTACATTATAGCATCACATTTTCTTCTCACGTAAACATTCCAGTGGGAGAACGACTGCTTTTTGAAGACACCTGTGGCACGATGAACAGCAGTCAGTGGAATCAAGACAAAGGTGAAGTCCTCCTTCTGCCTCCTTCTCACCATGGCACCTTGAGAGAGTCCCTTTGTCCCTCTGGCACTTCCATTTTTTCATTTGCAAAATAAAGATGATCCCATCTACACCACCGTGTTTAGAAATGACACAAGCCACAAGTTCACAGAAAACCTCTGCCACCTCAAAGGTACGGAATTGCTGGTGAGGCTCCTTGTCTGAGAGCCGGTCTCTGGTCCCCCCAGGGCCAAGTCTACTAGCTGTTCTTTGGAAAATAAAAGTTGGAGGCATTAAAACTGGGCTCTTCTAAATGTTAAGTTTTATAAATTTTATAAGGTGAAACTCAGTCTTTAGATCACTGGTAGAAATGTCTCTTGGGGGTTGTATGGTTTTCTAACATGGAGTGGGGACAGGTTACCTAGCAGAAGCATGTAGGCCAGGGCTGAGAGGCTGGCACCATGGCAGGGAGGGTGGTGCTTGGGGAGGGAAGGCCTCCTGCTGTGGCCCTCATGGATTCTCCACTTCCAGGCAGATTTTGTGACCTCAGAAAAGCTGGCCTGGTGTGCAGGCTACTGACATTGCCCATGCTGCTCCTGCCTGGCTACTGGAACCATCTGTCTGGAGTCTGTGGATGGCAGACCTCCTGATTGTATGGAGTGTGGGTTTTGTGTGGGAACAGGGGGTCTCACTGTCATCCAGGCTGGAGTGCAGTGGCACATACCACCACGCCGGGATAATTCTTTTATTGTTTTGTAGAGACAGGTCTTACTATGTTGCCCAGGCTGCTCTTGAACTCCTGGGCTCAGGTGGTCCTCCTGCCTCGACCTCCCAGAGTGCTGTGATTATAGGCATGAGCCACCATGCCCAGCCGTGGAGTATGATTTTTAAAGGTACCTCTGAGGTGAATTTGAAAACCAGTTCAGGAAGCTGGAAAGGAGTAATTCCTAGAATCCTGTGCAACTGCTGGGTTCACTTAGTATTTCCAGTGCCAAGAGGGGCCCGAGGTAAAGAGGAGCAGATGACATGGGAGTCTTGCCAAACAGGGAGATGGGACCAAGGTGGAGGGGAGGTAAGGCTCTGTGCCCAGCTGTGGGGGAGGGAGGAAGCTTCTGGAAGTCCTCTGGGGTTGTGGTGCCCATTTGTTTTGCTAAAGCCAGTGTTAACAAGGGTTTCAGCCCCATACCCTGGCTCCCTGATCCTGCCCCAGCCCAACCTTCCCTGCACTAGGCTTCATCCCGTTTCTCCTCTTGCATTTGCCACTCCCCTGCCACCCATCAATGACACCACCAAAGAAATTGCACCTGTATTGGTCACTGCAGTACATGGCTGCATGCAGTACATGGCCAATCCCACTCCATCAGCCTGGAAAAGTCATCTCTTGTAGTTGAGTCAGCTGCAAAGTAGGGTTAATAATGCAGCCTGGCAGACTACGTGATTACACTTAGTAAGAGGACTCAGGTTAAGAACATTCCTAAGGTGATCTCCAAAGAATCCCAGAGACTGTGAATAAAATGTTAAAATAACCTTTCTCCCTTCCCTGTCCCTGCCTCTCATTTATCCTTGAGAGAAGGTCAATGAGGTGTTTCCCTGAGGCCAACTTCCAGGTAACACAAGCATCAAGGGTACCTCTTAGCACTTAAATAAAGCACGTTATTCTTCTAGCATTTTATGTGACTGTCCTTCTAGAAGTGTACACATTTCCTGCCTTTAGAAACAGTGCACAAGGAATTGGAGTGAAGGGTTTTCTTCAGGCCCCAGGAGGGCAGGCGACAGTACTCTCCCTGGTGGTGTGTTATGCAAATGAAGCCCCACCCATTAGTCCTGGGTCCTTCACCACGGAGACCAAGACTGGGCATCATTTTGTTTGAATTCTCTCTCTCTCTTTTTTTAGTTTACATGAAGGCAATTTATTAAAAGAAAATATTTTAAGGAGTCCTGTTTACAGATGGCAACCATGGTGACCCCCCACTTCCTGCAGGTGCTATTAGAGGGGTTGGGGGTGACATCCTCAATGCACCTGATCTTCATACCCGAGCAGGCCCCAGGTTCAGGGATCTCAGTTCTAGCTCCTTCTGTGGTCTGGAGTTTGATGTAGGGCAGTGAGGCCTGGCTCCTTGCACCTTTAGGCCACATCCTGGTGGCCAGCGTGGCAGCATGTGGCAAGGATTCACCTGGGCAACCTTTACCTTCATCCCACCAGTCACACAGCACGTGTTTTTTGTTTTTCTTTTTTGCCGAAGGATCAGTGACATGGACAAGTGTGTCATCGAAGGATGTAAAGATATGGTAGACGCCAAATACATTCTCTCCTTTAGCCACCTGAGGTCAGGGGCTGATGATCTGTTCTTCCTTCTTTACCTTCCCCTTTCAAGGTGCCAGTTCTGCACATCATCTCCAGACTCTGCACCAAAAGTGCTGTGAATTCTTAGATCTGCCTTTGAAGTCCCTTTTCTTTCTGTGTCCTGTTGCCGGCTGCCATCTCCGGCTCTCCCTGCCTCCTCTTGGCTCCGCACCCTACCTTGGCTCCCAACTCCTCTTTGTGGGAAACCCAACACCCAGGGTGATCAGAATGGCCTTTAATAGGGAGGCAAGGATGAGTTTGCAGCAGCTCAGAGACTCTCAGTGTTTGAGCTGTGCATTCTTAGCCCTGAGCAAACACAGGCTGTTGTTGTGGGTCTGACTGCCAGACCCAGAGGCCCTGGGTGCATTTGTATAATACACCTCCTACTTGGTGGCTGGGTGTGTCCTCGGATTTATTTTAGAATAGTCGTTTTCTATTTCTGTGGAGAATTGTGCTACCAGCATGGATGCTTTATTGGAAGGATCCAATAAAGAAAACAGTGTGTGGTCTCTTGAACTTGGGTTATAGTATAATCGTATTACAATAGGAGGCAGCACGGTCTAGCGGCTCGGAGCTTGGGCTGCTTGGTTTTGCCATTACGAGATCTACGTAGCTTCTGTCCTCATTAAATTACTATATACAAAGAGATGAGTGGAGCAGAGGTCTCCATCTCTGTTGAATCCTGCCAAGTCCTCATATGAGGGCCTGGCACAGATTATGGGACTGGGAGTATGCCTGCCCCTCCCAGGAGAAGTGGGGAGGTGCATTAACCCCTCGAAAACAGGACGAGAGGGGCAGGGAAGGGGTGGGAAGCTGTCAGGACAGGGGGGCCTAGCTTGATGGTGGCTTTGTCACATCCCATATTTAGCCCAAGATGGGGCTATTTTGGAGCCAATTCAGCTCCAGGGGATAGTTTTTTTTTTTCTTTTTGTAAGATTCAGAACCACTCTGAGATAAAACCAATCCTTATTTGTAAAACTGAAATAATAATACAAGCTGCCTAATAGGGCTATTGTGGAAGTTAAATGGAGAAATGTACATCAAAGGCTAAGAACAGGGCCCAAGACAGAACAAGCACTCAGCAACAGCTAGCACTCAACAACAAGCACTCAGCAACAGCTAGCACTCAACAACAAGCACTCAGCAACAGCTAGCACTCAACAACAAGCACTCAGCAACAGCTAGAACGCAACAAGCACTCAACAATAGCTAGCACTCAACAACAAGCACTCAGTGACAGCTAGCACTCAACAGCAAGCACTCAATGACAGCTAGCACTCAACAACAAGCACTCAATGACAGCTAGCACTCAACAACAAACACTCAATGACAGCTAGCACTCAATAACAGCTAGCACTCAACCACACTACACAGTGTTGTATGTTGTTGAGTGCTTATCCTGTCCTGGGGCCTGTTCTTTGAGGGCTGTGTTCTTTGCTATCTTTGACAGCATTTCTGAAATCATTTTGAAAATTATTTTTCCCTTTCTTTTTTATCAAATGCTGTCCCTATAGCTACCAGGCACAGAGCAATGGGGTAAGGGTCTTTTTCTTCTGTTTTTAACAGCACAACCTTCTTAGCAAACCTTTCCTGGCTTTCTTTAGAGTTGCCTCAGAAGGACACTGTGTTGCATTTGAGAGTTGTATATCAGGCAGGCCTTTGATACTGGTTGACACTTTTTGAGGTTTCATGGCACTGGAGAGACCACTTTCTGTTCCTCCTGAGGAGTAGACTGAATCAGGCTGTTAGGTGGAGGTGACACTTCCCTGTAGTCCCCTATTACACCCCAAGGACCCATGCATTGTTCCCCACAGAGGTCTTCACATTGCAATGAGAGGAGGCAAACTCTTGTGGGACCTTGGAAGAAGTATCAATAGTGTTCAATAATCCCAAGTTAAGGTGAGAATTCTTTTTAATTTCACAGGAACCCTGAGTTGAAGGAAGTCCTGCTCATCCAGTTCACGGGGCACTGACTGCTGGGGTCATAGTCAAACAGCACACTGAATAGGTTCTGGCTCTCTTCTGACTTAAAAATCCCAGAGTCGTCTTGGGCCAGGTCTGAAGAATATACTTTATAAGCTGAAGCACAGGACATATTGGGCTTTTGGGTCTTTTCCTTGAGAATGTGTCACTATTACCTCACTGTTAGGTGAACCTATGGAACTAAAACTTGAGGCGAGACACATTCTTCTATCTCTTGGGACAAACCTTTCCAGAAGGTCTCCTTGGAACTGAGTCATGGAGATGGTGTAGTTGGAGAGCCAGCCATGCTGTGAGGGAAGAGGGAGCTGCCATGGTCTAAACACTTGTGTCCCCCCAGAATTCACATGGAAAAACCTAGCCCCCAGTGAGGACACTAGGAGGTGGGGGCTCTGGAAGGTGCTTAGGTCTTAAAGGCAGAGCTGTCATTAATGGGATCAGTGCCTTATAAAAGAGGCCCCAGAGAGCTTGCCTGCCCCTTCCACCATGTAATGACACAGCAAGAAGGTGCCTTCTATGAACCAGGAAACGGGTCCTCATTAGACGCCAAATCTGCCAGTTCCTTGGTCTTAGACTCTCTAGCCTCCAGAACTGGGAGAAATAATTTCTGTTGTTTATAAGTCACCCGGCTTGTGGTATTTTGTTACAGGATCTGAAACACATTAAGACAGTGGCACTTAGAATCAGATGCTTGGGGCCATACTCCTTGAAGTTAGATTTGGCTTGTGACTCACTTTGGCCAAATAATTTTGAGTTGCAGTAATGATGTCTCTTTGGGAATAGACCTTCAAGCCCAAGGCTTGATACACCATGTCCCCTTTCCCCTGCCATAGAGACTGATGGCACTACTGTGGTGGGGTGGGGGGTGGTGGGGTTCTTCCATCCAGTACCCCTGAGTGAAGGTGACAGAGAATAGAACCTTGCCAATTCAAGATGGGCATGTAGCATGCACAAAAGATAAATGTGTACTGGGTGCAGACACTGAGTTTTGGGTACATTTTTCACCATAGCATAATCAGCTTGTCCTGGTGGATAGAGTTAATAGCCAACAATATTCCCTAATAACCATATTTTACACATGCCCAGTGGAACCTTATAAATGTGAGAGCTAGGAATCTTCCCATTTTACAGATGAGAAAACTGAGACCCTGACCAGTAATAACTCATACTTGACTCTGAAACTGGAACCTTAACCACCTATCACCACCTGCCAAGCCTAATCTGTAGCAGGCAACCAGCACACTCACATTGAATCTCTCAGACGTTTGCTCTGGGCTCTGCAGACATTGGCAGACACTGGTCCTTTCCTTTGTTTCTGAGAGAAGAGAAGGCATTTGTCATGGGAAAAGGGGTGGGGAGAGGAAAGAGAGCTCCCAAGAAATACACCCATCCATCTAAGTCCACAGGAGGCCAAGTCAAAGTTATAAAGTCGCTCTGTATCTACTGCTTGGCGAACCCCCATGAAGCCACCAGAAATAAAAAGTTCTGAGAAAAGGGATAATGGGGCTTTCCTCAGATAGTAATGAGTTATTTTGGATCAGACGCCCACTGGGCCAAGAGTGTGACTGGCTTAGCCAGTTTGGACTGCCATAGCAGAACACCATAGATGGGATGACTTGTAAACAACTGAAAATTACCTCTCACAGCTCTGAAAGTCCAAGATCAGGTGCCAGCATGGCCGGGTTCTGGCAGGGACCCTCTTCCAGGTTGCAGACTTCAACATCTCATTTCTTGCATGGTGGAAAGAGAGCTCTCTGGGGTCTCTTTCATAAGGGCGCTAATCCCATTCATGAGGGCTCCACCCTCACGACCTCATCACCTCCCAAAGGCCTCATTTGGCGGGACACAAGCAGTCAGTCCATACTGTGACACACAGGAGAAAACTGCAGGCCAGACAGGGAGAGTGGCAAGGAAGGGAACAGGGGCTTCCTCTCAGCAGGGCAGCTGCCATTCTGCTGAGCATCTACAGGTGGGAAGACGGCCAAGTGTTGCCAGAGCATCCCATTTTCCAAGACAAGTTGGAAAATACAGATTTTCTTTTTAACATAAAAGGTCAGCTCCTGATCTTTAAACCTTGATACGTCATTAAACAACTTAAAATTCACATGTGCCAAGCAAAACACATTCCAGACTGTAGCCCCCAAGCCTTCAGTCTGTGACCTCTGGAAAGATCTAGAATCATTTTGCTGCTTAAAGGAATGTTACTGGGCGCAGAATCTCCTCATCTGAACAGGAATATGTCTGGAAATGCTGTCTCCTGCCTGACGTGTGGGTGGAGCTGGCTGCCATCTGGATCAGGGTGTTTCAGAACCACCACCTGCTACAAGGTGTCTGACATTTAATAACTAGGGACTCAGTTCTTGTTTGGGGGCATTGTCTCCGTTAAAAATAAATGAACTTTGACTGCCTTCTCAATGACTTTTCGCTTAGAAAAAAGCAGTAAGTATGAAGACAAGACCCTGAAGTTTGGCCAGTGGGTGGGATGGTGCAGAGAGGACTCCCTGGGAAGGGACAGAAGAGGAAGTAAAAAGAAGCTGGGTGTGCGTGTACCGGGAGGACTTGCCCCAGTTCATGGTTTATACTCATGGTACCCAGTGTTGGCCTCCAACACAGTCCTGAATTCCCAGCAATGCCTGAGAAAGGTGAATGGGCCTTCAGGGAGGGAGGCTTTAGCTGGGCCGAGGAAGCTGTTGAAGTAGAGCCTCTCAAACTCAGTTCTCTCAAAGGCATGCAGAAATTCCATCTGTGACTATTTGTACAAATGCTGATGTTCCCTCCGCACACTTGCCTGTTCGGACTCTTCTGATTTTAAGCAGGTTCTGGGAGAAGACAGTCTGTACACACTCAGAGGGTGAATATATACAACGTCAAGGCCATAGAGAAAGACAGAACTCTGACCCACCATCTGTAGCAGTCAGCCCAGAAGCCAGACAACAGCCCCTATAACAATCAGCCCCCAAATTCTAGGACTCAATTAATAACTGACAGGTTCCCTGGGTTGTTTCTGTTTTTGTTTTTTTGCGATGGAGTCTCACTCTGTCCCCCAAGCTGGAGAGCAGTGGTGCCATCTCAGTTTACTGCAACTGCCATGACTCCCTAGATGTTTTTTTTTTTTTTGAGATGGAGTCTCGCCCTGTCCCCCAGGCTGGAGTACAGTGGCACAATCTCAGCTCACTGCAACCTCTGCCGCCCGGGTTCAAGTGATTCTGCCACCTCAGTCTCCCAAGTAGCTGGGATTACAGGTGTACATCACCATGCCCAGCTAATTTTTTGTATTTTTAGTGAGACGGTGTTTCACCATGTTGGCCAGGCTGGTCTCGAACTCCTGACCTCAAGTGATCTGCCCACCTAGGCCTCCAAAGTACTGGGAGTACAGGCACGAGCCACTGTGCTCAGCCTGATTCCCTAGGTTTTTGTCTCCACTTCCAACTTAGGACCAATGCAAGAAAGCCAAACATGCTCCCTAACCAATCACACGGGAAGCTCCATTTCTTGTAGCCACTTACATTTCCCCCAGGCCAACAACCTCCAATCAGGAAACACCCACAGCCTTCCTTTCTTTCCTCTCAGGCTTTCCCATTCCCCTACCTGCCTGTGAGTCTCTTCCAAAACACAAGGGATGGTGGACAACTCCCTCAATAGCACAGGCTCTGAATAAATAGCCTTTGCCCCTCATTTGGCTAGCTTTCGTTCATTTCCACAGCTCATGGTTTAGGTGAGGGTTGGTTGGAGTCACTCCAGGTAGGTAGCAATAGCCAACGTGGTTGATTAAAATGCACCCTCATGCACTAACACTGCAGAACTCACTTGGAGGAGGCTGTGTCAAAGGGACTGATGTACTTGTCTATTCCAGGTGGAGGGCAGAGAGGCTCAAGAGATGTTTGAAATTATTGTGTTTTGACCAGAAACTTTATTAGCCTGAAGACAATGGGCCAATTGTCCCGGGGCAGACAAAGCGGAGTATTGGGAGCTTGGACAGGCTGCCACCTGAGCTGTCTGGGCACAGATTTCCACAGGACAATGCCCAGCAGCGGAGAAGGTAGCTCTCTAGCTGTGAAAGGCAGCCTTTGGGGTGGTGGCCACTCAGCCCCACTGGAGGGGCCAATGTGGACAAGTGGCCCTGTCACCTCCCTGCCGGGGCGAATCGCCAATGTTTTAACAGGCAAGAGTCATCTAAAATTAAATCCAACTGAAAGAGATGTGACTTGGGAGGGGAATGGCATTTTCTAGTCTAAGAACAAAATGTTGTCATGGGCGGAGAGCTTTAAATACATGATACCTGTATTTTGCAGGGAGAAGCAGTTGGAAATGAAAGAAGTTGAAATTTACAATACTAATTAAAAAGAAGAATTAAGATAGCTCTGAAATGCATTCCTGGCCCCCTCTATCACCAGTTTCTGATATTTTGAAAGCTTCAGGAGATGAATTTGAGTTTTTCTCCAGACATGACTCTACAAAGAGCCACACTTAGAGGCACTGCTTGGAGACTGGCCAATTAGGAAGAAGGGTGAGGGAGACACACAGGCCCCATAACGAGGAAGAGAAGGTGCTAAAATACCTTTGTTCTTTTTAAGGAATGGCTGCCAATTACTTCAACCAAGGTCCTGATTCCACTCCTGCTAATTAGGCTGACATCGCAGAATTTACCAGAAGCAAAGTGGCCTGGAAAACCGCTTTCCCTGTCTCTAGGCTTCTGTGTGATCATGTGACACAGAAGTTACTATGGCGATTATCAGTCTTGAGTGGATTGTCCACAAGTTGAACTTACATCTGACAAGTCAAATTTGTCAATTTGGGAAAAAGGTAAAATGGGTTACTTTTTTTTTTTTTCTTGAAGAGATTTTCTTGGCTCCTGGAGATATTCTCTCCCCCTTTCTAACTAGCAGTTTTTTTCCACATTGCAGTTTTGAGGTTGTTTTATTCTGTCTTGTAGTCTATATTGTGCATAAGAAATTGACATAGCCGGCAGCCATGGCCCTCCATGATAACATAGGGATAAAATAAAACACATCCTGTGATTCAGTGGGGGCACCAATCATAGGCTCTGCCTCTTCTGTAATGGAAACAGTATGTCAGCAACTGGGCTTTCTCTGCAACAAGTGTTTTCAATTTCCTCCATGGGCATGAACTACATCCCCGCCAACATACCACGATCCTGCATGTGAGCATGTGTGCACACGTTCACTCTCCAAGACTCACACTCACTGGCTGCCCTTTCAGACCCGCTGGGTGCCACACGAGGGCACACTGCCTGTCACCTAAGGGGCAACCAGGGCTTCCAGAAACTGGGAATGCTGGAAGCATCCAGGCAAGAAGTCAATACCTCCAGGGACCCTGCAGCTCTGGGATGCAGGTGGCCTCCACTCGGTAGCTGTGTGGATGCCATACTCTATCCTCTGAACAAGGTGGCCACTTGCCTTACTGGCAGATGGTGAAGAGGAATCCTTTTTGCACTGTCTAAGCAAGAGGCTTGCCTGCCTACTTGCCAGTACTTTCCGTGAACTTGACAGAAGTCTCCCACATCAGCCTCCCAAGTTGCACAATCTGGTGATGCAAAAGGTATCCCTCTGCCCTGCACCCTGCCGAGAGCTGACAGGCGTCCAGGGTGAACCAAGATGGGTTTATCCTCAAGCCTCCAGAGTAAGAGGGCAGTCCCAGCATAATAGTGCCAGGTGGGAATGTGCCCAAGGAGTTAGAGCTAATGAGAGCTGTCACTTATCATGAGGTGCCCACATAGTGGGCAAGGCCACCTGCCTTTTTCTGCAACTTGTGAGGTAGGGCCTCACATTCCCACCAGGAGACATTTTCTGTCTCCCAAGATCCAGACAAGGTTCTGGCTGAAGACATACAGGAGTGGTGGGGACAATGACTAGGGTCCCTGCTGGCATTGCAGGAGAGCCCTCAGAGGATTGCAACAGGCCCATCTGCTGAGCATCTGCTCATGCCAGGCACCATGCTAGGAACATTCTCATTCTATCTTAGTCCTCATCCTTCAGAGAAAGCCTCCAATGTAGACCTTGTGATTCCATTTTACAGAAGACAAATCTGGGGTCCAGCATTTCAACAATGCCTCTGTGTCCCAGAGGCATTTTTTTCTGTGTAGGGAAAGCAGAATTTGGACCCAGCATTGCAGACCCTGAATCAGTGCTGTGTCTTCCATTCCAAAGTTTCCCAAATTTCAGCAACTCATGTGTCACCACGCCCCACATTCACTTGATATTTTTCTTCTGATCAACTTGAAATCACTCATTTTTAAACTTCACTTTGTCTTAAGCAATAGTATTTATAAAATAATAGATTTAATGTGCAAGTAATACTTTTTCCAGATCTCATTAAAAATTTCCTGGCTACGGAGCCCCTCTTGAGGGAGATGAGGGAGATTTGGAGGGAGGAAACATGTAGATGGAAAGGAGAGGAGTTAGCAGGAAGCACCAGTAAAATTAAGCAGACTGTGTGTGAGTGAGTGGATGGCTCATTAGTTTCCCAGGACTGCAGTAACAAATGCCCACCAACTGAGTGGCTAACAACAACAGAAATTTACTCTGTCTCAGCTGTGGGGGGTCCAAGTGCAAGATCAAGGTGGGGGCAGGGTCACGGTCCCTCTGAAACCTGCAAAGGTAGGTCCTTCTTTGCCTCTTCCTGAATCTGGTGGTTGCCTGCAATCCCTGGCACTCTTTGGCTTATGGCTGTGTCACTCCAATCTCTGCCTTTGTCTCCATGCCACATCCCCTCCCGTGTGTGTGAGAGAGAGTGTGTGTGAGACCCTGGCTGTCTTTTTAAAACATTTCTTTATTTATAGAGACATGGTCTTGCTCTGTGGCCCAGGCTGGAGGGCAGTGGTGTGATCACAACTCACTGCAACTCCAGTTGAGCTCCAGCAATCCTCCTGCCTCAACCTCCCCAGTAGCTGGGATTATATACATGTACCATCAACTAATTTTTTAATTTTTAAAATTGTTTTAGAGATGGAGTCTTGCCATGTTGCCCAAGCTGGTCTTGGACTCCTGGCCTCAAGCAAGCCTCCTGTCTTAGACTCCCAAGTTGCTGGGATTACAGGTGTGAGCTACCTGGCCCTGATGTTTATTTCTTTCATAAGAACACTAGGCATTGCTGTACTATGACCATGCAATATGAAGAATGTGACCTCATCTTAACGATCTATACTTGCAAAGACCCTATTTCCAAGTAGGGTCACATTCTGAGGTTCTGGATGGATGTGGATACAGGGCCACTCTTTGACCCAGCACAGACAGTGGGAATGTGGGTGTGAGCATGTGACACACAGCAGCCCTGGGAAGGGACACATGATTGAGCTGTGCAGTTAGTGAGAGGCAGCCCATCAGGGAGAAATACCCTGGTAAGGAGCCTCAGGCCTTCTCACTGCTGACTCTGCCTGTGCCTCTCTGAAACTTTCTACCTCTATCAAGGGAGGAGCTTGGACATTGCCAGAGTGAGGGATGAAATGTATAACAAATTAAAAAGAGAACTACCATATGATTCAGCAACCCCATTTCTGAGTATTTATCCAAAACAATTAGCATGCTTATGCTCCTAGAAGCCTATTCACAATAGCCAGGAAGTGGAAGCAACCTAAATGTCCACTGACAGATGAATGGATAAAGAAAATGTGCTGTATTCATGCAATAGAATATTATTCAGCCTCAAAAAGGAAGGAAACTCTGACACATGCTACAACATGGATAAACCTGGGGGACAGGATGCTAAGTGAAGAAGCCAGACACAAAATACTGTTTGGTTCCACTTACATGCCGTATATAAAATAGTGAAACCCTTAGAAATAGACAGGAGAATGGTGCCTGCCAGGGGCTGGGGGAAGAGGTGAGGAGCTGCTGGTCAAAGGCCTGATGTTTCAGTGCAGTGAGATGAATAGGCCCTGGGGACTGGCCATGCAGCATGGCACCTGCCTAGAGTTAACAAGACGATATTGTGCCCCTAGAAACCTGCTAAGAGGGGAGATTGCATGGTAAGTACTTAGCACAGTAAAATCAAATTTTTTGAAAAAGATTTAAGCAGAAAGAAATAAATCTTTAGGAAAAAAAATAACAAAATTACTGTATCCCTGGCCTTGAAAGTTGGGAGGGGCCAAGGGGCTCCCTGGGGACTGGGAAGGGGCCCTGGCTGTTGCTGCTTTGGTCTTTTCCTGCCTCACTTTGTGTCTTATTTTTCCGCTAGCTCAGAGGTGGATGGGAGAAGGTGTCATTTATTGGGGCCCCTCATACCTGGACTGCCAAGGCCATCTCCACTTACAGAGAAGGAGGCTGATTCCAAGACAGGAGCGCATGGTGGAGCCCATGGTCAATTCAGGGAGATGTGCCCGGCACAGTGGTTCCAAGCACACATCCCAGTCCAGAAACTTCCCTGAAGGAGGGGGTGTGTTCAAGTCCCAAAGTCTCCAAGACTGCCTTGTGCTAACATTCAAGAGTTTATGGGGGTGACTCCTCAGCCATGGGGTGGCTAATGGGCAGAGCCTGGGGTTCAAAGTCTGCCCTGCTCGTGATGCTCCCTTGTCAGGGAACTGCCTCTCCCATCCACAGAGGTGAGCCTCGAGGAGTCACCTGTGTTCTGTGGAACCTTGGATTAGTCAGGGTTCCCCAGAGAAAGGGAGCTGAGAGAAGAGTAGGATGTGCACGAATTGGCTCATGTGATTACGGAAGCTGACAAGTTCCAAGACCTGCAGTCAGAGAGCTGGAGACCCAGAAGAAGTGATGCTGAGAACAAGGAAGAACCAATGTCCCAGTTCAAAGGCAGTCAGGCGGGACGAGTTCCTTCTTACCCTCAGGAAGATCAGCCTTTTTGTTCAACTCAAGCCTCTACTGATTGGATAAGGTCCTATGGACCACAGCAGCCATCTGCTTGACCCAGTCTATTGATTTAAATGTTAAGAAAACTCCTATTTATTTATTGAGATGGAATCTTGCTCCATCACCCAGGTTGGAGTGCAGTGGCACGATCTCGATTCACTGCAATCTCTGCCTCCCGGGTTCAAGCAATTCTCCTGCTTCAGCCTCCCAAGTAGCAGGGATTACAGGCACCCGCCACCATGCCTAGATAATTTTTGTATTTTTAGTAGAGATGGAGTTTCGCCATGTTGGCCAGGCTGGTGTCTAACTCTTGACCTTGTGATCTGCCCACCTTGGCCTCCCAAAGTGCTGGGATTACACGTGTGAGCCAAGATGCCCAGCCTCCCATTTAGAATAATGTTTGACCAAATATCTGAGGACTTTGTGGCCCAGTTAAATTGACACATAAAATTAAATCAGATTCCCTCTCCAGAGGAATTTTCTACTGGGACAGAGAGACCAGCTAGTCTCTTCCTTGGTATGACCTGAGGACTTGATGGGCAGACACCTTTGCTCCTGGTTTCCTTAGTCCCTTGAGAACTATAGGACACCGCCCCTCCCTGCCCCTGTATCTTGATCAGATGTGTACCTTCCCCTTAGATGAGCTCGGGCTGAGTTTCTTGCCTACAGCCTCACTGGGGCCCCTGTGGACGCCGGCTCCCCTCAGTCAGGCTCTAACTCCTCTGTGGGGTCTTCACAGTTCCCTCCCATGTGCTCTTAAAGCTGGGCTGGGTCATACCCAGAGAACTGACCAAGTACAGAGTCTCACATCCTCAGTGATTATTACAATAATCAGAGTGAACACTGAGGACTGGATTTTTATTTGTGTGAGTGTCTCTCTCTCCCTCTCTCTCTCTCTGTGTGTGTGTGTGTGTGTGTGTGTGTGTGTGTGTGTGTTTCTAACACCAGACACTTGCTTACAGAGATACATTTCTATCTGTGTGGTCACTAACCTGCAAAGTTGTGGTACTTCTTGGAGCCTCCTTCAGGGCAAGTCTGAAACATTTTAACAGACGAGTTAAACATCCTTTAGGTAGAGGTTTCCAGAAATGCCAGTGGAGTAGAATATATGGTTTTAATAACAATTCTAGTTACTGAGGCTTCTCCTCCTGTCCTTGGCCTGGGTACATGGAGTACAGTTAAAACTCAACTGTCCAAGGGTAATGATTTAAAGCAAAGTTCTGGCCATGAGTGGGGCTTAGGAAACCTGCTTTGAGGTGCTTTGTTTTGTCTCTGGAAGAGAGCCGGGGAGGAGGGCCAATACTGTGTCAGCATGGCTGCATTTTTGCAGCATGGAAGTCGGTAGGATTATTTTATTATCACGATGACTGGACTATCACCCTGGTCACAGGCTGAAGCAAGGAAGACTGAATGTTTGCAACTGTAGATGAGGAAGATGCCTCGGAGATGGCCTAATTAATCTTCTCATCTGTTAGCTGGGGACACAGAGAGCCTGATTTTCTCCAAGTCTCCCAGCCAGGCAGGAGGAGAGCTGGACTTCACAGAATCAGACACACATTCCAGATGGCTCAAGGACCTAATGGAAAAGTGAAACTTTCCAGTCATGAGAGAACACCTTTATGACCTCAAGGTGAGAAGGAGGGACTTCTTGAAGAAGACTCAAAGAGCACAAACCAAGGGACAAAAGGCTGACACATGTGACATTGCAATTAAGAATTTATCTCCATCTTAAAACAAGAAGAAGAGCCAGTCTGTAAGTCTGGGTTTCGCGGGGTGTTCACCATTCCCACCAGAAGCATAGAATGGTGTGCATGGGAAGACTGGCAGTGCTGACTCCCTTCCAGCCCTAGCCCCTTGAAAGAACATACTCCCCACAGCAGTGCTATGAAGCACGTGTCCCCAAGTCACATGGAGGAAGCTGAGGCTGGGGAGGCGAGTTGCTTCCCACAGTCACTTATCTGGTGAGTGAGCAGGCACCACACACCACCACGCCCTGCAATCATCACCCATGGACCCACCAATGTCCCGCTCCTCCCCTCCCACCTTTGCAGGGGCCAGAGTGTCCTTTAAAAAATGGAAATCAGTCTGTATTATCCCCACCATCAGGTCCTTCTCCTCTTCACCTCTTCCCACATTTCCCTTCCCTCAGCTCCTACAGTGAGGGCCTCCCCAGGACCTTTGCACAGGCTGCTCCCTCGCCTGAAACCCTCCTCTCACTTCTCCATTTGACCAGTGCTAGTCATCCTGAATGCCACTGCCTGAGAGAATCCTGCCCTGGCCTGGGGGCTATTCCTCTTAGCACTGCACATAATTAGACTTCTACGTATTTGTTTAACATCTGTCTGGAGTACAGGGAATGCTCTTTTGTTCCTGACTGTACTCTTAGCTCCTAACATGATGACTGGCACATAATACAAGCTTAACCAAAATTTGTTGACTGAATGGCAAATCTCTATTGCAATATTTCAAGCACTGTCCCTAATGAGCCATGTGACCTTGACTATGAAAGCCCACAGTGCCTCCCAGCTCTGACCTACACTCACCCAGCTACTCAGAGACAATAGCCCTATGTGCCAGGCACAGTGCCAGGTGCCAGGGATGCAGTGCCCCAGGAGCCCAGGGTCAGGCAGCATCTACTGAGAGTCTGAAGTCACGATTCTTTTGGTCTCCAGCTTGCCTGGAGATGGCTGGCCTCCCCAGATGGAAGCTTGCATTGCCTGGGTGGCCCCCTGGCTGTGGAGGTGATGCCGGGGATGGGGGGTGAGTTCCAGCCTCCAGGAGGGATGCACCTGAGCCAAAAGGCCACAGCACTGCAGAAGCCAGGACAGCAGCCAGTCAGAGTAGGGCAGAGCCTTCGGGACAGCAGCCCCCTCTCTGATGCTGACGGGACAGTTGCAGCCCTGCTGGCCCTGAACAGGCTCCCTTCAGGCTGTAATGCCTGTCTGTTATTCAAGAAAGGGAACCTTTTTCCTCCTCTCAAGCTTTGTAGAAAACCATGACCAAATAATTAAGCCGATGACTCTTCTTTCGTCCTGGGGAAGGAAACATGGGCCCATAGAGGATGACATTTCACCTGTGTGCTGCTTGTCTGTGCTCCAAGCTCAGAGGTCTGCAGAAGGGCCCTCCACCAGCCCTGCAGCAGGGTCCCTGTGCTTCCTCAGCAGCAGGGCCACTCCACGGGTTTTTGTGCACAGTGCATTTTCTTAAACCAAACTTCTAAAATTTACCTTGCTTATTCAGAAGCACATAGTAAGCCTGTGTCGCTTCATTGACCTTCTCATGGTAAACAACCAGAAACAAACTGTAAGTATCTGGGGAAGGGTCGTCCTGGCAGGGATGCGTGGCAGGAAGGGCAAGCTATGTGGTTTCCAGCTCTGCTGGGACGAGGCTTCTGAGGACATGGGGGTCCCCTGACAGGTCACTGGGTGAGGGGCTGGTATAGGTCTTGGGAATGAAGGAGACACTGGACAATTTTTGCTGCCTTGTGAGAGATGACATTACTTTACAAGGGTAAGGAAGGGGAAAAAGGCAGAGAGGAGAAAGGAGCCCACACCTACTGGGTGCTCACAAAGTGCCCTGTGCTGTGCCCGTGGGTTACCTCAATTTTCTCATTTAAGCCCTTGCTGACCCTGAGAAACAGAGATTATCATCCTCATTTGATGCTTGAAGAAACTGAGGCTGAGACAGGCTGAGCAACTTCCCCAAGATCACACAGGGAGAAAGCGGCGAGGGCAGGATTTGCACCCAGGCCCAACTGAAGCATTCATACTGTGCTGCCTTGTGTGGAGGAAGGGAAAGGGGTGGCCTGGGAAAGTTTGACCAGTAGTCCCTATCCTCTCCCACCTGAGCTGAGATCCTCATGACAGATCTGCAGACATGCTGGGGAGTTATTCCAGTCACCAGGCCCTCAAGCATTTGTCAAACCAAGCAAAAATTTGCTGCAACCAACAAATGAGTCTGTGCACCCCTTCCAATAGCCCACACATTGGTTTGGTTCAATGTGTTTACCTTTAAGACAAGCACTTCCAAAGAGAAAGCACATGTCTGGCTGGTGGGACCCACAGCAGGTTCGGGGTCTGAAGGGCCATGATGTATCCTTGGCACCCACTGCCCCAGCCAGTTGTGCAAGGTTGGAGGTGGTAGGTGAGACGTGCATTCACCAAGGCTTTTCCTTGGCATTAATCTGCTCACAAGAAGACTGTGTAGATTCTTGTGAAAAGTTCACCAAGGTCACATGCAGGGGCAAAGGTGAGGCCAAGGTGAGACTGGGAGGGGACCTCCATGGAGCAGATGACTTGAGAAAGCTGCAGATGGAAGGTGGTGGAAAGATGCTTCGGGGATTAGGGCACAAGAGCAATAAGGGTCCCGGGCTCTGGGGGAAGTTAAGCCTAGACAAGGGAAGCAGAGGGGGAAGAAGCATCTATGCTCCCCATAAGGGATGGAGCTGGGCAGGCTCAAGCTCTGTGACTCCAAAGCTCAGGCTCTTACTGGCCCGTCACGCAGCCCTCTGTGCTAAAGCAGTAAGTGCCCTGCATCAGAAAGCATTCGTGCCTTTCCAAACAGACTCACGATGGAGCTGGATTCCAAACCTGGAAGGAGGGCTCTCTGCAACTCATTTTCTTTCAGTTTCCATATTGTGCTGAACAAGTGGGGAGGGTTGGAGACAGTGGGGTGTTCAGAATGTTGCCAAGTGACAGTGGCCACAGGCAATGGAAAGCAGGATAGGATGTGACTGCAGCGTGTCGTGGAGGGCAGGAGAGACAGTGGCAGGGGCAGATTCAGGCCCTCCCCGTGCTCCCCTGGGCTGGCTGGCCCTGGGGAAATGGCAAACTAGTTAGCCATGGCAAAAGAGCTTCTTAAAAGTGATTTTGATTGTGAAATATTCCACTTAAATTATGAAATGCATGACACACACAAAAGACTGCATAAAATGCACATGAATGGCTTAAAGAATAGTCATAAGATGAACATTTGAGTATCCATATCCAATCATAAAAAAAACAAACAGCATCTTACAAAAGGCTCCTGTGTCTCTCCCACATGGTGTCTTCCTCCCTCCCTCACCAGAGCTAGCAACCCTCCTGATTTTTATGGTGGCCATCCACTTGTTTTTCTTGATAATTTACCATTTATGTGTGATCTCTAAACAATGGATTGTTCAGCTTTGAAAAGGTTAGTAGCAAGCACAAAGCCAGTTGTGCAAAGAAAGGGCCATGTGGTCCCATTAGACAGAGGTCCCAGGAGCAAGTAAGACGGCACAGGGCATCAGAGGCTGGCCTCCACTTCTCCGATGGTGACCTAATTACTTGGTATTCCAGGAACTGGGCCAAGAGGCAGCCCAGTCTGCCAGAACATCAACTCCAGCCGGGAGAACAGGGGCCATGAGGCCCAGGGGGGCAAAGCAAGGCAGCTCACGTCCTGAGAAACCTGCCGCCTCATTCCCACACTGGCTTTATCTCCATCCTCCTCATCTGGGACCAGGGGTATTAGGAGAGAGGTGGCCCTGCACGGAGACCCCTCCTCACCACCACCGTGGCTTTTGGGGGTGGAGGACTCAGATGCACTGAAGGGATTGAAGGCTGTGGGCGGGGCTGGAAGCTCCCTGAGTCGAGGGATTAATGAGGGTGTCGTGAGCGTGGACTTGGGCCACTCTGTGTTGCTGAAACCATCCCCACCTGGGGGAGCAATCCCCAGCCCTCAATTCTTAATTCCCAGTAAGGCCTCTCCCCAGTGCCAGCAAGCCCAACCTTCCTTAGCATCCTAACCCATCCCCATTCATATTCTCATCTAGTTCTGCCTCACCAAGGGAGGTGTTCAAATCCTGGCTCAGCTGCTAACCTGCCTTATGCCCCTGCCCTGGTGGATGCCAATGCTTGGCCGCTTGCTCATCTGCTCAACAAGAGCCCTCTGAGTGTTGGCCCATTTCCCTGGGTGAAGGGTTTGACTTGGAGTCAGCCTCTTCTCTCCCTCTCCTGGTTGTGAGCCTGGCCCAGCCCTTGCCCCCCGACACCCCACCCACCTGCCTTTCTCTGCCCGCCAGGCCTGCCCTGTCCCTTGGCTTCCTGCCTGCCTTTGACCTGGCACCGGCACAATGTGAGGTTGCTGAGACCAGGAACAGGCTCATGCCAGGAGAGTCATTTTCTGACCCAGCGATCAGCTGCAAGAGAAGGGGTGACATCACCGAACTTCCACGGTCACTGTCACTGTGCCCCAGGGCCCCTCCATGCATCTGCCCCAGGGAAGCATGGCCCCCAGCAACTGATAGGCCATGCCCCAGCAGTCTCCCAGCCTCAGGAGTTGGATCTGCGGTCAAGACTGTGAGAGTAACACAGCAGAGCGGCCTCCATTTGTGGGAATGCAGGGGGAGCATGGGCTGCTCTGCCAAAGCCAAAACAGCACTGATTGTCTACCAGGCACCAGCTACTCCAGATGCACAAACATACCCTCTGCTTCCTGGAAAGGAGACATCTATGAAGCCTGTGTGGGCCCTGCCTGTTGATGCGCAGTGCAGTGGGATTTGCATGTTTGTCCAGGAGGGGCATGGATGTAAATCATGGCTGATGCGATGGCTATCTGTTGGTTTTAGGGCTGCCCCACATTCACCCATGCTTATTAGCCCCCAGTTTCCTTTTGGGGTTGACTCTTCCCCCAAAATGTTTGGTGTGGGTGGAAGAATAATCTTAGGTGCCTTAGGCCTCCACTGTGGAAGTCTAGGAAGTGGAATCCTGTCTCTCTCTGGCTGTGGTCACACAGGGCACGGTATATGATCTAACCCTGACTCACAGGCCCTCACCCAAAGGATGCTATCTGCAATGAGTGAGGCAGGGACAGCTGGGCCCCTGGACAGATGGTGTCTGACACGAGACAGGGTTGTGCCTGCTGCTTTCCCAGGACAAATTCCCAGAGCCCCTCATTACCTTCCAGTTTGCTCCGTTAAGGGAGCTGGAGCCTCTTTCACATGATGATAGAATCCTAGCTGGTACTGCCAGAGGACACTGTCCAGCCTTCAGGAAGCCACCGTAAGCCCCACAGGGTCCCTGACAGTGGCCTGGGTGTAGTGTCATGGGGGACAACAAAGAGAAGCACTGGCTTGCAAAGCCGGTGAAATGGTGTTTCTTTTTTCTTTCCTTTTTTAAAAAAGAGATGGGCATCTTGCTTTGTTGCCCAGGCTGGAGTGCAGTGGTGGGATCATAGCTCACTGCAGCCTCCATCCCCTGGGCTCAAGAGATCCTCCTGCCTAGCCTCTGGGGTATCTGGGACTATAGGTATGTGCCACCACACCAAGCTAATTTTTTTTTCATTTTTTGTAGAGACGAAGTCTGCCATGTTGCCCAGGCTGGTCTCCAACTCCTGGTCTGAAGCCGTCCTACTGCCTGGCCTCCCAAAGTGCTGGGATTACAGGTGTGAGTACAGTTCCCGGCTGCTGTGTTGCTTCTGGAGAGGGCAGTCATTTGATGATATCTGTATCTGCTGCCTCTCTCTTTTGGCAGAACTTCCCTCTATGTATGCATAAAAGAGTTTTTCCCTCTTACCAGTAAATTGGTAGGATATAGCTTCCTTTGCTGTTGTCATTCCTCTAAAGGGGTGAGTATTTAGTCTGGGGGACTTTCCCTGCCTGGGGGACAATGGATTCTGCAAAGCACACTAGTGGCCAGCAGCTCTGGGTGTGCCGCAAATGCGCATGGCTGTTCCATTTGTATGAGGAGGATCTGCAATCCCTGCATCTGCTGGCCTGCTCAGTACAGAGCCCTGTGGAACCTGGGTGCTCACCCTAGACCTGCTCACAGGGATCCCCCAGATGCCCTGGTGGCTCAGGCAAGGGCTTTCTAGTATAGAATCCTGTCATTCATCCTGGTGAGGAATGAAGCTCTGGGGCAGTCGGGGCCTGCAAAGGCAGTGCCCCCCCCCACCATGTTCTTAGTGACCTACAAATGAGACGAAAGTCCATAAATGTCCCTAAACCATTTATTTTAAGTGTACATTGCAGTGGCATTGAGTACATTCACAATGTCGTACAACCAGCGCCACTATTTCCAAAACATTTTTCATCACCTCAAACTGAAACTCTGTACCCGGTAATCAATAGCTCCCCGTTCTCCCCTCTCCCCACCGCCTGCCAACCTCGATTCTAGTTTCCATCTCAATCAATTTGACTAATCTAGGTACCTCATATAAGTGGTTTTATACAATATTTGTCCTTTTGTACGTGGCTTATTTCACTTAGCATGTTTTATATGCGCCATATTGTAGCATATATAAGAACCTGATTCCTTTTTATGACCGAATAGTAGTCCATTGTGTGTACATACCACATTTTGTTTATTTATCTGCCGACAGACACTTGGGTTGTTTACACTTTTTTTTAGCTATTGTGACTAATGCTGCAATTAATATTGGCATACTAGCCTCTGGTGGAGTCCTTGCTTTCTTTGGGGTATAAACATAAAAGTGGAATTGCTGGGTCATAGTGCGATTCCCTGTTTAGCTCTTTAAGGCAACATTAAACTGTTTCCAAAACAGCTGCAGCATTTTCCGTTCTCACCGGCAGTGTCTGGAGTTTCCAGTTTTTCCACATCCTCATCCACACTAATGATCTTTCGTTTTATTTGTTTGTATTGTCGCCATCCTAGTGGGAGTCAAGTGGAGTCTCACTGTGGTTTTGATTTGCCTGTCTCTAATGACCAATGACGTTGAGCGTCTTTTCATGTGCTTATTGGCCAGTTGTTTATCTCCAACTGCTCCTGAAACTCCTGTGTGTGTATTCAAAGATAAGCTGTGCCTGAATGTGCCTGAATGTCCCGTCTCACACTCAGCTTCCAACTGCAACAAAGCTCCAACTCCTGCTGCTCGCAACCCTGCTTTGAGGTGGCCTGGGATGACTGGCTCCGTCACTTAACCCTTCGGCTGTTTTCAAAGTAGGTGAAAGGAATCCGAGCAGAGCAGGGTTATGGGAAGACCTGAGAACAGGCACTAACATTCGGTTAGTTTTTCGGGCAGAGACTTCTTTTTTTGCACAAACCATGGTGCTTGTGGCAGAAGGAACTTCAGTGGGTGGGAACAGACTCATGCCTGGTGCCACTTAGCACCTGCATGGAAAAGGGTCTCCTGTGGGCAGAGGAAACCCCCAGACAGGGCACACGTAGCTCAAGCTGGCTGATGGCTCAATAGGGTGCAGCTGCCTCTGCCTTTTCCAGACCAGCCTTGACCCCTGCCTGCCCAAAGAAACAACTGTTTCCATTTTGACCATCTTGCTTGGAGACACCTGACCAGCAGCCTACCACCAAAATCACAAAATAACCATGGCATCATTTTTCTCGTGGACAGATGCTGAGATGCAGTGAGCCACCCTTAGTGCTCTGCCCTGAAGGCTTCCGTCGGTCTGCTGAGTCACACTGCAGGTGAGTGCACCCATTCCTGTGTGTGAACTCCGGCCATTTGCTGCCTGTGGTTCCCCCATGAGTCAGTGGCATTGGGCTTTACTCTGAGCAGATGTAATGGAGAGACAGGAGGTCACAGGTCATGCGCTGAGAGGTGAGTTTGCAATTCTTGAAGAGTTTATTTTGAATAAGCTGAGTCATGATTACTTCAAGGACTATGCTCAGCTGTAGACGCCAACTGCAAAACCAAAGCCTGGGGCATTTTGTCTGTTGAAACTCTGAAAGTTTCCATAAGACGTTATTTCAAGCAGAACTAGACAAGTTTTTTCCTGATGAAACTTGCAATTTTCTATAAAATTTTTAAAAATCAAAATGTAAAAAAATTAATGCCTTCCTCATTCTAAAGTAACAAAGAGTGTCTCATACATTTAAACATTCAAATCAGCTTTGAAATTCAGTCTGCTGTAAATTCAGTACAAAAATGGGGAGGATACAGAAGAATGAGGAAGACCCAGGGAGAGGGAATTCACAATTCACTCAAAATGTGATCAAGGGGGCTATTCTTTTAAACATTTACAACAGCTTTGACACTTCTTTGGTTTTTGGATAGAGCGTCTTCTTGAAATCTCTGAGTCAAAGTTGATATCTTTTAAGATGCTTTTCTGTGCCCTAAAGTGTCTTTGCCTTTTCAGGGATAGGCCATTCGTTCTTCTTGGGTGTCCTGAGCCATGTCGAGTCCTCCTGGATCATAGGAGGCTGGGTTGTCCTGTCCTGCTGGGAGTGAAGGACTGTGGTTGAATGAAGGCTTGGTGGAGGCAGCTGCCTGGCTGTCCTGTGCTCTCCCCCAATGGAGCCGGGAGCCTTGCTGCTCTAGAGATACGAGCTTGGGGAGGAATGGGGGCTGAGCTCCCTCCACAGCTACCCAATGTCTGAGCAAGAGGTCCCTGCTTAGGGATGCCAAGACCCTCCTAGCAGGTTCCCTCCTAGCACAGCAAGGGTAAGCTGCACCAGCAGGTGGAGAAGTTGGGGAACAGAGAAGTAGCAGCCCCTCAGCCAGGAGGGCACCTCAGCATGGGAGCCTCAAGAAGCCTTGTGGGCAGCGGCCATGATTCAGGACCTCCTCCCCTCCCTGTCCACAGCATGGCCCTCCACCCTTTGTCTTCCAGCAACTGTCAGACCCTTGGTCTGTTAATGTCTGTCTTTTTTCCTCCCCACAAGCTTTTAAGACCATGCTACATGTGTGGTGGCTTTGTTGGAAGGACAAAGGAAGGCGCAGGAGTGAGAAGCGTTTGTAGCTCCCACCAGTCTCACCTCCACCCAGGTCTATCTTCCCAGCAAAACCCTACACAGTCCCCTGTAGAACAACTTCCCCCACACTCTCACCTTCCTGCACTCTGCCAGTCTGCCATGTTAACTTTGAACAGCCCTAGACAACCTTCGTCATGAAAGCCAGCTCCCAAGGCTGGCCACTTGAACAGCTTTCCACATCTCCCCATGGGGTCCTCTAAAATAAAAACCATTAGCCCCCGGGGTATCATTTTTTATTTTACAAGACCCCATGCAATGGCATGAAGCCAGACAGCAGAATAAAAGCAGAACTCCTCCTCACAGCCTTGGCCGTGTCTCCTTTCCCTTTTGCCCTGCCCTCTGTCCTCCCAGCTTTCCATGCCTTTCTTCCTTCTTCCCCTTCCCTCCTTCCCTTCCTCCCTCCCTGTCCTTCTCCCACCCCGTCTTTCTTTCCTCCGAGCACAACTTTTCCAGTCTTGTTCCACCCTAGGCCCCTGAGCCTAGAGAGGCCAGAGCTGCAGTCCTTATGCTTCTTCCTCCCACAGGCCAAGGGATGTGTTCCTGCCTTTGGTGGACTGCTCCACCTATGCTGACTGTTAAAGTCTCCCTCCTTCAGCCAGTCCAGACCAGAGAGCACACCTGAATCTTCCGGCCTCCCCTCTTCATGTGTGTCCCTAAGGAGAAGCTTGTGCCCTGTCTCTGAGGCAAGACATAGCCGACGATGAACTGACGGTGGTAGTCCCGACCTCCACTTGTAATCCCTGCCGGCATCTCCCCAGCTCCCCACCAGCCTCATTCTGTACAACATCCTCTGGCCAAGGTTACAGCTCCTTCTCCCTGGAGCCCCTCGGACCAGCACAGCTGCCTGGGCCCCTCCCCTGCATCACTGGAATGCCCGAGGCTGCCAGATGAGGTGGCCTCCTTCCCAACACAAGGATGCTCCCCTGGGGTGTTCTGTCGTATAAATTCCTCCAATAATTTATTTCCAGAAAAAATAAATTCCCCTAAGAACTGGTATATTTTCTTTTATTAGATAATAAGAGCTGCACAGCACACTGCTTTCTTTTTTTTTGCTTTTCTTACCAGGAAGCTCAGGGCTGCACCAGTGCTGATTGTGGATATATGCATCAGCTCTCTTTTCTATTCTTTCTCTTTCTCCTCCTATTTGTCCATTTCATTCTTGGGTGTGTACCCATGTGTACTTATGGAGAGCTCAGTTCAAGTAACTGTGTGGGAAGGCTAGCCAGGCCTGTGTCTGTGGTCTTGACATAGAGCCCTTGTCCTTCCTCCCGCCTCTCCTGGCATTCACACCTGCTTCAGAGTCTTCTCCACACATGGAATTTGGGGTTCTACACCCCCACTCCAGCCCGGGGGATCACCAAGTGGTCCAGAGCAGTCCTTGGACCCCTCTGCCCCATGAAAGGCGAGTTTTCAAAAGAGAAAGAAGTTACCTTATGTGGCAGATCAGGCCTGAATGCCTGCAGCCTCCTGCCTAAAGGACCAAGTTTCTACCTCCTTCCCATCAGCTCCCGCTTCTCAAAAGACTGAGTTTCTACCCTCAGTTCCCATCTTTCCTCACTCTACCACACAGGAGGAAGGAGAAAAAGATGGAATTTGGGTTTCACAGGTGGGAAGAGGAACTTGGTAATGAGGGAGGTTGGAAATTGTCAAGTCAGTGTCCATGAGCACAGCTACCCCAGAGGAGGTTCTTGTTCCATCTCTGGAAGAGTCTTCAGCCCAGTGGGCGGAGATGGAGTTTCCAATGAATGATGAGATTCCCCTCACCGTACCCTGGTGCCAAGGGTTTGAAGGGCCTTCTCAACAGGCCCTCCATAAACAAGACAGAAACTTGCAGTTAATAGTTAACTATTTCTTTGAGCGGCAGCTCAGCTTTTTGCAAAGTCCCACCAATGATCAAAGGGCTCTTTTTGCCTTGGGGAGAAAAGATGCTTTCTGTAAGCTTTAAATATTCGGCAGGACTTCACAAAATTACAGTTGAAGCTTCATCTTAAATGGCAACTTGTGTCTGGACATTAAAATCACCCCATCTTGGCCAGGCACAGTGGCTCACGCTTGTAATCCCAGCACTTTGGGAAGCCAAGGCAGGTGGACACCTGAGGTCAGGTGTTCGAGACCAGCCTGGCCAACATGGTGAAACCCCCTTCTCTACTAAAAATGCAAAGATTAGCTGGGTGTGGTGGTGTGCCCCTGTAATCCCAGCTACTTGGGAGGCTGAGGTGAGAGAATTGCTTGAACCCAGGAGACGGAGTTTGCACTGAGCCAAGATCGCACCACTGTACTTCAGCCCAGATAACAGAGCCAGATCCTATCTCAAAAAAATAAATAAATAAATCGCCCCATCTTTTCTTATCTGTGTGCATATTTAAGGAAAATAGAGATGTAGAAGCCATTTTGAAGTAAGCTTAAGTATGGTGTTGGAGACACCAACAGAGGCAGAAAAGTGTTTCAAATAAAGTACAAAGTTTATGACATGGGCCTGTGACCTCCGTTCTGTTACTCAAATACAAGAGTGGGCAAATACCAAGCACGGGGCCTCCAGACCTCAAGCTGTTCTCACTGGCTTGTTGGGTAAGAGTGTCAGTTGGGTGAACAGACATCCTTGAATTCCTGAGTTGGCACGGACTCCACTCATAGGATTAAAGCCTGCATTATCTACAGCCCTGAGCATCTGCCATGCACCTGCCAACTAGCACACTGTGGGCTCCATGGAAAGACAAGCATTAGTGTCTGGTCCCCAACTGGGCCAGCATTTGGACGAGCCTTACAAACTTGGGCATGAGGTTTGTGCACATCCCCTGAATACTGGCTACCTTTACCAGGCTCCAATGGTGTACCCTCTTCAGTGACAGGAAAGGTTTGAAAAGTGGAAAGGGGAGTCCAGGCAAGTGTGGGTCCCTGCATGGCATCACCCAACCCAAGAGAGGACTTGAAGCACAAGGGATGTGCTGAAAATTGGCCCATGCTCCTTCCCTTGTTGATCTGCCTTTCCAGGAACACTTTCGCCCCAAATCAAGAACAGTTTAGGATAAGGCTTACTTCATTGGGCACAGCCTCTGCCCTCCCACTCTTACTCGTTGGCCCCCTGTCCTGAGGTTCTTTCAGAATCCTTGCAGAGACCAGGCTCTCTCTTGCTCCAGCCCTTTGCTCAAACCAGGACTCACTCCCTTGGCCTGTCTGCTCCTTTCATCCTTCCCATCCCAGCCTGGGAGCCTTCTCTCATCCCTTCAAGACTGGGTTAGGGCCTCCCAGCCTCCCCTGCCATCTATGCCATCTCTGCAGTGGGTACTGGTCTTATGGATATTCCCCTCAGCAGGAACCAAGTCAGTCTGAACCACTGATACATCCTGGGTGCTCCTCACAGAGCTGGGCAAATAGGAGACTCTCAAAAATGCCCAGTGCATGAAAAACCCCTGGACTCACTGAATACGAGAGTCCAACTAAATAGAATCAGTAGGAGCTCACTTCGGAGCAGCTAGCAGGAAGAGTTCTATACCGAGTGCACTGTGGTTCCTCCAAACTCAGCAAGCTGGTCAGTGCTAACCCCTGGGACATTTTTGAGAGCTGCAGGGAGTTGTGATTCTGTGGAGCAGCTGAGGTTTCAGGTAAACTATAAATACATGAATAGAATGTGATGGGAATGTTCATTTTTCAGGGATAGAGTTGCCTGGGCCAGAATATCCCAGAGCCCCCTGTCTCTGCACTGTGCACAATGCAAGAACATCTTGGCAGCCCTACTCTGGAATCTCCACAAAGGTGGAGACCTGTAGGATTTACTCCCACTGGTTGCTAGCCCCCAGCACAATGCCTACCTCTCAGAGATTGTTGGTTGAATGACTGAAGGAAGAAAAGACAAGTTACAGGGTTTGGATTTGTGTCCCCACCAAATCCCTTGTCAAATTGTAGTCTCTAGTGTTGGCGGTGGGGCCTGTGGGAGGTGGTTGGATCACGGGGGTGGATTTCTCATGAAAAGTTTAGCACTACCCTCTTGGTGTTGTTCTCATGATAGTGAGTTCTCTCAAGATCTGGTTGTTAAAAAGTGGGAAGCACCTCCCCCCTCACCCTCTCTTGCTTCTGCTCTGCTATGTAAGACACCTGTTCCCCTTTGCTTTCTGCCATGACTGGAAGCTACCTGAGGCTCAGAAGCAGAAACCACTATGCTTGCTGTACAGCCTGCAGAACCATGTGCCAAGTAAACCTCTTTTCTTTGTAAATGGCCCAGTCTCAGGTATTTCTTCACAGCAGTGCAAGAATGGACTAATACAATGAGTTTATGGACAGAAAAATTCTTAAAGAAACAGATAATGTAGCTTCAGCTGAGTCTGGAGATTTTTCCATTTTAACTGGAAAACGTTGTACTTTAATATATTTACAGGTAATGTCCCCACTTTCAGGATTTACTCACCCACATAAGCACGTGGAAATCCTAAAGAGGATCTTTACTCAAATGCCCATCATGAAGAGAAAGGGTCTGTAAGATAGACACCACTCAGCAATGAGAATGAGCCATGTCTACAGGTAACAACAGGATAAAGCTCAATAACACGGAGAGAAGAAAGCAAATTGCAGAACAAGTCCTTTTATGTCAGCATATAAAACCCAGCACACAACACTGTATGTTGCTTTGAGATAAATGCATAGAATTCTAAACACCTGGACAGGAAGTTCTATACCCACCTCAGGGTGGTGAGATGAGGCTGAGGACCCAGGACAGGTGGGGATGAGGGAGGATGGGGGCTGTGGAAATCAAGCTGCAGCCAAAACAAGCTCTGAAGCCAATAGAGTAAAATGTTCTCTATTGGGTGTTAAATATGTCCCTATTAAGTGCTATTGTTATATCACTCTCTAGGGGTTTTTGTATATTTGAAAGTCCTATAATTTTCTCTTAGAAATAATTTTCTCAGATTATCAATAATTTAGAAACCAGTGGTTACTTTTCTTAGCATTTGCTATAGAACATACTAGAGTTGTTTTATTTAAATAGTATAAAAAATGTCCTTGTGAACAAGAATTCTTTGAATTGAATTCCCCCAGTTTTCTAACTCTTCAATTCAGTGTCTTTTGTACCAGACTGCCTATTAACCGATGCAAATCCTTAAGGGGCTCTCTCAGGCTCCCCTGCTGTGTATACCCGATTGCTCCCTTCCCTTGCCTCAGCTCACCTTATCCTCCTGCTCAGCCTTTATGGATATCTACAGGCCCCCATGTCCCTCTCCAAAGATGTCAAGCAATATGCACTAGAAGCAGTGATGCGCAAACTTCAGCATACATCAGAATTTCTGGGGCTTGCTAAAACAGACTTCTGGATCCCACCCCCAGCATTTCTGATTCAGTTGGTCTGGGATGGAACCTGAGAATTTGTATTTCCAAGTCTCAGGTGATGCTGATACTACCAATCCAGGGGACACACTGAGAAACTGGGTTGAAGAAGGTTGGAACGCCATGCCTCTGCCTAATCTGTGCTGCACGTGCCGTGAATGAATGTCACGTTTCTGTGAATCTGGTCTGTTCCTTCCTGGTGCCCTCTGCCCTGACAGTTCATCATCACGACACTATCTGGCATTGATCTTTGTTTCAGTCCCTCTCAGCAGAGAACAGATTTAATCACATTTATTTCCATTTGGTCTGGACCAAGTCAACTTTTGGCCAGAAGAGAACATCCAAAATTAAATAAACATTATTGTGTGAAGAATGAACAGGGAGATGAAGAGAAAGACAAAGGGTTTAAGAAATTAGAAATGAAAGCAGGAAGAAAGATGCAAGGCAAGAGGGAAAGTGGAGAAATAAGTAAGTTGATGCTTTCCATTCCCACTGACGCAAGAGGCCCCCGGGACCAGCAGACGAAGAACAGAGGGACCGTATGTCATTCCTGTGTGTGAATAATCGTCTCTAACCAGAAAACAAACAAAAGTGTCCAAGAAGGATAATTGACAGGCAGGAGTTCTCTGTCTTGAAAACTCTTTAACACACAGTTTTGTTGTCACCATCTCTTGTGGGGGCTTTGGATGGCCTCAAGTCCTGTCCACACAACTCTGAAGGCCCACAGTCCCCACGGGAGGGGACTTCCCTGGCAGAGCCCATGTCCAGACACATGCGGGAACTGATACGGAAGGGAAATAGCTTCCAATTTTCGGGGGCTTGGGGCTTAAACACACTTGTTCTTGAGTCAAGAGAGAAAGCAGCAAACAAGACAAGGATGGGAAGGAGAGGCGGTGGTCGTAGGGACAGCGCTTCGGCTTTCAGAGATGGAATTTAAGGCAGAAACCATCTGCCTGAATTTCCAACTCTCCCAGTGCTTGGGAATCACCTGGGACCCATTCCCACAGATTGTGACGTATTGGCCTGGATTGGAGCCTGCTCGGCAAAACTGTTCCCGACTGATGCCACAGGGCATGGCTGAATCTCACTGATGTAGAATAGAGTCCATCCCATCATCCTGCAGCTGCAAGAGAGGAAACTGAATCTCAGCGGGATTAACCAATTTGTCTGAGCTCACATACAAGGGAAGAGCAGAAGGAAGGTGAGAACTCAGCTCTCCTGATTGTAAGTGGGAAGAAAATAAGTTTTGGATGAGTTTGAGGTTAGAACTAGTTGACCATTTTCCCCACATCAGCAACTGAAAGGAGAATTTCCGCTGACAGGCATCCAATGGAAGGAACCTCAGGACAAGACAGGAACAGAATCCGGGTCTCACGCATGCATTTCTCAGTGGGGTTCTGTCCATATACTTCAGAAAAGAGGCTAAATAATCCTGTCCTGCCTGTAAGCTCTTGGGAGGCCTGATGCCTGCAAGCTGTCTCTGCAGGGAGTGAAACCTGAGTCTGGCCTCTGTGGTGGTCCCCACCACACGGGCTTCCTCTCTCATGATGTCTACTTCTAGGAAGGAAATTGCCCCTTCAGAGAGTGGCACAGCAAGTTTGGAATAAGGTGTCACAGATGAGGAAATGAATCAGCAACAGGAAAATATTTCAGGACAACTATAGTTTACTAAGTGTCCACTCTGCCAGGCACTGAGCCTCTGGCATAGGATCAGGACATGTCTTGATAACTCCCAGGTAGGTGACAGCCCATCTGACGGATGTGGGAATGAGTCAGTGCCTGAACTGCATGGGGAGGGAATGCGGCAGAGCATGGAGACAGGAGCTAGCAGGCCAGGCCTCTCTTGCATCTGATATGTTGAGAAAATGAAACCAGAACTGGACCAGAGCAGGCTGGGATAATGTCCAAGGTGTCAGAGACGAGGCAGAAATTCCAGGACAGGAGGCTCCATGACCCCTATTTTGCAGGAGAACTTCACCCTCCAGAAAAGAGAAAAATGAGATGACTTGGCACATTGCCAAACAGATGCCCAGTGGCATCCTATAGCCCACTGTGAGCTGTCCCCCAGTACTGGAAAGGAAAGGAGGCTGTGAGGGAAGAGTGGCCAGCCGGCTCAGGCCTTAGTTTTCTCATCTATACAAGGGGCTGTTAGTTGTAAGGATTCAATGAGATAGCACATGTAAAGCTCTTGGCAGGGGGCTCAGTCCCTTCTAAGTGCTACGGAGACATTAGCTATTGTCATTACTGCTAGTATTCTTATGAGACTCTTAAAAACTTCTTTTTCTTCTTAGTCTCTTAAAAAATAATCACACTAAATCCTAGAAGCAAAAGCAGAAATATAGCAGATGACATCCAATTAGAAGCCTGAAAAGTCACTTTAATTAAAATGCAGCGTTACCAACAGCCCTAGAAGAGCTGCTCATCCGCAACCAGAAGGAATTGATTTGCCCAGTTCCTGCCTTTCAGGTACTTCACTGGTTCCACAGGAGGTTTCGCAGATGGCCCTCAAAAACTCTTACTAAAAAAATCATCTACTCTGTTTTATTGGGACTAAGTGATCAGCATCCATTAATGTGTGCCCCTCCAACACCTCCCACATGTCAGTGTGGAGAGTGACAGGAGGAACTTTCCTGTCCATTCATCTGCTCACTCACTCATTCATTCATTCATCAGTTGGCTACTGAACACCTACCTCATGACAGGAACAGTTTCAGGTGCTGGGATATTGCAACAGTGAGACAGAGCAAGAAGTTGGCAGGGCAGAGACAGAGGCAGACTACAGACCAGAAGCCATCAGAAGCACTCTTAACAAAAATCAGGCAGGGTGAGGGGCAGAGAGCATCTCTGTGGTCCAGGATGATTGTGACCTTTGAGGAGATGGCCCAAGGATCAGAGGGTCCAGGGTCTCAGAACCTCTGGCCAACCACTCCAGGCAGAGGCAAAGGCAGAGACAAACGCTTTGAGGCAGATACCTGTGCCCCCCGGTTAGTTAACTCTGGGTCTAAGCAGTTAACCAGGCTTAACCTTGCCAGCCTGAATAAGACTCTTTCCTTCCCAGCTCTCCTGGTGGGCAGACCCTTCCTACATCCACAGAGAGCCTTTGTCTTCAGTGACCTCTCCCCATCTGTGACACAGAGCAGAGGTGAGACAGGAAGCAATCGGACCAGAGACCCCCATCTCCCAAGGATGACTGTTCTGCATTCTGGAACCATAGGCAGGGCGTGGGCACTGTTTCCTCATCTGCAAAATGGGCATGATCCCTGCTTTACAGGATTTCTGAGAGGTTCACAGGAGATGACAAAGAGGTCATTGGGGAAAATGTAAGGAAACACCCAAGCATAGCACATTTGAAATCAGAGTCATCAGGGTGACTGAGTGATTGTGTGACTGTAAATTGTGTTGTCATTGTAATTTCCTTTTAGACCCACATCCTTCAGCTTTCTGCCTTCTTTAAAATCTGCTTGCATGCAGCTTCCAGAATTAGTGATCAATAAGCCTAATTAGTCTTCTTCTCCCAGAGGGCTCTGTCTTTTATTTTTCCTTTAATTTTTAGTTGACACAAAATAATTATGCATATTTATGGAGTACAGAGTGATATTTCAGTACATGCGTGTAATGATCAAATCAGGGTAATTAGGAAATCCATCACCTTAAAAATGTATCATTTCTTCATGCTGAGAATATTCAAAATCATCTCTTCTACCTTTGTAAACATATGCAATAAATTCTTGTTAACTATCGGCATACCTCTGAAATCTTGCCAGTTTGGTTCCACACCACCACACCACTGCAATAAAGTGAATATTGCAATAAACCAAGTGATATAATTTTTCTGGTTGCCTAGTGAATATAAAAGTTATGCTTATATCACCCTGTAGCCTATGAAGTGTGCAATAGCATTATGTCTCAAAAATATACACGACTAATTTAAAAATTGATTATTGCTAAAAAAAATACTGATGGTTTTGGTATGTGTGTCTCTATTTTCATTTGCTTGGAGAATTTTTTTGACCTCCTTCTTAATTAAACACGCTGTTTAATTTCCATGTATTTGCACAGTTTTCAAAGTTCCTCTTGTTATCGATTTCTAGTTTCATTTGATTGTGGTCTGAGAACATATTTGATTTGATTTCAATCATTAAAAATTTGTCGAGGCTTGTCTTGTGGCCTAACATACGGTCTATCTTAGAGAATGTTTCATGTACTGAAGAGAAGAATGTGATTCTGCAGCTACTGGATGAAATGTTCTGTAAATGTCTATTAGCTTCATTTAGTCTCTACTGCAGTATAAGTCTAATCTTTCCTTGTTGATTTTCTGTCTAGACGATCTTTCCAAAGCTGAAAACTGAGTTTTGAAGTCCCAAACTGTGATTGTGTAGACATCTATCTCTCATTAGCTGTAATTATATTTTCTTTTTATATCTGGGTGCTCCAATGTTGAGTATGTGTATATTTATAATTGTTATATCCTCCTACTCAATTGATCCCTTAATTATTATATAATGGCCTCCTTTTCTCTATGTCTTTTGACTTAAAATCTATTTTGTCTGCATAAGTATTGCTACTTCTACATGCTTTTGGTTTTTGTTTGCATGAAATATCTTTTTTTCATCTCTTCATTTTCTGTCTATGTGTGTCTTCACAGGTGAAATTAGTTTCTTGTAGGTAGCATAGAGTTTGGTCACTTTTAGCCAGCCTATATCTTTTATTTATTCAGCCAATCTATATCTTTTAGTTGGGAAATTTAAACCATTTGCCAGTGTTGTTATTGATAGGTAAGGACTTATTCCTGTCATTTTGTTAATTGTTTTCTGATTGTTTTATGTAATTCTTTCTCTCTTCCCTCCTTCCTCCCTTCCTTTCTCCCTCCCTTTCTACCTCTATCTCTTTCTTTCCCTTTCTTCCTTCTTTCCTTCCTTCCTTCCTTCCTTCCTTCCTTCCTTCCTTCCTTCCTTCTTTCCTTTCTTTTTCTTTTTATCTTTGCAGTTTGGTGGTTTTCTATGATAACATGTGATCCTGTTCTCTTTCTTATTTGTGTGTCTGCTTTACCAATAAGTTTTATACTTTTGTGTTTTCGTGATGATGAATATAGCCCTTTTGCTTCCAGATGTAGGACTCTCAAGCATTTGTAGGGCCTGGCTTTCAGAACACCTCTGGCGGCCCCTGCCCACCCTATAGAGGGGCTATCCCTCCAGGTCAGGTTAGTATCATCATTTAGAGCCAACCATTCAAGGAGGTGATAGTTTGCTTTTGACACCTCTACCCAGACCAGTCTAGTGGTGATAAATTCCATCAGTTTTTGCTTATCCAGGAAAGACTTTATTTCTTCTGCATTACTGAGGGATATCTGTGCTGGGTACAGTATTCTTGACTGGCTAACAGAGGACCAAATAATAAGCCACAGAAATGGCTCTCTAACAATGAACATTTCTGCCATCAACTGACAGGACCCAGGAAAAAATGTTTTCCAGTGAGGAGACTTCCCTGGCTTTCAGAATACCTCTGGCGGCCCCTGCCCACCTTATAGAGGGGCTATCCCTCCAGGTCAGGTTAGCATCATCATTTAGAGCCAACCAGTCAAGGAGGTGATGTTCTGCCTTTGACACTTCTACCCAGACCAGGCTCCACTGAGAAGACTCTCCCACTTTCATCACTGCCCCACCTAGTTAGTCGGTTCTGTCATGGGGCCACAATTTCACTGAGGCTGAATAGTATAGTGTTAGCTCAGGTAACAGATAAACTCTGCTTCCATGTGCAAGTACAAAAAGCTATCACTGCATCTTTCTAACTCACCTAAGATTTTGGAAGAATGGCTCCTAAAGAGGGTGATTATCTTCCCCCACCACTTACAGTGTCTCAGAATCACATGCTTCACGTATTCATTTTTCACAGCAAAACCACAAAATGAATACGACTGTTATCCCTACTTCACAAGCAGAGGACACGGAGGCCCTGAGAGGTTAAGAGGTAGAGGTAAGATTTGAACCTACAGGGTGTGCTTCCAGAACCCAATCTCTTTACTCTTTGCTATATACCCCTGCAAGCCCAATTAAGGACTTGGGTTTTTTCAAGGTTTGCCCATTCCACACAACTTCCTCTCTCCTCTTGCCCCCTCTTGCCCCCTCCTGCCCCCTCCTAGGGACAGCCTCTTGCCCCCCTCCTAGGGAAGCTTCTGGAACCTGACTTTGATAGTAGGAAGTAAAGAAGAGGAACCAAGGGAAAAACAAGACCTTACTTTGTTTTCAAATCCCTAGTGTGGGGTCACTGCCAGCTGTCCTGTGGGATCTGTGTTATTATTGCTCAACTTGTAAGTTATTTTCCCCTCCCTGGCCTCAGTGTCATCCAAACAAGGGGGTTATAGTGAGTATTCTAAAAGTCCCCACCTGACTTTAACGTAATTTCAGCAACCTACTGGAAAGGAGAGATGGTGGGACCACACAGAGAAGTTTTGTAAAAAATGTACAGCCCATTGTTGATTCTCACTCTGTTCATTGATAGAACTAAGAGACTGGAAAGCCCTGGACATCTCATAATGAAATAAACTAGCACTTTGTGTTTAAGAGCTCTCTCCTTCAGTATATCTACCTTCCATGTTAGAACCCCTTTGCTCATTAAAAAAAAACAATGTCAGGGTGATTTTAACAAAGTAACTCAGCAAAGGCTCTTTAGATATTTTCAGAAAGAGAAAGAGGAAATCCCTAAATAATTCTGTCTTCAGTTCTCCATATCAGGGTACATCAGCATGGAATTTAAAAAAAAGAAAAAAAAAGAAACAAGTCACAGGTGACAAGGAAGGGCTGACTATGGCCTAGCCTCCCTAGTCCCCAGACTGGGTCATGGCATTATGACATTGGAATAGAGCAGCTGGGAGGATCAGAGCAAGATCTGAGAGGCCTAGAGTCAGGGTAACCAAGCTCTGTAAGGTCCACGACATAGGTGGGCAGGCAGGTAAACAGTATGCTCTGCTGAAAGGAAGGCTGACCTCTCTTTTAAACAAAGTTATCAGGGTACTTAACACAGACCATCTTTAAACAAGTAGCCCACTTATTTTCTAACTAATCTGTAATCTGCTCAGAATGAGAAAACAGCAATTTGGCTTCTAAAGTTTTTAAACATCATGTAAAATACTCTTTGTGAGGCAATGAAGATATTGTGGCTGTTTTCAACTCTGCAAACCCAAGTACGTTCTTTTCAGTAAACTCTTTACTGAAGTAAAAGATACATAGAGAAAAGTACACAAATAATAACCAGAATACATGGATGAATTTTCACAAAGGAGGCAAACCAAAGAAATCACTAACTAAGTCGAGAAGCAGGACATTGCCAACACCTCAGGAGCCCCACTTGTACCCCTACCAATCACATCCCCAAAATAACTATCATCTTAACTCCTGACCCCATTGATTAGCTTTGGCTGTTCTTGAACTTCATGTAAATGGAGCCATCAGGGGGTACCCTCTTGGTTTTCTGGTTTCTTTCACTGGACATGATGTTTATTACATCCATGTTACTGTGTGTTGCATTAGGTTGTTCAATTTCACTGCTCAGTACATCATGATATATTTATCCATTCCATTGTTGATGGAAATTTGGGTTGTTTTCAGTCTTTGTTTACCATAACTAGATAGTTATGAACATTTTTGTAGAATTTCTGGGTCATAAGATACACAAATGCTCAGCTGTGGTAGATCCTGATAATTTTCCGATATGGTTATACTAATTTACACTCTCACCAGCCAGTGGATGGCCACTGTAGTTGCTGTATGTTCTCTCTGGCATTTAATATTATCAGTCTGTCATTTTGGGCAACGCTGGTGGCTCTGTAGAGGTTATCTCTTTATGACTCTAATTTGCACTTCCTTGCTGGCATTTACTAGTAAATACAAAGCCTCTTTTGTGAAGTGCTTGTTAAAATCTTTGCCCACGTTTTCTATTGAGTTATTAATGACTTATGGAAATTCTTTATATATTCTAGGTACAAGCCCTTCATTGGATTTATGACTTGTGAATATCTTCTCTTACTCAAGGGCTTGCCTTTTCACTCTCTTAATGGTATCTTTTGATAAACAGGAGTTCTTAGGTTTAAAAAATTTATTTATTTATTTTTAATCATTTTTGGGAGAGCAGTTGTGCAAACAGGGCTCACTGCAGTCTCAAACTCCTGGGCTCAAGTGATTCTTGCACCTCAGCCTCTTGAGTAGCTGGGACCACAAGGGTGTGCCACCACACCTGGCTAATTTTTTAAATATTTTGTGGAGATGTGGTCTCACTATATTACCCAGGCTGGTCTTGAACCCCTGGGCTCAAGGGATCTTCCCTTCTTGGCTTCCCCAAGTGCCTGGATTACAAGTGTGAGCCACCATACCCAGGGAGAAGTCCTTAGTTTTAATAAAGTCCAATTCATCCATCTTTTCCTTTGTGATCAGTACTTTTTGTATTACATTTGAAAAAATTTTACTCCAAGTCATAAATTTTTCTCTTATGTTATCTTTTAGAAGTTTTTTTTTTTATTTTGCCTTTCACTTTTAGATCTACCTTCTCTCTGATTGATTTTTGTGTATGGTATGAGGTAGAGTCAAGATTCGTCTTTTTAAGTATGAACATCCAACTGACTCTGCAACATTTATGTAAACACTATCTGTCCTATTCCCATTGCATGGCAGGATTGCTTTTGTCATAAATCAACTGACTGAATATGTGTGGTCTGTTTTCCAGGACTCTCTTTTTTGTTCTGTTGGTCTGTTTGTCTATGCTTATGTATATCTCACACGGTCTTATTTGCTAAAGCTTCAGAATATGTCTTAACAAATGGTCTTGCTCAAGATTGTTTCAGTCCTTTAAATTTCCAAATAAAATAAAAAGTTTATTCTACAAATAAAATAAACACAATTCCATTAAAATTTATTGCGAAATTGTACTGACTCTATAGGTCAATTTGGTCAGAACTTACTATAAAAATACTGTATTTTATTCCATAAACATCTACTTTGGATTCTTTTAATGTCTCTTCACGGTGATTTTACAGTTTTTAATTATATTTTATTAGATTTATTTCTCTGTATGTTAATTTTATTATACATGACATAACCTAAACTTTAAAATTTTCTGATTATTTGTCACTTACCTAAAACTATTTGTTCTCTTAAGTTGGCTTAGCAACTCCTCTGCCACGTGGTTAATACTACCAATTTGTGATCAAAGTTATCATTCACAATAGAGTTTTTCAGACTATTTTCTCTCTGTTATTCAGATTAGGTTATTTATATTGTTCTTTCCTCAATTTCACTGATTCTATCTTCTGTCATATCCATTCTTTTATTGAGTAGAATCCAGTGAGGTTTTTTTAAAAATTTCTGTTGTTATATTTTTTAATTCTATAATTTCCATTTGGTTCTTCTTTTATCATTTCTCTTACCTCACTGAGATTCTTTTGTTTTTTCATTTGTCTCAAGATAATTTGTAATTGCTTTCAGAAACATTTTTATAATGGCTGTTTTAAAGTCTGTCAGACAGTTCCACCATCTGATTCATCTCAGTGTTGGTGTCACTAGTCTTTTCTCATTTAGGTAGTTTTCCTAGTTCTTAGTATAATGTGTGTTTTTTCATTGTATACGCACATCCTGTTTTTTTTTTTTTTTTTTTTTTTTTTTTTTTTTTTTTGTTAAAAGACTGTAGGTCTTTTTTTTTTTTTTTTTTTTTAAAGCAGGCTATTGGCTCTCACCTGGCTCAGGTTTAGCATGAGGTCCTGGCCTACTTTAGTGTTCTTTGGGTCCAATGGCAACTTCATTTCAGAGACTTCATACTATGATAGCCTACTGAAGCTCCCACTGGTCCTTTCTAGTGCCGCTTTGTGGGGCTGAGGGAATTTCCTTGGGCTGGGCCACCTGGTACCTCTAGAGAGGAGAAGGGAGTCTCAGGCCTATGGAGACCAAGAGTGCTTCCCAAGCTAGGCTGCCTGCTATGATGTGATTCCATCATTCTAAAAATTGGTAGACTCTTAGACTCCAGTCCACCCTCCCTCTCAAAAGAAATAACCTTTTCATAAAGGATCCTGACATATAGAGAGCCCACCACTTCCATAGCACCATGGAATCAGGAGAATTATCCAAATAGTGGTTTCCTCGTACTCTAGGCAGGGATAGTCAAGGAAAACTTCATGGATCTGTAGTCCAAAGCTAAGGAGAAAGAGAAAGATTTGCCTGTTTAAATTTCTGTAACTACCGTATCTCCAGATAATGCATGAATAGCCAGTTAAAGAGGAATGCAGATTACTGATAAAAAGAACACACATGGAGAAGAGAAAAACCGAGTCAACAGAGCTTTTTAACATACACTCCCTCACCCTACCCCCAGCTCAGAAGGGAAGGAAACTGCTGTCCAAAACAGGAAATATAGGAAATACCGGCTGAGAAACTGTCCATTTGACGTCCATGAGCACAGCTGCCCCTGTCACCCCACTCCTATTTTAAGTCAGTGACACACAGTCATGCTTTCCTTTTCTGCACCTGAAAGAGTGACGTCACTCCAGACTGAGTCTTTATGAGAAGTGGTGATGAGTTATTCTTAGACCTGGACATGGTCTAAAATAGTTTGCCTCAGCCTAATCATTGGATCCTCCAAGGAAATGAATGTTCTGATGCACATCCCACCTGGTGTCCTATCAAGTGGAACCTTATTTCTCAGGCACCTTGTTAGTTTGAAGGCAGTGACAATGAGGTCAAGAATGACTCTTGGCTCCTCCATCCTCCCATCACAGGCTGCACCCAGAACCTCCCACATCAGCTTGTACCCACCATGCCAGTGGAAGTGATCTGTAAGTCAAGCTCTTCCTGCCCTCTCTAGCCTACTTTCTCAAAAAGGCATTAGAACACAGTCAGATCCTGAGAGTCCAAACCTGGATTCTATTGCTTTGTAAGCTATGTCGTTGGACAAATTACTTATCTAGGCTTTTGTTTCACCATCTACATAAATGAAACTAACTCATGGTGATGTGGACTAAGTAAAAGGTTGTAGGTACAAAGCTCTTCCTGGTGCTGGCAGTGGGGTGTGCTCAATAATTTCTAGCCAATGCTATTATTGTTATTCTCAGCATTCTCAAAGCACTTTCATATATGCTGTGTCACCTGATCTTTTTTAAAAAGGGCTGTACATATTTTAATTAATTTAATCTTCTCTATAGCTTTATGAAGAACACACTCTTTTTGACCTCATTTAACAGTTAGCCATATAACTAATAAGTGGTAGAAGTAAGATTTAAAGCAGAGTCTGGTTTCAGAGAAAACTCTCTTGATCACTGTATAGAAATATTATTTCAACCAGAGTGTAGGCTCTTCTGGTCTTACCCTTCCTATGAGAGAGGGTTTATTGTCTCCATTTTATAAATGAAAGCAGTGAGAGTCAGAGCAATTGACTGAGCTGACAAGCCGTAGGATTACTGAACAGGTGAATTCACATCCCTTTGCTCCAGCAGCAGTGCCTGAGAGTGGCAGAGCACACAGCACAGTATCATAGGCAACAGCAGCAACAGCAGCAGTACCTGCAGCACGTACAGTGACACGTTTCCTACGCACTTGCTCTCATTTAATACTCACAACAATTATGGGCTCTGGATTCTATCATCAACTCCATTTCAGATGAGGGGACCGAAGTTCAGCCAGATCAAGGAAGGTGTTCAGGGGCATAGAGCTAGGGAGTAATAGAGTTGGGTGTCCCCTGGTCTACCATGCCCAAGCTGTGCCTCAGCTTATGTGCTGCCATCTCCTACAGCACTTAAGCAGAACCCCTAAGAACAATGGGCAGCACCTCCTTGATTATCAATGCAGCCAGCAGAAGGGGACAACCTATTTTTCATAGATTTTGGGGGATTTTTTATGTAAATAATTATGCTACCTAAAAAAAAAAGACATTTTCATTTCTTATTTTCCAATGAGCATGACTTTTATTCCCTTTTCCTGCCTTATTGCAGTGGCTAGAACTTCTAGTACTGTGTTTAATAAGACTGATGAAAGTAGAAATCTTCGCCTTGTTTTGGATCTTATAGGCAATGTATTCTGTTTTTATCCATTAAATACAATGTCTGATGTAGTTTTTTAAATAGATGTTCTTTGTGAGGTTGAGGAGGTCTCCGTCTGTTCCTAGTGAACTTGAGAGGATTGTCTATTTTCATCAATAATGGGTGTTGAATTTTGTTGAATAATTCTTTGACACCAATCCTTATGATTATATGGCTTTCTTCTTTAGCCTGTTGCTATGATGAATTTTGTTAATTTCTTTTCACATACTGAATTAGCTTTGTCTATCTGGCATACATCCCACTTGGTCATGGTGTTTTAGTTGTTTTATAACATAGTTGGATTTTGATTAATTAAATTTGATTGATTTTTACATCTGAAGTTCATAAGAAATATCAGTCTGTAGTTTTCTTTTTGCATACCTTCTTTAGCTGGCTTGGGTATCAGAGTAATGATGGCAACATAACAAGAATTGGGAAGTGATCTCTTCTCTCCTATTTTCTGAAAGATGTACATAGAATTGGCATTAATTTTAATTTGAATGTTTGGTAAAATTCTTGGATGAAACCATCTGGGCCTGATAATTTCTTTGTTGGGAGCGTTTTTATTCCAAATCTAATTTTTAAAAATATCTACGCAACTATTCAGATTGTCTATTTTATCTTGGCTACGTTTTATTATGTTGTGGTTTTTGAGGTATTAGCCCATTTCTTCAAACTTGTTGAATATCTGAGCATAAAGTTGATTACAGTTTTTAAGTTATCTTTTTAGTAGCTAAAAAAAGCTATTGTGGTAGCTTTTCATTTCTGATGTTAGTGATTCATGTCTTCTCTCTTTTTATATTTCATTTCTGATGTTGGTGATTCATGTCTTCTCTCTTTTTATATTTGCCAATCTTGCTAAAAGTTATTAATCTTATTAAACTTTTTTAAAGAGCCAAATTTCTGTTTCATTTTTTTCTTTTTCCAGTTTTCAAGTTCATTAGTTTTTGCTTTTTTATGTCCTCCCTTCTGCTTCCTTTGAGTTTATTTTGCTCAACTTTTCTGATTTCTTGAAGTAGAAAACTAGATTAGTAATTTGAGATCATTCCTTTTTTCTAATGTAAGCATTTAGTCCTATAAATTTTATTCTCAGCACTCCTTTAGCTAATCTTACAATTTTAGCATGCTGTATTTTCATTTTCATTCTTTTCTTGTCTTTTTAAAATTTCCTTTAGCTTGCCACTTTGACATATGAATTATTTAGAAGTTTGTTGTTTAGTTTCCAAGTTTTTGGAGATTTGCCTATTGACTTTCTGCCTTGATTTCAAGTTTGATTTTATTATGGCCAGATAACATATTCTGTATAATTTCAATTCTCTTTAATTTTTTAATGTTTGTTTTATGACCTACGATATGCTCTATCTTGGTAAATGTCTCATGGGCCCTTTAAAAAAAAAAAAGCGTATTCTGCTGCTGTTGATTTTGATTGTGCTATGAATGTGAATTAGATCCTGTCAGTGGATGGCGTTGTTGAGTTTTTCCACATTCTTGCTGATTTTCTCACTAGTAGTCCTAGGAGTCCTGAGTGTCGGGCGCCAGCAGGGATTGATGCCCCAACCGCAATTGTGGATTTCTTCTTTCCGCTGTCTTAGTTTTTGCTTCAGACATGTGAAAGTCTGTTGTTTGGTTCACAGATATGCAGAAAAAGCTCTCACTAACTGTGTTTTTCTTCTACCGTCACACCACAATCATCAACACAGAAGAAAGGCCCAGTGACTCAAGAGAAACTATCATATTAAAAACTTGGAGCTGTTTTAAATTAACCAGAAAAATCGCAAAAAACAGAGCACCTCACCAAGAGAAGAGCCCTGTGCCTTTATAAAAGAAAAAAAATACTGCCTTCTGTACCCTTTCCCTCACCATAAAGATAATCCTCTGGTTTTCTCTTAAGTAACCAGAGAGTGGATAACCTCCACCAAAAATAAAAAAAAGTCCTATTTTTGTTGAATATCTGTTGTCTTAAAGATACAGCTCAGGAAAAAAAAAAATAGACTGCATTCAACATGGTTTATGTCATTCTTTTTTTGTGCCTTATATGATATGAAGAAAGGCTTCTGTCTTGATGATTGTCCTGGTGTAAAAATAGAAGAAAAAGACAGTTAGAGAGAGTTTTCACTACATACCTGTGAACCATGCAACAGACTTTCCAATGTCTGAAGCAAAAACTAAGATAGCTGAAAGAAGAAATCCACAATTGTGGTTGGGGCATCAATTCCCCTATCTTCCCACATTCAAGACTACTAAAACTACTAGAGAGAAAATCAAAGAGAACATAGCAGCAGATACCAGCTGGGTATCCTCCAACTCAGTTCTGACACTATCTACCCAGAGATAGAGTCAGATCCCATAGGTTGAAGATTCAGTCCTCAAGACTGCCCCCATACACACATCGGTTGGAAGTCTGGGCCTCCAGAACTTCTGACTAGCCAGCTTCAAGTTCAGGTTCCCACGATCCCCTCTCTGGGTTTGATTAATTTGCTGGAGCAGCTCACAGAACTCAGAGAAACCCTTACCTATGTTTACCGGTTTATTATTAAAAAGTATTGCAAAGGAGACAGATGAAGAGATGCCTCGGGTGAGGTATGGGGAAAGGGGCACAGAGCTTCCATGCCCTCCCTGGATGTACCACGCTCCAGGAACCTCCACATGCTCAGCTATCTGGAAGCTTACTGAACTCTGTCCTCTTGGGATTTTAAGGAAGTTTCATGATGTCAGCATTCCTTCCCCCAGGATAAAGGGTGGGACCATCTAGTGGGAAGGTCTTAAGAGCCACAATCAGAAAGGCAGAAAGGTGGGAGAACATTAGAGTGAAAGAGAGGCTGGAGAAAGTCAGAGGCCTGCCCCTGAGGCCTAACACCCCCAACAAAAGACTAACACTGGCTATGGGAGTTGTAAGCCAGGACGCGCAGATGAAAACCAATATATAGCATAATATCACAACAGGATTGCTGTATCTTCTTGGTGAATTAATTCTTTTTGTTATTATGTAATTTCCCTCTTTGCCTGTAGTAAATTTCCTTGCTCTGAAATCTGCTTTGTCTAATGTTAATACAGCCACTTGTGCTTCCTTGTGGTTAGTGTTTCCATGTTATACCTTTTTCCATCAATTTGCTATCAGTCTACCTATAGATCATTGAATCTGAAGTGAGTTCCTTGTAAACAGCACATAGCTGTGTCACATTTTGTAATACACTCTACCAATCTCTGCATTTTAATTAGTGCATTTAGAACATTTACAATTAAGATAATTATTATTAATATTTGTTCTTTGATCTTTCTGTTTATCACTCTTTTGTTTTTTTTCTTGCCTTCCTGTGGCTTACTTGGACATTTTTTAGTGTTTCATTTTGATTTAATTGTGTGTGTATGTTTAGCATATCACATTGTATTGTTTTTAGTGCTTATTATGTTTGGAAACTCTGTAGATGGGCAGCCTTCCATGATGGGGAAGAAGCTGCAGGGTCTGGGTCTCTTTATGCCACTGGATAGAGTCTGGAGACACGCAGGGCTTCACTGTGGCTGATTGGGTGAATCAGGCCATGTGCTGGAGTCTAAGTTGTGGACTGGAGGCCAGGACTGCCCAGTGCTTTGCTGCGGCTACTATTGCTGCTGATGCTGATGCTGGCAGATCAAACCCTCTGCAAAGACCCTGGGTTGTAAAACAGGGGCTAGAGCTCTTACTGGGTCTCTCTTGGGGTTCCCCTTCCCTGAACTTTGACCAAAGAGAACAAGATATTCTTGGGCGTTTTGTTGTTGCTTTGTTGTCATTTTGTGTATATCTGTTGGTGAGTTCAGCACAGCCCCGGGTATCTGGGAGATGAAAAGAAAACTTAAAAAACTTACCATGTTGCTGTTTCTCAAGTCCTGAGGTTTTTTGTGACTACACCTTTTTTTCTTCTAGCGTTCAGAGCTCTTTATCATTGTCTGCTGAATAGTTTCCAAGGTACTTAGTTGTATTTAGAGGAGCAGAGCAGGGAGAAGTGAGTTTAACCATCTTGTTCCAGAACTGGAAGCCAGCAGAACCTGTTTTAAAAATAATGTTTAAAACATATTTTCTTTCCTGGGTGATTTTCCAGAAAGCAGTAAAAGTACTATCAATGGCACTTCCTATAATACAAGCTACACCCTACGCTTTCTTAGAAGGAATCAATTGCATTATTCAAAAGCTATCTTCCTCTGAGCCTGCGCTGCATTTAGTCAACAGGATATTGAATTCCTTTTGAAAACCTAAACAGGTTATCACTTCTTTCCTGAACCAAAAGTTGATTGGTAATGTAAATACTTGTCTGTAACACAGAAAACTGGGTTTTCTTTGAGCTCTTCCTATTCCGTATCTCTTGTCTTGAATGAGAAGATTTTCCTTTGGCACCAAAAGGTTACAACTACATTTATCTACAAATAAACTACCACAGAAGAACTGGAACTTTCCTAATTATCAATGTTTAGCTGCACTAATAAAGCCTTCTTATATCTGTGTTCTACTTGTTTCTTTTCTTGGAGCCTTGCCTGACACAGATAGGATGGGCTTTCAGCCCAGTGACTCACGGGAAGCTACTATATTAAAAACTTGGAGCTAATGTTTTAAATTAACCAGAAAAAAACACAAAAGGCAGAACACTGCACCAAGGGATAGAGCCCTGCTCCTCTATAAAAAGAAAAAAAAATACTGCCTTCTATATACTTTCCCTCACCATAAGGATAATCCTCTGGTTTTCTCTTAAGTAACCAGAGAGTGGACCCTCCCCACAAAAACAAGTTCAATTTGTGAAATGTCTTTTGTCTTAAAGATATAGGTCAGGAAAAAGTAGACTGCACTTAACATGATTTATATCATTCTTTATTCGTGTGCCTCATATGATAGCTCATGACTTGGAAAACGTCTATAAATGTGTAAAATATTAGAATGTATAGCTAAAATTGTGAGTTTACATTATTTTTGGCTTATCTCAGTACAGTGATTAATGTGGTCAAATTGAATATTTATATCTTTAAGATAAAATTGCATATTCCAATGTAAAGTAACATATTTTCAAGTAAATTTTATTTTCCAAAATCTCTTTATTACCACTAACTCTATCTTAAAAAAAAAAAAAAAATTCACAACATATACCATTTTCTGGCTTTATATGAAAAGTTTTTTGTTTGAGTATAGGGTTAAAAAGAAGCCAATAAGTTAACACGTTATATTTGACATGGGAACTGTTCACTCCAAATTTTAAGAAGAGCCAGATAAATCATGCACAGGCAGCCAACCAGTGTGTTAGTAAAATGGCTTTTTAAAAAATTGTTAAAAAATCTGTATAGAGGTACATTTTTTTTTTAATTTGTAAAAGTAGAATCAATTTGAGTCATTTTAATTTACAGCATGAATGGAAGACTCTCAGAGTCATCTATAACCTCAGCAGAAAATGTGATTATAAAAGTTTACAAAAACCCCAATTCCCCAGAGAGCTATGAAACAAGCGGAGTGCAGAGCATGTTCTATCAGTCTCTTGGAATATTATTTGCCCTCTTAACTGATAAGGCAATGGAGGAAGAAAGTAAGAATGTAATAAAAATATGAAAAAGTGACTACCTTTGCCTGCCTTCGCCAAACCTAACTTTAAATAAAATAATAATGAACAAATCAGCTAGCAAAGAAAACAGCTTTTCCTCTAGTTTCTTTTGAAGTGAATTTTCCTTTACTTTTTATTTTTTGGAATCCTACAAATTAAGGCTTCCATGGAAATGAATGAATTTTTTAGAGTTTCAAGACTCAAAAGATAAACAAAGCAGTCTGTTTTTCTTCTCTCACCCACCCCAACCCTGTAAATAACCCCAGGCCACAGCCTGGGTCTCCCTCTGTTTTTTATGTCTATCAGCAGTTTTAGAGCTGGGGAGGCCAGTGGGGGAAGGATGGGGAAGAGGGGGAGGTGGGGGAAGGAGGGAGAAGGAGCAAGTAAGTGGGGCGGGCTCATCTCAGGGTGAACCCCGGCTGTAGCTGGGTTTGGGATGTCACACGCATGCCTGCACACACAAAATGTACACAGTGAAACCAGGCAATAGAACTATTAAAAAAAAAAAAAAAAAGAAGAAGAAGAAGACAGAAAGAGAAAATGTGCTGCTACATCAGCTAAAAACAGTCGTGTTCTTTCCTGGTTTGATGTCAGCTCCCAGTACTGGGTTGGAATTGCCCACAGCGATATTGGGCCCCTGCCCACTCAGCAGGCAGACGGCTTTTGCTGCCAGCAACAGGCTTTTAATAAAACAGGATGCTGTCCCACTACTAAGGCCCAGCCTGAGAATGGATCCCAGTCCAGGTGAACTCTCTCTCCAAGAAACAGCAGTTCTGTATTCCTTATCAGGAAACCCCACTTTGGCGTTCCTGGCCTGGGAGAAAGGCCCCTCTCCCAGGGGCTTGCTCAGCAAGTGTTTGCAGGCGGCTGCTGGCCCTGGAGCTGTCTGCTCTGCAAGGTTCTCACCACGGTGAGCTTGCTCCCGCAGGGACTTCTAATTCTGTGCATGCATTTCAGCTTTGATGAAGGCTCTGTCCAATTTTGACAGTCAAGCAGGATGGGATTTAAAATAAGGAGCTGGCTTCCACAGACAGGATGAGGACATTTCGTCCCCATTTTCCTGCAGCAAGCCCTAATGAGTCACGCCAGGACTGCACTTGAACTGACTTCTCATCTTAAGTGTGAAGAGCTTTATCATTTTGGGGAGGCTCACCTGTCTATTTGTTTTCTTCTCATTTGGAATGAAATGGAGTATGTTCCATTTGGAGCAGCAACTTCTAATTTTTTCCAGCTGCAATTTGACAAAAAGTCCAAACTAAGGAGTGAGATTCCACGGCACCTTCCAAACCCTGGGGCTCCGTGGCCGCAGAGCCCAGGACCGCCTTTTCTGGGTTGTATACCACCCTCTTATCCTAGGGAAGCAGAACTGTGGTTCTGAAAGTTGTTCCAGAGTATTAGCCCCAGCCCCACATGCACCAGCAGGATCCCTTTCATGCCACACTGTCATGTATAGAAGTGGCCAAGAACAGCACTGATATCACATATTGGGAGGCACACATGCCATCAGCAAGTAAACTTAGATGACATCCCATGAGAGTGAATTCCAGTGGAAAAGAGAAGTCGTTGTTGATAGAGAAGGCCGGACAATGTGTATTCTACCCCCAAATCTCCCCTGGCTTCCCGTGTGGACTTAGACAGCTTTGATCTATGTATGACTCAGTTTCCCCATTCTGTAAAGTACAACAAAGGTTGTTGGAGGACTGGCAAATAACCAACTCATATGCTGTCACTCCCCCTTCCCTCATCCACGCAGACATTGGGAATCACTCCCAGCACCTTTCTTCCTGTGCCCAGATGTGACAACTCAGTCAGCCACAACCAAACGATCAGAGACAGCACTGGAGGAAAGGCTTGTGATGGTTTCTAAGGCTTCTTCCAACTCTGATAGTTCCAATCTAAGCCCAGTACATCTCTGACCACTTTGAAGTTCTGGGGAGGAAATTGAAGGAATTGGTGTTACAGGTGGTGTTTTCATTCCTTCTCTCACTTGAAGTTCATGAGTTTGGAAAAGAAAAAGAGAAAGAGGAAGTATATGGAGGGAACATCTGGGCATGTAGATGGTGCCGCGGTGGAGAATTTTGTGTCTTGGACTGCAGCCCAGATCCACCTCAGAACAGCGGGGGCCTGGTGGGAAGCAGGATGTGCTGGCCCAAAGCTGGGAAGAGCAGAGCATGCTGCAGGGGGCGGGCCCGTGGGACCAGAAAACATGCCCTTGGTAACTTCAAAGGGAGGAGTGAAAAGAGCCCGAGTAAATCTATAAAGCCAGGGAAGATGAAGCACAGCACTGGAACATGAGCTAGGACTCTTGAAGGCAGAAGAAACGACTCTTGCTGACTCAAGCAGAGTGGGGAATGTATTGGAGGCCATGAAGGAGCTTGTGAGGTCAACAGGGGTACTGGATTCTGAGCTGGAGAATCAGGTGGAACTGGGACAAGAGCGCTCCACCATCAAGCACCTCTGCAGGGAGCAAACAGCCTGCTGTCCCTCCTCCCCAGACCACTCAGCTCAGCTCAGGTCCACTCTGGGACAAGGGAGGGGACACTGTGGACACCTTTCCACTCCCACGCAGAGAGAAAAGCAACTTGATTTACTGTGAAGATGGTGCCCAGTGAGAGAGGTAGTGCCACAAAAGGACATTGAACCGGGGAAAGAAGAGGCAGTGGATTCCAGCCTGCGGAAAAAGCAATGCCTGGCACAGTGTATAACAGAGAGATGTCACACCAGGTGACAAGTGACCAGAACAGGTCAAGAGTCAGAGAAGTTAGCAAGCAAACATAACTTCCAATCCAGCAGGCCTGTCAGACAGAGTTAGGAGTAACTCCAAGGTCAGTTGCCAGGTGTGGAAACCCATCTGGGAGGCTAGGTGGGGTCAGAGGGTAAAGACAAGGCCGATTAATTCCAGCTCTCAGGAGTAGGCTGACGGGAGCACATGGAGGAGTGCAGAGGGCGTCGCCAGCAAGAGTCAAGGTCAGGAATGTCCAGACTGAGATAAATGAGGGAGTAAAAGCAGGCACCTGTGCACGGGGCTTGGGGTTACCCATCCTAATTCTGGTGGGATCTCTCTTGCTGGAAAAGAACTGCATTGAAAGGCCCGGCTGCCTCTTAGCTACAGAGTGGAGGAGGTGTCCAGTTAGTGTCAGCAATATCACTCGCAGTCAGGAAAGCTCATGTCCTTTCTTCTCTGGGAAAGCAAGCCTTCCAAATTCAGTTTGGCAGGGCACCAGTTTGCTGGGATAGAAGCCAAATCCAAGCGCTGGAGTCTGACTCCCCACCATGGCTCTGCCAAACTGGAGGCTGCTGGTGTGCCACCTCCTTCTTTCACACAGAGCGTCAGAGGAGCCAGATGGATAGACCCGAGTCCTGGGGACGTTATCGGGGCTGTGAACCTGGCTGTGCCAAAAACCAGGTCTGCCTTTGGATATTGCTTGTTGGTAATTCCTAGAGGAAAATTCTCTAAGCAATAGATTCTCTTTTTGTGTTTAAGCCAGTTTGAGGCAGTTTTCTGTCACTTACAACCACAAAGTGTTTCAGTAATAGGTAGATAATAATATTAATATTAATCACAACTAAGCACTATTTCCTTCAATCCTCATAACAACTCTAGGAGGCAAATTCTATTATCATACACAATGGTATCAAATTGAAGAAACTGAGGCCACTGTCCTAGTGCCACACAATATTAAACTGGAGGGCTGGGGCTAGGTAGTCTGAACACACACAGATCCCAAGTGAGAAAAGAGATTGGGGGAAACCCCAAATTCTGCATATATGCAGTAAATAATCCTGAATAAGCCCAGTGACAGCCAAAAAGAGAATACAGCTAGAAAAATCCGATGTGGGCCACGCAGGGTGACCACTGGCGGTCTCAAGACTTTCGGAAAGGCATACCCAGGAGATGAGACGTGGACATGGAGTCAAGGAAAATACAAGGGTGGGGGTCCCTGAACCTGTAAGAACCGCACTGGGAAACCAACAGCCCACACCAACCAGAGGCTGAAAATAGGCCTGTGATCTCCAAAGGGTTTTCAAAGCTATTCAAAGAGCAGGACAAGAAAAGGATTACACAGAGAAGATGCTAAACTGCAGACACTTGGAAAAAAGAGGAGGCAGAGCCAAGCAATCTCAACTTCACTTCTCTCTCTCTTCTAGTTAGAGAGATGTTCTTCCAAAAGGTAGACCCCTGGCCTGGTGCGAAGGCAGCAAGGTGGTGCTTGGATGCCCTACACAAGTTTAACAATAAAAACTCTCAGATGAGCTGGCAGCAGCACAATGACTCAATACAGGGAAGCCCTCACCTGGACAAAAGGTCCATTTTCAACATTTGTAAAAATGGTTGATTGCTTGATGGCAATTCCTGAGGGAATATTCTAAAACTATTGACCATCTGGATTGAAAACATTTCATAAAAAACAGGGTACAACATGGGTTCAGTACCCCAAAACAACCATAAATCTTTCAGGATGGGTGACTCTGGTAAGTTCTATATACCAAAAATAACCTCAGCAAGCAGCTGACAGTTTTTCAGGCTAGTCTTGTTTTTGAAATGGAGGAATATGGACCAGATAAAAATAAGATAAGAGGAATTCCTAGCGAATTGCAAAACGATGCCCAAATGAAATAATGAACTTTGAAGTCTTGTGAAGAGGGATTCCTAGATCTGTGCCATGGGTCATGTTCTTCCACTGGCCCAGCCTTAATGGTGTCCTTGAAGGTGAACTTGGAGATGTCCTTATAGATGCCTGATAGAGCAGGAATCAGAGCAGTGGAGGTCGTGGTCAGGACTGAGTGAGCTGCGTGTGTGACACATATAGCATCGTTACGCTGCTGCTCTGGTACTGGCCAGCCCTATGCTGCCTGGTGCCCTTCTTTGGAGGCACAAGACTTGGATCCCCAACTCATCTCCCCATTATAGTTTTGCAACATTCGTCAAATCACTCCACCATTCTAGGACTCCATTTCCTCATCTGCAGATTTCAAAAAAGATGATAAAGGCACTTGTGTCTAATGTGTGGGTAACCAGAAGCTGAGAAAGACAATGAATGCAATAAATAACCAAATCATGAATGATTCAAATTCATTTCAACAGGACCAAATATGAGGCCAAATCAACAACACCCATAAGAATTTAGTTGGAATACATGTCAAGAAAAACAGTGAGAATTAAAAATGCAGCCGGGTGCTGAAATCTCAGCATTTTGGGAGGCCAAGTTGGGTAGATCACCTGAGGTCAGGAGTTCAAGACGAGCCTGGCCAACGTGGTGAGACCCTGTCTCTACTAAAGCTACAAAAATTAGCCAGGCAGAATGGCTGAGTAGCTGGGGCAGGAGGCTGAGGCAGGAGAGTCGTTCGAACTCACGACTCGGAAGTTGCAGTAAGACAAGATTGTGCCACTGCACTCGAGCCTGAGCAACAGAGTAAGACTCTGTCTCAAAAATAAAATAAAATAAATAAAAATAAAAATGCAACTCCAAAGAACATGCCAGGCAGGGCCATGGCTATCTTGACTTGACAGCTGCCTATGTGAAAACAAGATTTGGGAATAACCAGGATGTCCACCAACAGCATGTGAAAGAGCTTAAAAACCAAAGTGACCTGGGAAGTAGCAGACAGCTCTGAAAGCTGAGAATTAGGGGTCAGTTTGAATATTTTCACACTCGGGAATATAAAAGAAAATTATGCTACAAGATGAAACAGCAGATGGTAAATACTACCTACTTGATAGATAAAGTTATGTGGAAGTGTTAGATGCAAATTTAGAGTGACTGGCGGTCTTAGGGAGAGATGTTTTCTCTAAAAGTTGCACCCTCACCCCAGAGTAAAAAAAAATCTGGAGATTTTAGTTACCATGGGTTTAATGTCAGCCAATAATTTCAGTACTAAAAGTCAGTGTGGCTTTATTTTGTCTCAGTGGAAGTATAATGTCTCTACTGGTGTGCTCTTCATAGGGCTCATGCTGGTACCAGGTGTGGCAGACCTGGTACCTGGATGATGATATAGGAGCCCATGCAGGTAACAGGTGTGTTAGAAAAGGAAATGAGTATAGCCATCCCACACAAGCTTGTTCCAGTACATCTGGACTGCCTTTTTTTGTTTTCTGGAGACAGGGTCTTGCTCTGTCACTGAGACTGGAGTGCAGTGGTGTAATCGTGGCTCACTGCAACCTCAGCTTCCTAGGCTCCAACAATCCTCCCACCTTATCCTCCTGAGTAGCTGAGGCTACAGGAATGTGCCACCACTACTGGCTAATTTTTGTATTTTTGATAGAGACAGGGTTTTGCCATTTTGCCCTGGCTGGTCTTCAAGCCTTCCAAAGTGCTGGGATTATAGGTGTGAGCCAACAAGCCCAGCTTGTACTGATTTTTGCAGAAGGAAACCAATGATAACATCCAGATAGATTAATTAATTAAATGCCAAAAATGAACTCAATGCATAGCTAAAAGAAAATAGTAGAACTGAACATTTATCTATACTTGATAGGAATGAAAACTTTCTAAGCATAAAAATAATGGAATAGTCACAGAGTAAAATATTGGTAGGGATACAAAATTTAAAACTTCTTAGTCCTAAATGATCATAACAAAATTAAAAGGCAAAAAGAAAACTGGGGAATATGCATGACAAATAGTGGACTTATAACAAACGTGCATATATACATAAGACAAACCTAATAGAAAAATGGGCAAAAACCATCAACAAGCATTTTGTAGGAAAACAAATGCAAATGGTCTATAAGAAATGGAAAGATGCTCAAACTCAAAAGCAACCAAAGAAATGCAAGTAAAAACAATAAGCTAATATTTCTTTCACGATGACTAAGAAGATCGTGTATATGAGGGTCCAAAGATATGAGCAACAGTGCGGGGGAGCGCAGATTACATGCACTGGGCTTGACTGTCCATGCTGGTCTCACTAGCTTATTGTCTTTTGGTAGTTTATCCTTCTACACCATCACTTTCCTTGTCCCTTAACTGAAGATTACCATAACTCTGGTCTCACAGTGCTGTTAGGAGGATTGGCTGAGATTACCCTAACCCAGTGGTGACACAAAAAAAATTGTTTTTTCTAGTTAGAAGCAAGCAAACAGGAAATACTTAAATAAATCATGGTATACTTGTAAGATGAAATATTACACAGACATCAGGCATATTGTTAAATGCATATTGTTAAAGGCCATTTCCTAATAAAAGGTGTGATAGATGTTGTGGTCCCAATATTGTAATGAAAACATCCAAGCAATCTTTTTATATACAGAAGAACATGGCTAAAATGTTGGTTTCTTTCCAGTGATTCTGTCTGGTGATGGGATTATAGGTAATTTTTTTTTAAAGAAAAAACAAAATATGTAAGGAGAAAAGAATTTGAAAAATGGTATGGATACCAAACAAAGGCAAAACAAAGTCAAAAACCCTCCCATGGGTTCCGAGAATGGCATTTGGCTTGTTTTGATTGCTAGAAACTTTGTAATATCTGACACAGTTGGAGGAAATAGTTAAGTGTGGCCTAGAAGAGATAAGCTTTTTCGGGGTGTCTGTATATATTTGATGGATGTCACATCAGAACATGTCCCAATTTTGTCTTCTGAAACAGCACATCACCTGCCTCTCAATGGCAAGACCCTCTAGGGAAAACAGACTTTTGAGTCCTATGGAACTTGGAGCCACAATCAGGTCTTCAGGGAGACTCACAGCTACTGGTGGGCATCTCCATCCACTAGGAGAACAGGCAAGAACCTATCTATTCTAGAGGGTCCCATGGAGAGGTCTCCTGCTCTGCATAGAGTTTGGATTTGATAACTTCCTTCCCTCTCTCCTTCCCTCCCTCTCTCCCCTTTTTCCCCTCCTTTCCTCCTTCCGTCCTTCCCTCCCTCCCTCCCTCCCTCCCTCCCTCCCTCC